>NW_016690342.1:79469-87573 GCF_001604755.1 Lepidothrix coronata | reverse complement strand
GTACAGGCTGGGAGGCAAAAAAAAAAACCCCAAATAATGTAATCCAGCTGAGAGATAGGCCAGGGACTAATTCTAACTTCCCCTGTGCCAGGATGTAGTGCTGGATTAGATATTGCAGCTTGGGGAGTAATTGTGGAATGCACAGCAGATGTCTCAACAAAAGTCACCTTGGTTTCAAACAGACTAAAGAAATCTTAGAAAACAATAACTAATGTGCATTGATAGACAGATATTCTGATTTATCCATGTGAGAAGATTCGTAGAAGGAATGCAGCCTGAATCTCTAAAATTAAAAAGGATAGGCAGTGTAGAAAAGAAGATTAACCCTCTACTGTTTCTTATACCACACGGGAGCATCTTGTAACAGTTGTGTGTGACTTTTGAAATAGAGGAGCATTATGCAAGGAAAACTGAGGAACAACCTGCCACAGAAATAGGTGTGTGCCTCTAGTTTAAGTTAAGTCCAAATAAAATAGAAAAGAGAAGGCTGCTGCACCTGGAGCTGCTGTTATAGAGGGCTAGATGTGACGTAGAATGACAATATGGAATATAACAGGTTTTCTGTGCACCATGATTTTCTTGGCATGTTTCAAGTAGAAAAGCAGTTCTACGTCATGATGGTAGAAGTATTTCTATACACTACAATCACTGCCAAAAAGATAAAAAGACCAAAAGCTACTCATTAGGGGCTTTCTTGACAACACTACAACCACTCACAGAACCACTAGTTTCTAAGGAGAGGGGAGGAAGATACCTGTTTTGCTAAGCAAAAGTCTGGATCGGTAAGGGAGAAAAAACAGAAGAATCTCTCATTAGTTGATGTGTCAAACGATTATTCTTTCATACAAGCATTGCTCCTGATTCAGTCAGAGCTAATAACTACACGTTGGGAACTGCCAGCCATCCTCAAGTGCTGGCTGTTGTGCTTTCTTCCTCCTTAGCATAGTCGTTTGTCTGTATCGTACTCAGTGGGAGGATCATTTCACTTACTTGGTACTTTATGATGTAGAAGATGTGATTAAAAACAAAAAAAAAATTAAGAGAGCCGATTTAAAAATCACTTACCAATAAGCCACCATGAAAGAAGTCACAAAATGACCTGCTGCTGAAGCCACCGTGACAATGTGCCCATAGTTGTTGTTCATCATGGCTGGCAGAAAAGCTCTTGTCGTCTTCAAAGTAAGTCAAGAGGCAAAAATGCAGGGGGCAGGAAGGACGAGAAGAACAATGTTTTCTTAGGCATATTCAGCACTGACCCTGAATATCAGTCATTAACAGACCAATGCTTTGTGCTGCACACCACCTCACAATCTGAGAGCCCCAGGGATACCTGTTCTCTGATCAGCTGGTGCATCTGGCAACCTGCTCTGCAAATGTTTCAGGAAGTCAGCTATAAACAGGATCTCATTTTCACATCTTTCCTCTGCTGCTTTTTATGTTTCAGGAGTCAGTGGCAATGCTGAGAGTGTCTCACCCCCAGCACGTACAATAAAACACGTGTCAACCTGCAGCTTCTCTTCAGCTGCAAACAAATATTGCTTAACAGCTGAAACCCCCCCACTCTCTAAGCCCCAGTACAGCTCTGACAGATGCTGCACATGAGGCTGTCACCAGCCTGCTCAGATCAGCAAGAGGCTGTTCAAGTTTCCCAAGGGTGCCCCTGTGCTGTACACATCCAAAAGACACTTTGGTAATTCACTGGTAATAAGGGGTACTTTAAATAGGTCTCCTCAATAATGCTTCCCAAAAATGTAGGTATGGAGATGGTAGTGGCCCTTACCCACATGTGAGCCAGGATGTTGACTTCAAACATTCTTTCTATCTGGTGGTCCTGAGTTGAGAGCAGGTCGGCAGCTGTGATCACACCAGCATTGTTCACCAGGATGGTCACGTCCCCAATTTCCTTTTTCACCTTTTGGAGACAAAACAAAGCCCCAGAACTGTGTCTCTCATTCATTACATAAAAAAATCCCAAATAAAAAAATGCAAGGCTGCAGAAGATGAGCAATAATTAATTTATTTCTTAACTTTGTCTCCTTTAGGGAGAGGAAGATCACGGTACCTTTCCAGATGTGGCAGAAACTGTGAGGTAATTACCATGAGATTTGGTTTAGATCTGATTCTTCTCCCTTAAATAATTACTGCCAAAATTTATTGTCTTCCACACACTGCGTGCACACACAGTTTGGACTGTGTAGTCACAGCTGGGACTGTGGAGGTACAGACAGTTTTGAGCCAGCTGGACCATAACCTTTACATTAAATGTTTCATATGTCCTCAGTGCTGCCTGTGTTTCTTCAGAGGCTGGAACTCTCCAGAGCAAACTTGGCAGTGAGGAATGATACCCTGGAGCCTCACTAAAGGTTGTGATCTTGGAAATGCCTCACCACTCTGTACAGAGAGAAGCAAGGAGTGGGGAGGTTCCAAGGCCTTGCATGATTTGTGTGCAATGCCTCTTCTTCAGTTTTCCCGGCTTTTCTGGAAATGGAGCATGTTTGGGTGAGCCTCTGCTGTGCCCCTGCTGCCCTACCTTTTCTGCAGCGCTGTAGATCTCCTCCCGTTTGCTGCAGTCCACCACGAAGGCTTCAACAGTGGCCCCCAGACCCTTGCATTCTGCTGCCGTCTCCTCAACGCCGTGCTGGAAGGGGCAGAAAAGAAAGACACTCATGCACAACTGTGCCCTGCTGAAGATGTCTCTTAATTGTGTCACCACTGCCCCTGAGCAGTTCACAGCCACCCAGGGACAGAGCTGTAGGTGGGATCCTTGGGAAGACAGCTATTCCAGCCTTAAATTTCAGACTTGTGTATACTGACTACCAAAAAGGAAAGAATAGAATCACAGAATGACTTGGGTTAGAAGGGACCTTAAAGATCACCTCCTTCCACCCCCCCTGCCATGAGCAGAGACACCTTTCACTAGATGAGGTTGCTCAGAGCTCCATCCAACCTGGTCTCAAACACTTCTAGGAATGGAGCATCCACAACTTCTCTGGGCAACCTGTTCTCATGCCTCACCACCCTCACAGTAAAGAATTTCCTGCTAATATCTTATCTACACCTATTCTCTTTCAGTTTGAAGCCATTCCCCCTTGTCGTGGCACCACATGCTCTTGTAAATCATCTTGCTCCATCTCACCTTTTTCTGGGCTCTCTTTAGGTACTGTAAGGCCACAATTAGGACACTCCAAAGCTGTCTCTTTTCCAGGCTGAACAATCACAATTCTCCTAGCCTTAGGAGTGTGGCAACAAGAGCGAGTTTGCCTTGGTAAGGCACACTTAACTAGGCTGCAGAAAGTGGGCACACAGTGCCTATCACAGCACAGCAGGCAGACACCGTGAGTGTAAACAGAGCTCCTCAAACACAGCCTGTCTGGCACCCAAGATATGAGAAGTTTTATGTGTGAGAGGCTTTATGTGTTTCTGTATTCACAGACTGGGTGTGAGAAGAGAGGTGCCCTCCACAGTTGTATTGGGTCTGGCTGAGATGGAGTTCATTTCCCTATAGCAGCCTCACAGTGCTGTGCTTTGCATTGGTAGCCAGAAGGGTGTTGATAACACACCAGTGGTTTGGCTAGTGCTGAGCAGAGCTGGCACAGTATCAGCACTGTCTGTCCAACATTCCCCTCCCATCAGTAGGCGGAGGGTGGGCGAGATCCTGGGACGGGACACAACTAGGACAGCTGACCCAAACTGACCAAAGGAATATTCCATACCACGTGATGTCAGCTCAGATATAACAGCTAAGAAAAGAGGAAGGGGAGGGTATCCGGTTTTTATGACGTCTGCCTTATGGAGCAACTGCTACGTGTGCTGAAGCCCTGCTTCCCAGGATGTGGGTGGACATTGCTTGCAGATGGGAAGTAGAGAACAAAATACTTCTATTTCTCTTTGCTTGCGCATGCACAAAATTTCGTCTCCGCTTTAGTAAACTGCCTTATCTCAGCCTGCAAGTCATTTTCCATGCTATTTTCTCTGCCCGGTGCAGCTGAAAAGGGGGAGTGAATTGGTGGGCACCTGGCGTCCAGCCAAGGTCAAACCTACCACACCAGTGCACAAAGTAGAAGGACATTTCTTATGGAATGGCACTTGACACACGCAGAAGAGAAGCTCATCCATCAACCCACTAAGCCAGGGCAGAAGTGACTTGGGTGTAGCCTTGTCCCCATGTGCCAGAAAGCCATGCCAGTGGTGGCCTGTGCAGTGAAAGGCCCCAGGTCACAAATAGCCTGGGACAGCTCAGCACTTGAGAGAAGCTGTGCAGGTCCCTGCAGTGGGCAACTGGGCAGCTGCCCTCAGTCCTGGCTGCTGCTTAAGGCTGAGAGCCCCAGGAAGGTGGCCTTGGACTAGGTACTTGGATCCTCCAGGATCCACCACCCCCTTGGTATTGTATTTCAGTTCCTCCTTACACCCACCCTTACAATCTATTTCCCAGCACCAAAGCCAGGTGCTGCTCGTGATTTAGTTTATTCCTTAATCCCCACATTCCATCCAGAGAACATGGACAATGCTCTACTTCGCTGCAGCCCTGTACACACCAGGAGACCAGTGCTGTGCCTCCTGCCACCCCTCCAATGTCTGGTCTTAGCCATAATGGGCAGCACGAACAGACACTGAAAATGTTCTACAGTACCTTCCCTGCTTATACAACCCCTTATACTCGGCTTGTCTTGGATTTTGTGGGGTTTCCTTTGTTTGTTTGTGGTGGGCTGGATTTTGCTTTTGCAGCTTCAGGACGACAGGATGAACTCCTCTCCTGACCCACTGTGTCAGAAACCTTTCCCACTCTTTGCTCTCCAGCCTCTCATCCTCCCTGCACAGCTGCTTGCACCTACACACACTTGGCCTTGATCCCTACTGACTGCCAAGATGCATGTTTGTACCTGTCCATCCACCACTTGCCAAGGTCTTTTTGCGTTCCAGTCAAATTATCTGAAACACTTTGGGCCAGTACGAACATTCAGCAAGGAGCCATCTACACTTGTAGCTGCCCCAGAGGGCAGCAGGGCTCACACACAGCTCAGCACAGCAATGCCGTTGATATAAGTAAAGAGAAAACACACCTTCCAGCAATGTATGCGAAATGCCTGAGGCCAGAGACACTCAGCGGAGGCAAACCTGCTCCTCTGTGGAAGCAGGCTGCTGGTCTCGGCGTGCTCTGCCTGCCAGCCCAGGCAGCGGCTCCAGCAGCAGCTCTCGGAGCTCGCACTTCCCTCTCGCAGGGGCTCTGCCAGGCGGTGCCTGCCCCCTCGCTGAGCAGCGCCGAGGAACTGCGGGACCCAGAGCCCTCCATCCTCTGCTGCCAGCGGGGCCAAACCCTCTCCTGGCGCTCAGCGGGCCAGTCCGAGCCGGCCGTGAGCCCACGGCAGCGCAGGGGGAAGGAGCTGCTGTGGATGCAATCTGGTGATGCCCCTCTTACGCTCCTGAACCCCATCGGGCTCGGAGGTGAAGGAGCGAGGGCACGAGCTGTGCCATTACCTTGCTGATGTCCCAGAGGACCAGCCTGCTCTGGCGCTTGGCGAACTCGAGGGCGGTCGCTCTGCCGACGCCATGGCCAGCACCCGTGATGAGCACAAGCTCTCCGCTGACAGACTTCCTCCTCACGGGGACAAACAGCTTCACGAAAGCCTCCAGGTAGGAGTAGACGAGCGTGCCCAGGAACAGAAAAGTTTCCACAAACAGATTCATTGTTTTTTTCCGAGGGTCGTTTGATGGCCGAACTGAACTTTAATCTCTTTTGACGGGGACGTGGGTTGTTGATTTACCAGCTGCCCGCGCCCGTCTCAGCGCTCACTGCTCGTCCTGTCCGTTCCCGACAGGATCCACCCCCGCACCGCCCGTCCCGGGCAGGGGGCGGGAGCCCGGGGGGCTGCTCCGCCCAACCCCGCACGGAGATCTCCGTGCCCGGGTGAGTGGTTCTTGTTCTTGTTTGTCGTCTGCAGCAGGTGCAGGAGGGACAGAACTGGCAATAAATTTGCTCATCCAGTTACTGGCAAAAGCATCTTGAAGTTCCCCTCAACTCTGTGTTGCGTGGCTCAATCAAAGCAGGACAATCCTGCTTTGTCACTGTCCAGTCGCTCAGTTCCATGAGGTCCTTGAGTGGTTTTCTTCATGGTCCTTCCTTCCATTGGGTATCTGTCCATTGTCAGCAGACTTTGTCCCAATATCTTCCTCTTCCAGATCACTTAAAGAAAGCTAATGAGACAAGTCCTTTCAACTTGTGGAACTCTGTAGGTGAGCTCTTGCCTGGCTGCTCTTTTTTATTCTGTTTTCTAATTAGTGATTCATACTCAGTCCTTTCATCTTATGCTGTGGCTACTTAGTTTCCTCAAGTCCTTTGGAAAACGGCATTGACTGAGTGAATTGGGTCATCCTTATCTAATTGAGTCTAAATCACACAACTTGCTTGTGTGTAAGGGCGTATTCAGAACCTTAACCAGAACAGGAGTGCTTATGGGGAATAGGACAAAAGTAGTTTCAGGTGGTTTTTCCAGCTCCGACAATGTAACTGCATGATCTTACTTGAAAAGGATTGCTGACCTTACTCCTCTGCTTTTCAGTTAGAAAAGTAGATGTATCACAGTCATGTTCATAATTTTATTTAAGCGTATTTTTAAGCTGCTTGGGGAAGAGTGAAGGTTTCATGAATATCTGTCAACTGACCAAAATCAGCCTCCAGTTAAGATTACAGTTCTTGAAAAGTACTGTTTTCGTCCTGGTGGTTTGGATGCATTGTTGCTAACCTTGTCTGTGAGAGACTGGGTCAGCTCCAGCAGAGCCATTCCAAGCTAGGCACTTCCTCCCTTCCTCTTGGAACTTCATTCTCTGCTTAATTAATACATCAGCATTTGGGCCCGACCCTAATTGCACAGCTCAGCGGTGCTGTCATTTTCCTGGCACAGGGCTCCAGTCAGTGCCGTGGCCAAAACAGTGAAGGCAGGCAGGGCATAGAACCATTGTCTCTCAGCAGGAGGCAGAGCACAAGGCCAGAGTCACCAGCCTGACTCATAACAAGTCCTAAGCCAGGGTGTGAGATACCGCTCTTCAAATTTGGGATTTGGCTGTAGGTGGCTATATGAAGCTTGCTCACATAGGCTCCTGCTGGGCACCAATAATGATCAGACTATGGGACAAGCTTCTGTTGACTGCTGTGGCCAGAAAGAGAACTGAGAAGCCTGGGAAGCTTGACGAATCAGTTCTGTCACTGGTGTTCAGGAGATGAAGACTTAATTCCTTGCTTTCGCATAAGTCTCTTTATGCCAAGCAGAAGACTTGCAGCCATAGGAGACACAGAGAACAACTGTAGCCACATATGAAGTACTGCACAAGTTGCCCTGCCCAATAATTCCTCTGGGCTCTGAGAGACTAGACTAGATCTGGCAAGATGGGAGTGAACACAGTCTCCCTTTCCTTAGGACCAAGTATGCTGAGAAACAGACTCTGCAGGACAGCGCTGTCTGTCATTCCCTAGATGGATTTCTGTCTTCCAATTTAATGCTGCCATGTGAATCTGAATAATGCACAAGGCTAGTGGGAATGGTGTGCCAGGAGAAGCCAAATATCTTGTCTGATGTGTCCTACTGAAGCCAGTATGACAAGAGGGCCTAGTCATTGGGACATTGACTTGTCTGTCTCAGGGGTCTTTTTGTGCTTTTTCTTTGGAGTCACTGTTCCATATTGCACCCTTTTCTGAAGAACCTGTTTACAGGACAACAAGAAATGCTCAGGTGAGCAGGATGGATTCCAACTGTGCCAAAGGTGGCAGCGTATTCAGGCCTCCCTCAGATGGCTGTGAGCCAGCAAGTCCCTGCAGTGGCTGGGAGTTGCACAAGTAGGTGCACAGATAATCTGTGCTCCAAAGGGGTCTTTGACCCGTGTTTCATCAGGTGCTGCTCTCTTGCACCACAGGCTGAAGGCCCTTGGGGATTTAACCTCCTGGTCAAGGTCCCATCAGATCAGGCCACTGGCTTGTCATGAGGAGCTGAGCAAAGGCTCATCTGGAGCCTTTTCCCGTGTACTCTCTTCCCTGGCACCCACCTTTAAGCCCTGGCCTTGGCCCCAGCTCTTGTGTGGGCTGTGCTGGTGGTGTGCCATGCCTGGCCCTGTA
>NW_016690342.1:74806-76239 GCF_001604755.1 Lepidothrix coronata | reverse complement strand
CTGATTTATCCATGTGAGAAGATTCGTAGAAGGAATGCAGCCTGAATCTCTAAAATTAAAAAGGATAGGCAGTGTAGAAAAGAAGATTAACCCTCTACTGTTTCTTATACCACACGGGAGCATCTTGTAACAGTTGTGTGTGACTTTTGAAATAGAGGAGCATTATGCAAGGAAAACTGAGGAACAACGTGCCACAGAAATAGATTTGTGCCTCTAGTTTAAGTCAATTCCAAGGAAAGGAGAACCAGAGAATCAGTTTATTGACTGTCATTGATTTGGACAGTGTAATCCCACTAAAATCCCTGGCTGGGGAGTTCTCACATTGCCAACAAGGAGTGACTCTCTAAGAAGGAGTGTTCCCAGGGGAAGACTGCTGCACCTGGAGCTGCTGTTATAGAAGGCTAGATGTGATGCATATTGTGAATGACAATATGCAATCCAATAAGTTTTATGTGCATGCACCATGATTTTCCCAACATGTTTCAAGTAAAAAAGTAATTTTATGTCATGATGGCAGAAGATCGCGGGGAAGGTCAGCAGGGAAGACATAATGGTGGGAGTCTGTTATAGACCAGGATGAACAGGCAGATGAGTCTCAGCCTCAAGCTGACACAGGGGAGATTCAGATTAAATATCAGAAAATTTTTCTCATTACTGGAGTGGTCAGGCATTGGAATAGGTTGCCCAGGGAGGTGGTGGAGTCACCATCTCTACAGGTGTTTAAGAGGTCTCTGGATCTAGTGCTGGGTGATGTGGTTTAGTGGTTTGAGGGTTGCAGCGGTAATGCTGGGTTCACAGTTGGAATTCATGACCATAAAGGTCCCTTCCAACCTCGATGATTCTATTTCTATTCACTACAGTCACTGCCACAAAGGTAAAAGGATCAAAAACTACTCACTAGGGGTTTACTTGACAACTCTACAACAAATCACAGAATCACTATGTTGTAAGGAGAAGGGAGAAGGATACCTTTTTTGCTAAGCAAAAGTCTGGATCAGTAAGGGAGAGAAAATAGGAGAAAATCTTTCATTAGCTGATGTGTCAAATGATTATTCTTTCATACAAGCATTGCTCTCAATTCAGTCAGAGCTAATAACTTGGTATTTTCTGATGGAGAAGACACGATTAAAAATTAAAAAAAAAAGAAGCGAGCTGACTAAAAAAATCACTTACCAATAAGCCACCATGAAAGAAGTCCCAAAATGACCTGCTGCCGAAGCCACCGTGACAATGTGCCCATAGTTGTTGTTCATCATGGCTGGCAGAAAAGCTCTTGTCGTCTTCAAAGTAAGTCAAGAGGCAAAAATGCAGGGGGCAGGAAGGAAGAGAAGAACAATGTTTTCTTAGGCATATTCAGCACTGACCCTGAATATCAGTCATTAACAGACTGATGCTTTGTGCTGCACAGCACCTCACAATCTGAGAGCCCCAGG
>NW_016690342.1:72608-74390 GCF_001604755.1 Lepidothrix coronata | reverse complement strand
AGGTAATTACCATGAGATCTAGTTTAGATCTGATTCTTCTCCCTTAAATAATTACTGCCAAAATTTATTGTCTTCCACACACTGCGCGCAGACACAGTTTGGACTGTGTAGTCACAGCTGGGACTGTGGAGGTACAGACAGTTTTGAGCCAGCTGGACCACAGCCTTTACAGTAAAATGTTTCATATGTCCTCAGTGCTGCCTGTGTTTCTTCAGAGGCTGGAACTCTCCAGAGCAAACTTGGCAGTGAGGAATGATACCATGGAGCCTCACTAAAGGGTGTGATCTTGGAAATGCCTCACCACTCTGTGTACAGAGAGCAGCGAGGAGTGGGGAGGTTCCAAGGCCTTGCATGATTTGTGTGCAATGCCTCTTCTCCAGCTGTCCCAGCTTTTCTGGAAATGGAGCGTGTTTGGGTGAGCCTCTGTCCATACCCCTGCTGCCCTACCTTCTCTGCAGCGCTGTAGATCTCCTCCCGTTTGCTGCAGTCCACCACGAAGGTTTCAACAGTGGCCCCCAGACCTTTGCATTCTGCTGCCGTCTCCTCAACGCCGTGCTGGAAGGGGCAGAAAAGAAAGACACCCCTGCACAACTGTGCCCTGCCCACGTGTTGCTGCTCAGGCACCTTGGCAGAGCAGTTACAGCCTGAAGATGTCTCTTAACTGTACAAACACAGCCACACCCCATGGTTACCCAGGGACAGAGGTGTAGGTGGGGTCCTTGAGAGGACAGGTATTCCAGCCTTAAATTTTGGACCTGCCTAGAAAGGCAATGTGGCAACAACAGCGAGTTTGCCTTGGTAAGGCACATGTAACTAGGCTGCAGAAAGGGGGCACACAGTGACTATCACAGCACAGCAGGGAGACACTGTGAGTGTAAACAGAACTCTTAAAACACAGGCCTGTCTGACACTTTGAGATATGAAAAGTGGTTTCTATGTATTCACAGACTAGGTGTAAGAAAAGAGATGCCTTCCACAGTGCAAAATGGCATTTCAGGAATGGCATCTGATACACACAGAACAGAAGCTTCCCTAAGTCATTACATCAACCCACTAAAACAAGGCAGAAGTGACTTGGGTGTAACCTTGTCCCCAGGCGCCAGAGGACCTGTGCAGTGAAAGGCCTCAGGTCACAAATAGCCTGGGACAGCTCAGCACCTGACATTACCTGTGCAGGTCCCTGCAGTGGGCAACTGGGCAGCTGCCCTCAGTCCTGGCTGCTGCTTAAGGCTGAGAGCCCCCAGGAAGGAGGCCTTGGACTAGGTAGCTGGACTGGAGAAGCACAGTCTTAAATCCTCTGGAATCCACCACTCCCTTGGTACTGTATTTCAGTTCCTCCTTACACCCACCCTTACAATCTATTTCCCAGCACCAAAGCCAGGTGTCGCTCGCCACTAAATTTATTCCTTAATCCCCGAATTCCATCCAGAGAACATGGACAATGCTCTACTTCACTGCAGCCCTCTACACACTGGGAGAGCAGTGCTGTGCCTCCTGCCACATCTCCAGTGTCTGGTCTTAGCCATAATGGGCAGCACGAACAGACACTGGAAATGTTCTACAGTACCTTCCCTGCTTATACAACCCCTTATCCTCGGCTTGTCTTGAATTTTGTGGGGTTTTCTTTGTTTGTTTGTGGTGGGCTGGATTTTGCTTTTGCAGCTTCAGGACGACAGGATGAACTCCTCTCCTGACCCACTGTGTCAGAAACCTTTCCCACTCTTTGCTCCCCAGCCTCTCAACCTCCCCGCACAGCTGCTTGCACCTACACTCTCTTGGCCT
>NW_016690342.1:0-71143 GCF_001604755.1 Lepidothrix coronata | reverse complement strand
AGCATCCCTTTGGTTATTTTGGGTCAGCTGGCCTCGCGGTTTCCACTCCCAGGATCTTCCCCACCCCGCCTTTGCTGATGGCCGGCGGAATGTTGGAGAGACAGCGCTGGTACTGTGGGAGCGGTGCTCTGCAGTAGCCCAAACACTGCTGTGTTCCCGGCCCCCTTTCTAGGTACCAGTGCCCAGCCTAGCACCGTAGGGAACGAGCTCCATCCCAGACAGTCCCGGTGCGGGGCGTTCGTCACTGGCGCCGCTCCGCCCAATGCGGGGCGAGCTTGTACCGGGGCCGGCGGGCGGCTCCTTCCCGGCCCGGGGGTAGGAGCTGAGAAGGAGCGGTGTCCTGGAGCGGCTGCCTCGCACCGCCGGTCGCAGCGCTCCCATCCCGAGCCCGGCGCAGAGTCCCATTCCCGGCCGCGGGGCCGAGGCTGAGGCGGGGCTCGCTCCCGCCGCGGTGGGGCCGCGGAGGGGCCGCCGATGCCGTTGCCGGCCGGGTCCCTGCGGCGGGCGGTGGCCGTGCTCTCGTTGTCCGTGGTGCTGTCGGCCCGGAGCGCTGCCCAGCGCCGCCCGGCACACAGGTACCGCGGGCTGTGCGCGGGGGAGCCGGGCCGCGCCCCGGAGCCGCGGCCCTTGTCCCTGCCGGAGGTCGGTGCCCTGTTCTGCGGGGAGCAGCCGCCGCACGGCCGGGCCGAGATCCCGGGGCTGCCCTCTATCCCGGGGCTGCCTTCCGTCCCCTACCAGCGCAGGGGGAGCTCGGCGCGGGGCGTGCGATGGCGCTGAGGGGTGTCCCTTTTGGGCACAGCAGAAACGCAAACCGGCCTGTCCTTTGAAGTAATGTAATTACCGAAAAATACAAAAGGAATGTTGCCCTTTTCCACATCTCTGCTAGGGGGTTGTGGTTTTTTGAACTTCAGGTGTTTTCTGAGTTGGATATTAGGAGGAATTTCTTCACAGAAAGGGTTTTCAGGCGTCGGAATGGGATGCCTAGGGAGGTGGTGGAGTCACCCTCCCTGGAGGTGTTTAGGGAAAGACTGGACGTGGCACGTGGTCCAGTTGACATGGTGGTATTTGGTCAGAGGTTGGACTCGATCTCAGAGGTCTTTTCCGACCCAATTGGTTCTGTGAATTGTGCTTTTGAGAACATCAGCTCAACAGTGAATGTGACAGTGCTGTGCTTGTGCCAATGAACTCTCAGCTTCAGTGAGAAGCATAACCTCCTCTCCCAGATGCACCTGAGGATTTCACAGCATCTGAGGTGTTTGGCACTGGAACTGCTGTTTTTGAAAAAGCATGGCCTGTTTTGCTGGTTATAATCTAATATTCACATCTGGGTTCAAATACCAGGGGAAATAATGTATGAATATTTTTTTTCTTTTTTTACGTGAAACTCATTAGTCCCATCATCACCATGCCCAGATGTTAGGTGGTTAAAATCTAAATACTCTTTTGCAGAGGAAATATATTTCCTTATGTAGAGGAAGCGATTCTTTATTGATAAAACCCCCATAACTTTTCTAAGACTGTATGAATTTCTTTTTTCTAAGGTACATTTTTTAGGTAATAACCCCTTGCTGAGGTTTAAGGCTCTTGTCTAAAGTAATTTTTTTTTTGTAACAAGTAAAAAAAAAATTGAGTTCAAGAAGGCCACTCAGTATGTTGAAGAAAATCTATGTAGAGTTTTTAAGAGCTGATGAACAGGCACCGTAACCCAACCTGTTGTATTTTACTGTTGACTGGTCTTTCAGCTTCTGAAAACCCATGGCAAAATAAAATAAATAGAGGCCTCAAGTATTTTTTCTTTCAACTTTGTTTGATAGTTCTAGCCTTCTTTTAAGCTGAAAAGCAAAGTATGTGTTATCCTATATCTGTATTGCACAAAATGGTATTTTGGTGCTCACTGCAACTTGAAGAACTGTGTTGCTCAGGCTCTTAGGTATTTCATTCTTGGTCTTACGTGGTCTACCACTGGATGCAAGAGCAGGACTCTTGCAAGGCTGTGTTGTTTTATTGATGAATAGAGATTTAATAAAGATTTAAATAGATAGTTAATGCTTTAGCAGACTGCTTGCTGCATTTATCGTAAATATCTTTGAGGTGTTCCTTGTATATGATTGCTAACTAGTCACTGTTACACACAGCCTGGAATGGCAATTCTAGTTTTCAGCTTTTCCTCATGCTGTTAAATCTTCATGTGTATTTAGTAGAGCATCTTCTGCTTCAAGTAGCTGATGATAAAATTCAGACTTGTTGGGCCTGCATACATTTGGTATGGTACATCACTGAAAGAAGCAGTGATATATTACTGAGAACTGTCTTCTGGAAAGAACTGGGTCTATTCTGCTTGCTATCAGGTACCCTGCAGATCTGGTATTAGATTACAGGTTAAAGCCTAATGAATGAGATTCTATATTTCTTTTTTTTTGTTTGTTTATTTTTCAGTATCTCATCTGCAAACTGTTGGTCCCATCTTCATCCTGTGAACATGTTCAACAGTTACAATGTTAAGTTCTACCACAGCAAAGCTCTCACCTCCCCATATCCAGGATCACACGTTGAGCGTAGCCAAGTTCCTGAGGATAAAGTGGGCTGGTTGACGGAATGGAAAGATTATAATCCTGTGGAGTACACTGCAAAGTCTGTTTTGTCTGGACCCAGTTGGGCAGATCCCCAAATCAAGTGAGTGGAAATGGTGGCTCTTTTCTTCTATGAACATGGAAGCAGGGAATAGTGATGACCTGAGTTAACAAGATCATCATTTTAAGTGATGTGTGATTCTGCAGTGATGTGGGAAAGTCAAGTCTAAGTGTTGGTTAGAGAACTGAGTTGTTTGGGTTAGCTGTGAAGGTCTTTGACACATGGTTTTACTGAGCTGTTGATGCTGTGCAGTGTTTCTCTATGTTGTGAGCTAAATAAAAATTTCCTAATTCTCCTTAAGAATTTGGGACAGTATTTTCATAGTATACTTGTTTGTTCATGGATTGAATGCAACATGAGAAAAGAAAGTAGAATTGCAGTTCTTGAGTGCTCTGACTCAGGAAATATGACGGTTTGAATGCATGACTGTAATTGTTGTGGTTTTTTTGACTATGTGTATTCATTTTTATTGATTCAGTGAATATTCTCCTCTCAAGAAATGCTGTGTGCTTCTTGGCTAGAAAGTTAAATGCATGCATCTGGTGTAACTTGTGAAAAATGTGAAAAGATGATTCCTATGTATGCACATCTGTGTAGGCTCTTGAGGTTTCAGCCTTACCTTCCTTGTTCCCCAGTGTTGTGTGAACATGTGCTCCTGTTTACTCTTAGTGGGGTTTAATATTCTGTTGATTACAAAGCAATCCTCAGATTCCACAGGTGTGCCAATGTTCTGCCAAGGCAAGTTGTGACAGTGTAATCTTTTAGTAGGTGTTAGCAATACTTTAAAAATTTTAAAGTCAGGACTTGGGGCCAGTTCTATTTAATATCTTTATTGATGATCTGGACAAGGGAATCGAGTGCACTCTCAGTCACTTTGTGGGTGACACCAAGTTGTGCCAGATTGTTGATCTGTTGGAGGGTAGGAAGGCTCTGTGGAGGGACCTGGACAGGCTGGATCAATGGGCCGAGGCCAATTGGATGAGGTTCAATAAGGTGAAGTGCTGGATCCTGCACTTGGATCACAACTCTGCGTAGCACTACAGGCTGGGGAAGAGTTGGAAAGCTGCCCAGCAGAAAAGGACCTGGGGGTGCTGGTTGACAGCAGCTGAACACGAGCCAGCAGTGTGCCCAGGTGGCCAAGAAGGCAAATGACATCCTGGCCTGGATCAGGAATAGTGTGGCCAGCGGGACCAGGGCAGTGATTGTCCCCTTGTGCTCGGCACTGGTGAGGCTGCACCCCAAATCCTATGTTCAGTTTGGGCCCCTCACTACAAGAAAGGCATTGAGGTGCTGGGCTGTGTCCAGAGAAGGGCAATGGAGCTGGGGAAGGTTCTGGAGCACAAGTGCGGTGAGGAACAGCTGAGGGAGCTGGGGGTGCTTAGCCTGGAGAAAAGGAGGCTCAGGGGGATCCTTACTGCTCTCTACAACTACCTGAAAGGAGGTTGTAGCAAGGCGGGTGTCAGTCTCTTCTCCCTAATAACAAGGGATAGGACAGGAGGAAATAGCCTTACGTTGTGCCAGAGGGGGTTTAGTTTGGATATTAGGAAAAATTTCTTCACCAAAAGGTTTATCAAGCATTGGAACAGGCTGCCTAGGGAAGTGCTTGAGTCACCATCCCTGTAGGTATTTAAAAGACATGTAGATGTGGCACTTAGGGACATGGTTTAGTGGTGGGCTTGGCAGTGCTGGGTTAATGGTTGGACTGAATAAGTTTCAAGGTCTTTTCCAGCTGAAACAATTCTGTGATTCTACGATTCTAGCTTTAACGAGAATACCTTTGAAACATTTTGTCTAAATGAAAATTTACAGAGATATGATGTTAAATACTTTAGTTCTGCACTTTTCCTGCAGAACTAAATATAGGGAGAATATAATGAATAAAGGTTGAGACTTTATATAAAGAAAAGGGAGGGCCTGCAACATAAGTTCTGCTAAAAACTACTCATTGGTCAAATGAGTGTTGCCAGTCTGATGGTTTTGGGGGGCAGAGGGGTGTTTTGTGTTTTATAACGTATCTCTATTAAATCATTATTTTCCACACAGTGACGAAGGTTTTTCTCCCAAATTCAATGAGAGAGATGGAGAAGTGGAGAGGAAGAGTCTGAATGGCTTGTATGTGGTTGAAAATGGGAGACCCCGGTGAGTGTGGTTTTTTTGTTTGCATATTTATTTCAGTGATGTAGTTTCAGTCCTCCGGCAGGTCTGTTATTTTGGTGCGTGGTACCTGCTAGAACAAAGCCAAGATAGTCTCCCCTAGAGACAGGAAAACTGATACCTTGGAGCCAGAGTTCTTCCTGGAAGAAGATTGTGGCAGAGAGGCGTGAAATGGTTAGCCAGTACTACTCCCACAATATAGGGTGGTGGTGGCACTGGAGTCAGGGGAGGTCTAATACTGTCAATACTAGGGTTTGTTGGGTTAATTGTTTCCACAGTTTGACCAAATGTGGGGCTCTGAAGCTTTTGTTCCACTTGTGTGCTAAGGTGGAGGAGTAGAGTATTTCCTTCCACTGACAAATCCTGGCGTAGCACAGATGGATAATCTCACCTAAAAATAGTTTCTCTTCTTTCTGCCTTTTGTACATAATTGAATGCTCCGTGCATCTATAGTCTTGGAAACTAGATTCCATTTTCAGACAAGATTGTGTGCATAATGAGAGTGATGCCTGATCAGGACCATCTCGGGACACAAGATCTGAAAAATGACAAAGCTGTTTTGTCTTTTTCCTTTGCCTGTGCTATTAAACACAAAAAGAGGTTGATGAAGGAGAAAACCATGCTGTGTCTCTTGCCTTTTAAAGCACATGAGGACACTGAATGCATGTTGCTATCCTTTCCTTTTTTGTTATTTAATCTTCCTTAAAGCTGGGTTTGTTTTTTTTTTTTTTTAGAATACTTGGAGCATCTTTTGAATGCGGGGAAATAAATATGCTTAGTGTACTGTTGTGTCAAGGGTATATAAATTTGGCAGTAAATAAACCCCCTTGCATTCCAGCTGGCCCTCAGAGATCAGAGGGACTATAGCATTGTCCTAACTCAGAGATAAGGGTGCAACTGGGCTTAATTTCTGACTAGAACCAGTTCAGAACTCTTAAGTTGTGTACTGTGGCATTTATTTCAGAAATCCAGCGGGAAGGACTGGCCTCACAGGCAGAGGATTGTTGGGGCGCTGGGGACCAAACCATGCTGCTGATCCCATCATAACTAGGTAAGGGGCAGGTGACTGCAAGGTGCCCTGCAGTACAGAAAAAGTGCATTTTGTTTCTTCTGTGCATCTCTGGACAGGCTATTACTTTTTGTGGCCCTTTCGTGTGTGTGTTCTCTATATGTAAGCCCATTCAGATATGGGTATCTGAGTGGAGAGATACACAGACATGAGGAACACATGGTAAAGAGTAGGGACTCACTGCTAATCACAAGCAATTGCTTCTGAAGTGCTGAGAAAGCACATTAAAAAAAACCACAAATAACCCAGAAAGCATAATTCAATGGAAATACGTTATATAAAGAATCTTCGGTAACAAATATAAGAACTGAAAGGATTATGTGATGCTTTGATACTATACTGCCAAAAGGCCTTAAATGAGGCATGTGAAATTAAATTGCAAGAACAGGTTTTTCTGTCATAATGGCACAATTGCAAAAAAAAAAAAGAATAAAAAGCTACGTGCCTGCTTCTGTTATGTAAGAAACAGTAACTTGACTTACTATATTATAGGAGGATGTGTGGTTAAGATCCTCTTTTGGTCAGCATGTGCTTTGTTTTAGTTTACTTTTGCCAGCAGGATCTGTGTGTACACAAAGCATTCAGAAAAGACTGTGTAGTTAATAAAGGTGCAAGTTAGGAAGTGCCATGCTGAAGGTAGAACTGTTGTGAAAAATCATCCTGGTACATTTTAGTTCTTCCCCTTTTCATGTTGCTACCAAGTTGCTTCCTTGAAAGTCAAGGACATGCTGCTTTTGTTTAAGTTTTTGTTTGGACAGCTTTTTGCTTTAACTATTGGTAGTTCTTAATCCTTTACTGAAGGCAGTGGTGGGTGTTTGTGCCTTTGTCGTTTGCTACAGGTGGAAAAGGGACGGAAGTGGCAATAAAGTTGCTCATCCAGTTACTGGCAAAAACATCTTGCAGTTCGTGGCTATCAAGAGGAGAGACTGTGGGGAGTGGGCCATTCCAGGGGTAAGGGGAAATCTCCAGAGGCACTGACATCTCCCCCCGCTGGTGAGGCCATAAGGCAATAACTGGCATGCCTGTGATAGAAGAGTGCTTTTTGATGAATGACCTGGTGTTGCAGCAGTGAAGAGAAGTGCTCCTTGAACTAACTTTGCCCAGGCATGCCTTCTGATGTTTCTGCATTGCAAAGTGGTATTCCTGTTTAAATCTGCCCATGTCTTGCTTAATGCAGGCACAGTTGATTCCACTGCAGGTTTTGAAGGGCATATGTGCTTGATCTTTACAGCTGATTGTAAAGTTCCTCCCGTGTCCAGAGTATGATGCAGGTGGATGTAATATACTAAGAGCTGGGAGTTACAGCAGGTCAAATCTGAGGGATTGAAAAAAATCACCTTTTTTGTTTTTGTCCCTCTAAGGGGATGGTGGACCCAGGGGAGAAGATCAGCGCTACCCTGAGGCGGGAATTTGGGGAGGAGGCCTTGAACTCTTTGCAGAAATCGCCCGAGGAGAAAGAAAAATTGGAGAAGCAGCTCCAGAAGCTGTTCAGCCAGGAACACTTTGTGGTGAGCTCTGGGTCTCTTGTGATAGCCTCTTGAGCTATGCATGTAACTCACAGGTTATGGAACATGAGAAAGTGTAGCTGAAATGAAAATAAGTTACGTTGCTCAGGTTCTCATGGTGTAGGAAATGGAAGGGACTGTTGAAAAAGCTGTAAGGGCAAATGTGTTAGAGGAAAGGAAAAAAAATCTTAGTGATTCCACCTTGTTTGTTGTGATTCCACCTTGTTTGTTGTGATGCTGAGCTTATTTTGGTTTGTTTGGGGCCTTAGGTGTACCGAGGATATGTGGATGACCCTCGTAACACTGATAATGCCTGGATGGAGACAGAGGCTGTGAACTATCATGATGAAACAGGTGAGTATCTTCATATGTGCTCTTAGTTGCCTTTTACTTCATGTGCTTGTTTGAAATTGGGACCTATGTTGAGCTGAGAATGGCAGTGAAATTGGAGAACGTGCAAGTCAGGTGTAAAATATGGGACTAGATTCTTAGAATGATCTGTTATCTTGGACTCTCATTTTTCACCTGCAAGAGACATCAATCTAGTCAGGTGTTTCTGACTTGTTAAGTCAGAGGCTTCATATAGTGACATTTCCACTGAATTTTGAGTAGTAGATACCAGCTGTGAAGTTTCACATGTCACTGGTCCTTGATTTATCAGCCCCCAGAAATGGGGGAAATCCTATATCTTTGGTCTTTGTTTCTAATGCAGAATTTAAAAGCGTTTTCTTGGTTGTTGTCTATGAAGTCCTGGGACTCTTTTTTTAGAAACAGAGTTAAAACTTAGAGGGAGCATTTCAGAAGCCTTTCTGCATCTCTTCTTAAGTAGTATTTTTGATTTTGGGGCCTTTAGTAAAGTTTTAGTTATTCTGTTTTTTCATAAGTGCATATATGTTTCAGAATTCAGTTTTTCATGTAGAATACCTGAGAAAAGCAGCAGTCAAATGTTAGGCAAACAAACAAAAATCAAGGCAGAGGGATTGGCTAAACTTGGGGTAGTGAGTATGTGTTGTCCTGATGATTTCAAGTAACTTTTTGTGCTGCTGATGGTACCCTACAAGTGGTGACAAGGAGTTACCACCACCTCCACCACTCAGATTTGCCTTAAAATAGTACAAGTATGAGAAAGGTTTCTGGCACAGAATCAGTGAGCGACTTATTTCTATTTTCTCTGAGAAGAAGTTGCTGCCTGTGAAGAAGCATTGTGGAAGGGGGAACTGATTAGATCTGAGAAGAATAAGCAAGAAGAAAAGATACAATAGCATGTCCTAATTCTTTTTTTTGTGAATAGGTGAGACAATGGATAATTTGCCTCTGGAAGCAGGTGATGATGCTGGAGTGGTCAAGTGGATTGACATCAGTGAGAAGCTTGAGCTGTATGCAAGTCATAGCTACTTCATTAAGCTTGTGACTGAAAAATGGGGAGCCCACTGGAGTGAGGATCCTGGACCTGAGTGCCATGAGTGATGTCAACAAGGAACTGACAGACATCAAGAGAAGAATGTTTTCCAGCCTTGAAACAGATGACATTGTCATTTTGAGAGGAAATTCAGTGAAAATTCTGTGAAATTCAGCTGGAAAAAACAATCGACAGTGATAAATAGAAGGTTTTTCAGAGACTTGAATTTGCTTCTTTTGATTTCTTAGCTAGTGTGAAATGAGATGAAGGAGGAGATCTGACCTTGCTTTGCTTCCTTGTCTTCGTTATTTGCAGCTGTTTCATCATATCTGCAGATGTGCACAGCCACACTGGGATTCTGACTGGTGGTGGTTCAGAAACTGTTCACTTTAGCTCTGTATTTTTGCACTGATTCCTTGTCAGGAATGAATCCTTAAGGGATGTGAGACTTGTAGGATAACCTGGATAATGACTTAATTTACGTGCTACATAATAAAGTGAAGTTTCTTTTTTGAATCATTTCGCTTGACACGTCCTTGCAGTGATTTTCCATTTTGAGAGATTGGTTTTCACATTTAATTACTCTTTAGTTTATGGTATGGATGGTATTCACATCTGAATGTGTCACAGTGCCTCTGTGTAAAAAGATAACTGTTGAAGGATGAAACTTGATGACTGATTTGGAGAGCTGGATTTTAAGGTCCCTCTTCCCACTGTTTATGGCAGTACAGCTGTTGGGGAGACTGTACCATAAACAGAATCATTGGAAGGAGCAGCCTTAAGGTATAATCTTGTGAATTTAAGCCTTTAGATACTGTGAGTAAGTTGCAGGCTGATGTGGGCCTTCTATGGCATTTATGCTGCTAACAGGAGCTGCACGACAGTTGCTGACATTTCTCCCTGTGTTTTTAATCAATGAGTAATTGCTGTTAGTTGTCTTTATCTTTTCTTAAGAAAGGCTGGGCAATGGAAGTGTGTGTCTTATAAAAGGAATATTTGTGGTGGTTTTTTTTCAACATAGTTATTCTGACTGTAATGTTTTGCACTTTAGTGATGCTGGAGGAGTACTCAGTTGATAATACCTAGAGTACTGAAGCTGCTGACTGAGATGCAGTGTACATACTTTCTTTTTCCAGAAGAAATGGGATCTTGTGAGTTAAAGTCACTGCTACCTTTTTAATCCAGCTGTGTACCAGCAGTGTACCTGCAGTTTGAGAGCTGTACTTTCTGCCATCCAACTCTGTGCAGATTAAACAAAAAGCTGTTGAAAGAGTTCTTGAAAATGGCTATTGAAAATAAGTCTTCAGCTGTGGTGCTTGCTTGATCCTTCTGTTTAGTGATTGTTTTATTACTAAGTGTAATACATGTATCTGGGGAAAATCTTATACAATTTCACTATATCTTTTTCTAGTACTTGGTTTGAGTGGAGCAGTGGTGAGTAGGTCAGTCTCTTGTGATTTATCCTTGTGTGAACTATATTTGATTGTTTTAAGGTAGCTGAGTCTTGGCTGCAGAAAGAGCAAATAAGCAACAGGCTGCAGTCAGGCAGAAGAAGTGCAGTCAAAATTACTTTTTTCCCGTGACATTTGCTGTCCCAGGGAAAGGATCTTTTCCAAATGGAATTGGCACCGAGAATATNTTCTGTGTGTTGTTACAGAATGTGAAGTGAGCAACAAGTCAGGCTCAGGGGAAAAACTGTCAATGGAACCAGTTTCTCTGGGAAATAATCCTTGGTTTGTGTAAGAAGTTCCTGTGTTAAATATAATCGTAGCATGGGGACTTCCACTATTTAAGCTACCAAAATAGCATTTCTGAATCCTATATTCTTTTGATTGGAAAGGTGACATGGTTCAGGTGAAATGTGTTTTCTGACCTTCCTTTGTAGGAATAGCATTTGGGGCTTCTTTGTTAAAGCAGAGCTTGATTGGAGTGTTTTCAGTGAAGTGCTTAAAAATAATATCACAGAGTTAATGGGATTCAGGAGTAATCTCATCCTGTCCTGACTTTTTTATGCTTCAGTTGTGCCTCTCTTGAGGCCAGCAAGAGATGGGAGATGGCGAAAGACACAGTTAGCATTTTTTCTCAGAAAAAAAATGGTAGCACTAGTTGGTGCTTCTGGGAGATGAAGGAAGAATGAAGGAGGTGTTGGAGCTGTGATATCCTCTGCTGCTTGTGATGCTAAGCAGTCTTGATATGCACCCACACTCACCATGCTCACACAGAGTTTGTCAGCAGTTCTGCTGTGTGGCATTGGTACTATTACTGTTGTGCTTCAAGAGATAGGGGAAGAAGTATCTGAAAAGTGCTGATCTTTTTTACTGAATTTTGGGTTCAGGATTGGTGTGTGTGATCTACGCTCTATTTCTTCTCCTTAGTATCTGAAATGAAGTTTTCATTGAACCTTTCCACTGCCTTGGTACTTTTTCTTTAACAAAGTTCTGACAAAAACCATATATCTAGGTAGACATTTTATTTGAGACTTCTATGCAGAATGTTAAGCTGACAATACAGTAAATAAAGGAAACAAGTCCCATTTCAGTGTATAGTAAAATCTAAATTCTATAATTCTACCGAAGAGTTTTGCGAACAGGTCAGTCTTTAGGTTAGTACTATTTACTGGTTCAGAGAGATCATGGATACATGTAGGGGCAAACACTGGTTGTTTAGCTATGAGCCAGTTGGAGTAGTTAAATTTTTCTGCTGTTAATGAATGTAGAAATCTTCTGCACTTGTGTTATTTGATAAGAATGCAGTGAACCTTACACCGCCTTTGTCTTGAAAGCTATGAAGCTGTTAATAACAGAAATAGACAGGGTTCACATATTTCCCCAGTTTTAGTGCAGCACTGGGAATCTGTTCAGCCAGGCTCAGAAAAGGAGATTTTCGTTTATGTCTTCTGCAACAAAGAAGAAGAAAGCATTATTAACATTTTATGCCAAAAAGGCATTTTTGTGCTGTATCACTATCAATAAATTGGTACACTAAAGTTTCAGAGGATTCATGTAGGGGAACACTGTCCCTGTCAAAAAACAAGTATGGTTGCTGCTGTCATACTTAAGAGCCATTCATTTAGACACTTCTTGATGATGCTTTCTTGTTTCTAGTGTTAGGTCTCCTTGATCTATTTGTGAGCCAAGAATGCCTTCCACCTCCCTCTTCACAAATGACTGACCCTGTGAATGAGCAAACACTGGCAGCAGTATATGTGTATTAAGATAAGTTCTTGCAGCTTTTTTCCACCTGTGTATTGTGACTGCTAAATTGTCATCAGAAGAGCTGGAAAAATTCTAGGAACAGTGAAGCCTTTGTGTATCTGACCTCTGACCAGAATCAGCCTCCACTTAAAATTAGGGACTTACTAATAGGATTTTGAACACATTTATTCAGTCTGAATATTTAGCCAAATGCCTTCTGTCACATAACTCTTCTGGGATTAACCTGTTTAACCCTTACTTAGTGGCTGGCAGTATTGTCCAGCTATCACTCAGGGCTAGATCAGAAGAAGGTAGATTGTGAAAGAATGCCTTATGTTGAGTGCGGTAGTCTCATAAGTCTCAAATTACTATCATGACAGCTTCTGTTCAGCTGCTGCCTAATTCTAGAGGTATCACCAGCACAGTAGTACCAAACTTTTTACTATCCTACAGAAGTCTCAATGTGGATTGAGCTGAACCAAACATGTCCTATCCTGTTTAGGATTTGGAAATTGTCCCTGCCTCTGCCTAAGCTTTCTGTTGCATGCAGTCTGGTGGGCACGTGTTGCAAGCGACAGATTAGGTGAAATAGCCTACTGTGTGGTGAGAGCATCTGTGTTGTGTATTGTAATCTAGAATTTGATCAATCTCTGCTTGATTATTGAAAGATCTTGGTTGTTTTCCCTACTTGGCTTGAGATCTTTAAATGCATTTTCAATCAGTATGCTTTGACCACTGATTTAAAAGTGCAAGCTCACTTAACCTTTCCTTTGGCCATGAAGGATAAAATAGCGTGTTTCTTGAGAGGCAGACCTTTTTCCTGTTTTTATGAAAAAACTGTAGAACCTTGCCCCTTTTGCTGTCTTGTCATTACTGTTCTATTTTCCTCTCAGCACAGTAGCCATGAGCTATTGTTTACAATTTCTTTGCCTCATGTTGTGATCTGAGAATGTGCCTAGTCCTGATAGGAACATTTTGTCAGGCACATCTGCCTGTTTGTTTGTGTTTACCTTCTTTAATCCCAAAGCAGTGGCACCATTCCTTCAATGCAATGAGTTTGTCTTGGTCTCCATCACACTCCTGGAAGAAACGGGTTATGCAGTGTTCCATGGGAACCAGGGAGGCTCTCAAAGGTGCAAGCTCTGAGTGTGTTAATAATCTGAAAGAAAGAGCAGGTGTGAAGAGCTGTATTTCATTTTTAAATCATCAGGATTATCAAAGATGATCTAAGCTGCTAGAAGACATCAACGGTGCCTTTATCAGAGACACCCCAGTGGATTCTATTGTGGTGCTTCTGAAGTGAATCTGTCCCAGGTCATTATGATGATATATAATACCCAATAATCTAAAATGTTTTAGCTGCTATTTGTTTGTCAAGTTTTGTTTTATCAAACAAGTATTCCTTGTGTAGTAATTACTAGTATGACAAGTAGTGACTTGCTCAAAACTCATCGTTTATGGAGTTTTGCTGTTAATCCTCAGGAGATCAAGCTTGCAAAGGTACTTAGCTATGTTTGAAGACAGTGAGTGTGATTGTCATGAGGTATTGAGAGCCTAGAGCTTTGAAAAATGGATCCCATCACCAAGTGATATGACCAAAAGCCTGAAATCTGGGTCTTCTCAGAAGCTGTGAGCTTCCTCTGAACTGTGACACTGGTGCTGTCTTACATATCTGCTCCTTAAACTGTGGTAGCAGTTGAGAACTGTGGGTACCTCACTAGTGAATTAGTACTGACAGGACTCTGTCGTTCGTACTTAGCCTGTTGCTCCTAGCTTCAGTAGTAACAGGATTTCTTCCTGGTTCAGGGCATTAGTTGCTATTAAGACTCTGTAGAACTTACAGAGTCTAATACAGGATTATGCAAGGCAAGAGGATAGCAAATTCTGACCTAAGACATTACTGCAGGAAAACAATGAGGGAAGAAGTTCTGTGTTAGAAAGAAGAGGATGCTGGCTTCTAAGATCTGAGTGACTGGTTCTATATGTACAGAATCCTTTGAGTGGTTTAGAGAATCAAAACAGCCTGAGTTTAAACAGCAAATCAGAACTGAACCCACAAAGATTTTTTTTTTTTACCTGTCAACAGGGTGCTGATCAAGCTGATGAAACTGCCAGTGCACAGGATACACATACATGTGATAATTTTTCTCAAAGTCATGCAGGAGCAGCTCAACCGTGTGGTTGCCAGCCGCAAGGCGCTTGTCATTCTGGTAGATTTTTTTTACCTGAACACAATGCAGAAGTTGTTATTTTTTGTTTCGGGATGAAGATCTACCCTGAAGAGAACTATCCAGCAAGGAGATGTTTCAGAGAAATGAAACTTGATAAAATACCACTGGGGAAATGAGTTTTAGTGTTTGTGACTATACACAGCATGAAAACCTTGCTTCGGGTAGACCAGGTGACTTTTGTTGCTGTCCCTGTCAACTTTGGTAGTAACTAGAAAGGAAGTAAAATTCCTGTGGCTCAATTGTCAGACTCAGCCAATGGGGGCAGTAGCTTCAGGCTGGTAGGAGATTAAACCAGTGTAATCACATATTCTGTCCTGTGGCAAGCAACTCCGGTTTTGGTGTGAAATAATCTCTGAAATCATATAATTCATACCACTTAGTATGAGATATTCTGGGCATGTCCCTCTTAGTAAGTGTGTAAGTAGTCTTTGATGTTGCTTAAGCATATTTTGTATAAACGTGCTGTGACTTACTGCATGTACCTCCTACTTCAGAGTTAGAGCAGCTCAGGTCTTGGTTTAACTTAAACAATGGCTTTTAGGCAGTTATGACATCTGTATCTTCAAAAACAAACTACTGTCACCATTTCACTTGACATAAATCCTTCCCTGAAAAAAATTGGCCCAATGGCAATAGATGCTCAATCCATTGTAAGCCAAGGTAGTGTGATGTTGCAGGTCTACTGGATGATAGAAAGCAGCTCTTTTCTCTTAAAACTGAATGTCAGACTTATGTAATTTTATATCCCTTGAATATCATGATGGAGATGGTTAGTGTATGTGACTGGATTAGAAAGGGCAAACGATACCATTAACTGTTGAGTTAATCAGGTAATGATGTGGTTTTGTATTGATGGCCATGTACAAGGTGTGTCTCGAGAACAGAAGAGAAGCTAATTCTGGTTGGTCCAAGGCAGGCATCCTCTACCCCTACAAAAGTCACCTAAACTCTGTATTGTAATTCTGTCTCAAATCCTAGTGTGTGACTGCCCAGTGGTTCAGTTTCATGAGGTCATTGTGCAGTTTTCTTCATGGTGAGTCAAAGTCCTTCCTTCCTTTGCATTGTTCCCTACCTTCCTCTTCCAGGTCGCTTGAGGAAAGCTGTATGACACAAATCCTTTCAATTTGTGGAACTCCACAAGTGAGCTCTGGCCTGACTGTTCCTTCTTATCCTGTCTTTGAATTGGTTGGTCCATAAGTAGACCAACTTATGGCTGCTTAGTTTCCTCAAGTCCTTTGGAAAATGGGATTGACTGCATGTATTTGGTTATCCTTATCCATGTATTAGTTGATCTTTCCAAGAGGTTTGTCACAAAGCTTCCCTAAACAAGAGCTGTTTCATGCCTTCTCAAGCAAATGATATTTATTTAAGTGTGCCCTAATTCTGACTTGTCTGACTCTTGTCTGGAGACACTGACTTCAAAGTAATGCACTTGGTTTGCATTTGTACGGACAAGAGGGACATTCATAACAGAAATGTATCTCAGCTTAAATGAGTGTGAGGGGACATGTAAGTGTGTTTTGCAACTTGTGAATCTAATTGAGTCTAAATTACCTTAACCAGAATGGGTGTGCTCATAGGAAATGGGAGAACTCCTGAGATGTGAATCACTTTTTTTTCACATGGTTAGTCCAGTTCTAACAATGTAACTTCATGGTCTTATTTGAAAAGGATTGCTGACCTTATTCCTCTGCTTTTCAGTTAGAATTCCAGAAGTGTTCAGATCACGTTCATAGTATTGCATAAGGATGTTTTTGAGCCAGTCTCGCATCCGGAGGGGAAACTGATCCACTTCATAATCAGTACAGGGGGGGATGTCTGTGCCAAATAGGAAAGCTTTTGTTAACAGGTGATCTGTTAAGTCCCCATTTGAGCATTTCTGAGCCCAGTTAGATTTGATTCTCACTATCAAACTTCCAGTTAAACGTAAAATTGATGGGGCTGTTAATACATAAAATTGGGAATGCAACTAACGAGTTCAAATATAAATATACAATTCTTTGGTGCACGTGCTTAACCAATTGTGCAAGCCACAACCTTTATATATCTGTGGAGCTTCTAAGCATAGCTGTGCAGTAAAAGTCTTATCAGTCAGTTGCATGAAAGCAGAGTTTTTGAAATCAAAGGAATGTGCTGGCTGGGAGTGCACTTTCCTCCTACCATATGCAGCAATTGATAAGCTTGAAAATCGGTTCTGGCTTTTAGATCTGACTTCTGCATTTGACATATAAATAGGTTTTTTGATGGTTTTTGGTTGGTTTGTTTTGTTTTTTTTTTGTCAGGGGTGTTTGGACTGGACATTTTCATTTCTTAACTCTGTAAATACTGTTTTTCTGGTCAAGTTATTAAAAAAATATTCAGAGGCTATAGCAATGGGAACATATAAGACAGTGCAGGGGGAAGATCAGGTTGACAACAAATTGGAGTAAACATAGGAGAGATGTCTTTAGGTTTCCAATGCTTAATACTCTCAAGTGTGGGAAAAGTGACTTTTTAGACATGTTTAGGGTTTGAATGTCTTAATTAGCAGATAATTGATGCACTAGTGGCAGAGCACAGGAAGAAAGGTAATTTAGGGCTGGCTAATGGTTAAGGTTACTGGCTCTTTATACCTAGGTGAATGCTTCATAGAAAAACAAGCCTTACATTTGCAGGAGCCCATATAGTCTAGGTGCAGCTGGCGTCCCATTTTTGTGCCTTCCAGTTGACATTTGGTGCCAAAGAGTTGACATGTGCCATCATAAGTCTTGTTGTCAGTACCACAAACCTAGAGGACAAGTGAAAAGCAAAACCACTCCCACCACCACTGTGTTGAGAAAAATTATTGCCCTCATATGGGTGTATATAATAAAAGTATCATTAACATATGGTGTGGCAGTTGTGAATACCCACAGGGAATACGTGTGATCAGAAGTATTGAAAATCGTAGTTGTTGGATGCCTACATAAAGATTAGTGATCTGCACTTAACACACCCAGTTCCAAAACACTTGAATTTATTTTTTGTGCATTAGTAATACAGTTTGAGATGCTGCAGGATTATTTCACTCAGTATGTACGAGTACTCAGCATGTGCTCTGAAACATCAAACGGATAAATAGAACTTTTAGTGACAGGAAAAAGCTGGGAAAGACAGGGAAAAGCTACAATCCCTGAGAAACCAAGTGAAACAAATCAGTTACACGTGTTCATACTACCCTCTAGCCAAAGTCAGTGAGTTTGGGTACTTTATACTGACTTTTGCAATTATTGAAATCACTCAAACGCACTCGCATGCTTCTTAGAGTAGAATTATTCTAAATAATAGCAGGGGGAATGTGTTGTAAACACTTTAGTTGGCTTTTTCCACTGCCGTGCACTATATGAAATACTTACATGCTCATAGTCTTTGGTGGAAGGGCAAGCAGCAGGATCTTGGCAAATACAGTGGGGGTTCCCTTGTTTGTCCTCGTGGCAGACTTTACCTCTTTTGCAGTGGAAGTTCCTACATGGGTCTAGCAATCATAGCAAGAAAGAGCAACTGTTAGAGATGATGAGATGAAGCCAAGTGTTTGTCAGACACTACTGAAGCAAAACACAGTCTAATATTCACCAAGAAGTCAAGTGCGTTTTTAAGTTTGTTAGAATGAAGCTGGATCTTATGTTGAATAAATCAAACCAAACTTTAAGTGAGGATTTTGGTGATAATTCTAGCAGTCCCAGGTTTGAATTGTATGGGGAAATAATTTTCTCAGAAAAAGCTATTTCTTCTCTAAAGACTGACATTGACTTCCAGCTTCCTTGTGGGACATATCCCATTTGTCTTTGTTGAATCAAACACTGGCATTTGTCCCACTCCTAGCTGAATTCAAGCTACTGTTCTGAAACTGAAAGCTTTCAGTGCAAGGTAACTCCCATCTCTGTATGACTGACCCAAAAATTTGTGCACTGTCTACAAATGTTTTTCACCAACAAATAACTAAATCCAAGGGTGTGTGGAAGGGGGATACTCTGGGAACGTAACCGCGATGCAGGATTATGCAGAGGCACGGTTCAGTCATGTGAAATTGTGTGCTGCAAAAGGCAGAAAAGAAATGCAGACCAGCAGATTCCCCAGCTGCAGAGAGTTAGGAATTACAGGATGGCTTTGCTTGGGGCTTACCCAGGAGAGCCTTCTCAGTCCGGTTGCTGACACTTTCCATCTCACCATAGGAACTGCCCGGAGTCTTAACCTGTACAGTCACAGAGGCATAAACAGAAGTTGTGGTAAATCTTGGGAAGAAAAAGAATACTTGGACAAAATTTTTTCAGGTCCAAATATAGAGCTGACTGAGGCACAATTTGCCCTGCTTGCAGCAGAGAGAGGTTGCTATGCAAAATGTGTGAGAAGAGCATAAAGCCTCTAGTGGTATTAACGTGCTCTTGTTATTTGGGGAAATAAATAAAGTAGGAGGTGGAAAGGGAGAAACAGGAACTCAGTAATGCCTGAGTTTCTCATAATTATTCTGTGGACTCTAGCCCTGCCTCCCAAGCTGTTCTCTTTTGTATAGCAGTGTTTAAAATCTGTGCAAGAGAGGAGTGAACAGGCTGTCCTAGTAAGCTGAGACTAGGTTTCAGGTTTTGTATCTGTATATCCATATTTATTTGCATGTTTCATTACACAGCCCATCAAGGCTGGAGCTCTTACATGAATTGTGTTCACTTCCTTTCTGGTACAATTCATCTAAATGCCCTACGTGCAATGACACAGGATGAACCAGATGAATAAGTGAATAGAGGGGGAGCTGGACTTCTGCATACTAACAAGTTATTACACCTGCTTTTCTCAAAAATATAATTTCAGTCACCAGGAATTTAAATTTGGAACTGGTCCCTTTCCCCCTTTTTGTAGTATTTCAATTTTATTTTAAAGATAGTTTACCTTATTTTCACTTTCCATTGAATTCACAATCTGAACAGAGCTACTCATTTTCAGTTGTTGCTTGCTGTCAGAATTAGGTGGCTCATGATCATAATCATCTGGTTCAGAGTGAATAAGTTCTTTAATCTTGAAATTTTGGTAATCCTCAGTCTCTCTGTGAACAGCAGCATCATCTTCAGTGGTTCCTTCCCCTTCATGCTCAGTACTGGTACTCTCCTGGTCATTACTCTGGATTCTCTCCTCTTCCTCATAGGCTGCTTCTTTCCAGGTATTGCTGGGATATTCCTCACGATCAATATCACCACTGTCATGACCCTCGTCATCATTACTGTCCTCTGTACCTTGTATTTTCACCACTGTGTCATGATCACTCTGATAGTTTACTTGAATATTGTCTTTTCTCTCCTGACTTTCCAGTTTGTCGTCCTGATCTTCATCATGGTTTTTTTGAGAGAGGGGGATTTCTTCTTTATAGGGCTTGTTTTGGCCGTTCTCCCTCAATTCTTCCTCTAGTTCAAATTTCTCACCATGTCTTTTGCTTATCCGGGCTGCTCGGCCGGAGTCTCTCAGGACTCCATCAGATTGCATGCTGTTTCCATTCTGCTGTCTTTTGTATCGGTCACCTTGGTTTCTCTGGTGGCCTTCGTGCTTCATATCTCTGTAATCAGTTTCTTCACCCCATTCCTCGTCTTCTTCTTCTTCTTCCATGCTTTCTTCTTCATCGCTTTCACTGCTTTTTTCAGGCAGGCCAACTGTATTTTTGTTGTATTTCCACGTGTTATGCTCACGATCAAGACTGAGAGCGCCCGCTGGGTGTTTGGCATTGCCTGTAGGGTGTTGGTTGGCTGTATTGTCGTGTTTCTCATGCCTCCTGAGCTGGTAGTGCTCAGAGCTGGGCTGTTCTCTGCTGCTGCTCCCAGATTCACTGTCCTGATTATCAGAGGCCAAACCTAGTTTATTGTGCAGTGCAAGGAAATTGATGCTTTTTAGGCTATTTTTCCCTTGATGCTCACTATCAGTTCTTCTGTGTTTCCTAATGGTCTGGGGCTCATCCCTGTGCTCGATGGCTGGTACTGAAACCACTGGTTTTAAGTTTCTGTGACTGGGCAGCGAATCACCCTTGTCTACATATCCTGTGTTCTCTTCCTTTGAGGCTTCAGGATGAAAATCTTCAGTCTTTAAAAAAAAAAAAAAAAGAGAGAAATAATTAACAACTAGATTAATAAATTTTAGGATTTATTTGAAGTTGGTAGAGTGTTATTTATTTTTGCCTTGAATTGCAAAGCATGACACTGGCTTTGTTTTCTTTGTATATGTTCCTCTTACTCTAGCCCAGTATACAAAATGAGTATGTTGTCTTATGAAATCTCAAAATGCTTAATTAGTAATTCAGTGTCATAACTCCAGGCACTTGTAGGCTGCAGTAATTATCACTGACCTCAGTGAGAGAATTATCTCTTATCTCCTGGGAGAAGAAGAGCAGGGGAAGAGAGAGCACCTTTCACAAGGTGTCATGATAGTAATTGCTGAGGAGAGCACTGCATTGTAACTACTTCGTAATCAATGTATTTGTCTACTCTGAATCTGATAGATCATTGCTTCCTAGCTGAATTCATCAGGAACTATTGTATTTGGTGGCAATGACTGTCATAAGCTCATTAGCAGGAGTCATAGGTGTCTGAGTGGCTTTTTCTTATGTTGTCAAGCCACTAGCAAAACTAGTACCTTCAGTGGAAAAGTTTTAAATGGTCGAGCAGAAAACAGGTACTAAAATGACTGTTATGTCTTACTGCAGCAATTACCTTTCTGCTGCTGGGTGAGTCCAGGCACTTCCAGTAGCAGCAATGACTAGTGTATTTCTGCACAACACCTATTGATGTTCAGTGTTGCTTATCGCTTGCAACAATATAGCACTTGATGCTGATTTTTCTTAAAGCTTTTGGGGGATTTATTTACGAAAATGAATCCTTCTCGGTGTCCAGGTTGCTGGAATAGCGTTTCCTTTGGGCAGTCTCGTCACTGCTTGGGAACAAACACTCCACTAAGAAATACACAGATTTTTTTTTAAAAGGTAGGATTAGAAATACTAATTTGGCTCCTGGCAGATCAACTATATCCTATTTCCTAATATCAAAGTGGTATCTAAATGTTTTACATTTTAGTCTTTTGCCTGGTAAACTTGCTGATGCAGGAAAAGTTCCAGCTCTAACTTTTTCAGGGAAAGATTGCACATTTGGTGAAATATAACAGAGATTCAGTGTTGAGCTTTTCCAAATTGAACGCACTATTCTAGAAGACCTTATAAAAAGCGAACTTTGTATAACAAAGTGTCTCAAGCTGATACTAAAACTTTTGACAATTAAATTTTGAGAACAGTGGTTTTTTACATGTGATTTTGGGCACTGCTATGTACAACATGTTGTTGTTGTTAAATTTTAGCAAAAAGCAGTATTCTGTGAAGGGCTACCAGTTCTATAGATTTAGAAAATACCAGGCCAATCTATCATTAAGATTGTCTATTTTGGGTACCTGTATTTCAAGCAGAAGTTTGGAAAAGATTTGGCTCATGTCTTGATGGGAAGCCTGGCTGTGCACCACAACCTTAGTGCAGAGTTGTGCCTGGATGTGACTTTCAGATGCTACTTTTTGTCATACTTTTGTCCCCTGGATTTAATCTACTCTTAGAACTCAGTTGCTTGCAAAGGTTGTTGGGCAAATTTCAGTCACTGTAGCTGTGACTAGCTAATGTTAGAGGACAACTGGCCTTTGCTGTGTGTTGCATATACTTGGAGCTGACGATTCACTGGCTATTGCAATGTTTTATTTTGATGCAAGCGTCTTCTGTGACTTGTTCTGTGAGATAGCTGTAGGCTAGTGCTTATACCATCATTTCTTCTGCTGGATACTTCTTTAGGAAATGTTAATTTTTTGTTTTTCATAATGCAGAGCACAATCTGGATTGATAGGAAATGCAATCGGGAAAGCTGTACAGAGTGGGATATAATTTATAATTAAAAAAAAAAAAAAAGGGTTAGCACCAGAGTTGGGATTTTGGATTTCTTGCTACAGACCACGCTCTGAATTTGGTAGTTCCAAAACATCCAGTGGCTTGAAGCCAAGGCCCTTTGTGGCTGAACCACAAAGGCTCACCAGAATGGTGCAGTAAAAAGGAATTTTAATTTGGGCCAGCCATGAATGCAAAACTAAGGGCTCTGTCATTAGTGTACATATGTGCCATAGGGAGGGCTGCTGAAATCATCTGTCTCATTATCATCAGGGCTGTGTATGTGGCTTGTTAGCCACAGTGTACTTTGCCAAGATGAGCTGTACCCAATGCTCTGCATTGTGAATAATGAAGCATATGGGGGCTAAAATCTTACGTGTTTGAGCCCACATATGAGCACTTGGTGTGATAAATTGGGGATTGCATCTTCCTTGTGTACTGGGGCTGTGAAAACCACAATTTCAACTGTCAGTGGAGCTTGTTGCTTGTACAAATATGGGTAATGATTTTTTGTGGGGATTCATTTAAGGTAATTTATTTCAAATAAGGGAAACTTCCATTTTGAGCTTTCCTTTTTGTCCTGTTATAACTGTTTAATATGCAAGGCATGACATGTTTGGTACTAATTCTTGAGGTGAGGAGGCCTACAATTTTTTTAACCTAAATCAATTTGCCAACCACTACGTATGTGCTAATGTAGTTTTTTTATTTGAGATGAATAATGTAAGTTACCTATTAATGTTTAAAGAACACGAAGAGTACCTTTTCTGGAGTTTTCTGTCCATGACTTTTGAGCTTGTGGTGTACGGCATGGGCCTAAAATAGATAAATATATTAATATCTGCATGTCAATAAAAATCTTGTATAAGTCAATGGCATAACACAGAGTATTCACAGAATGGGAAATTAAGTGCCCAGTAATAATAGCATGATGAGAACTTACTGGAATAGCAAAAGCTGATCCTGCAAGACAAATGAAGAGAGCTACAGCCTTCATGTTTTTCAGATCTTGTAGAGGACAATAGTTAATGGTACAGTGGTAGGGTTTAGAGTTTTCCTTTCTGCAAGCAACATGAAAAGAAAAAAAGTTAGGATTTGGGTATAATGATCTAGAAATGACTGATGGAAGCAGTGTAGTGTCCTCTAAACTCAGGTGTTAGACCAGCTTAACTAGAGGACACTTTGGTCTTAGTTCTTTTACAGGACTTAAGCTGTAGCTGTGTTCACAAACTCTAGTAGTGTTACTGAAAGGCAGAGTTATGAATGTACATAGGTTCAGCCCTGTAAATATTTATCCACTCCTCTGAGATACTACTTTGTGAAATAAGTCTCTTTTTTACGTAATTCTGAGACAGTGGCCTGTTTGTGGCATCTCTATGGCTAAGGTGTCTCCTGGCTGCTCCTCTCTGTGTCTGCAGTAGGAAGAATTTACTGGTGAATTTCTGCTCAGCAGGTCTCAAAGCTCAGAATTGCTGTCCAGGCTGTTTGACAAAGGGGTACAGTCCTACTTTGGATACCACGAACCCAACTCTGCTGCACAGTGGTGTGTGTGGCAGAAGACCATGCAGTGCATTAGGAGTTTCTTCAGTCTGTGCTTATATCCTCATGTGAGTGAAAGACAGGCAACTTGTTTTTTCCTCACATGTCACCAGCAAATTTTCTTACTTTGCAGAGCACATGAACTGGAAGTGCCTATGGCTGTAGGTGTATCACTGGGAAAATAAAAAATCAACAAGTCATATTGTTTCTGTTTACCCTCCACTATTTTTTTTTTTTTACTGTGTTGCTTTCTCATTCCTTTTAATTTCTCCAGGTTTTTGTTGGCTTTTTGTTTTGTTTGTTTGTTGTTTTTTTTGGTTGGTTGGTTGGGTTTTTTAAATTATTTTTCTATTTATACAGAATCAGAGGGATGTTTGCTTCTGTTTCTGCTCTCATTCTAGTGTCTGTTCTTTCTTGGAAATTGTCATCTGAAGTGTACACTTCAGAAGATCCCTGTGTTATACATGATTTAATGTCAATATCTTCTAGTTAATGAAGACCAAAATACTCATTAATGGGGCGTATCTAGTATGCAAACCATTTTTCTTGCAGTAAGCTCATTTAGTCTCTAAATTATCTCTTAACTAATTATCTATTATCTCTGGCATTTGCAGTTAGTTGTTTAGGATGTTTTCAGAGGGAAAGGCAGAATACAACAAAAGCCATTAATGAGCATGTGCAAAATGCCTCACTAGGCTGTGTATGGGCAGTCACTTCAGATCAAGGCAAGTGAGGAAAGAAGTATTTGAATGTCAGGTAGGCTTGATTCTTATTTCTTTCTGTTCCTGGTGAGCAACACAGCTCTGGGCATGTCACTTAACTAAGTTTCTTTTTCTAAAATTCTCATTTGTCATATTTGTTTTGGTAAACTAGTTTGAGAGCTATAAACGAAAAGCTCTGCATGTTGGATTTTATTTATAATTGCAGTTTTCTAATTTGGTTTGTGCCACTGTCTGTAAAAGTTGCCTTTACCACCTTTGCCCAAATAATGAAAAAGTAGTTGGAATAAATCTGAGCTGAGGTGACAGAACAGGGCTTTTGCATTTCTTCCTCTTAGTAACAAGCCCACAGTGGGAAGAAAGGAAACTCATAAGTCTTGAACTACTAGGAAAGCCTGACCACACTGAACGAGTAGGATTGTAGTCTATGTGAGCATTTTTTTTTCTAGTCACAATAGTCCAAAGGAGTTGCAAGGATTTATAATACATCCTTCAGTAGGATAATCTGTTCCAAACGTTAAGTAGCATTGCCAGTGTTAATTCATGAGGTTTGCCTGTTTGACTATGGCAGAAATATCAATTCCTATGCAATGTGTCCCCTCCCATTTTTTTCAGAGCAATGAATTTTGGGGTTTAGATGGTACCTTGTGGTGGGCCCGCAAGGAGCATTTCCTGCAAGCCCTACAGCCCAAGCCTGTGGCTCATGGCAATGGATGGCAATGGGGTTTTTATATTTGCTCATTTAGCCTTTCAGTGCTAGAAAGGGAAAGTATTTTTTGCAGAAGTGATAAAAGAGCCAGCTTGAGCAGGTGCAGAAATGGGAAAGCTCTTGTAGGTGGTATGTAATATCTGCCAATTAAGGTGATGGTGATGAAAGAAATTAAACATTAGCTAATTGTCATATGATCAAAGGGTCCGCATTGTGACTTTTTTTTTTTTTACACTGCAATATAAGTTGGAAGACACTTAATTCTTGCTTTAATTTCCAAATTTTTCCTACCGAAGAGAATTTCTAAAAACAAGCTTTTGTAATATATAAGTTTAATAGTACTGTCATTAAAGAAAGAATACACAAGAAGCTATTTTTAAAAGCCAGGAGACATCTCCCTGGAGAAATTAAGTCATTATTCAGAGAAGTCGCTCTGCAGCAGAATCTGTAGGAAAACTTAGCCAAAAGGTGCATATGAAATTTTTTGTGTATGATGGTTTTTTTAGACCAAGAAATGAGGAATTTAACAATACTTCAGCTTTGGGGTATTGAATAAGCAATGCTAACTAGGTGTGCTGGACTTGCATGGCAAAGTTTTGGTAGCAGTGGCTCCAGGGGTGTCTTCTGTGAGAAGCCCCCATGTCCAACAGAGCCAGCACTCCAAGACAAGGCACATTCCTGGCCAAGGCTGAGCCCATCAGCCTCAGTGGTTGCACCTCTGGGGTGATGTATCTAACAAGAGGGGGGAAAAAACACGTGGCAACTTTAGCTGGAGAGAGGAGTGAGAATGTGTGAGAGAAACAGCCTTGCAGACACCAAGGTCAGTGCAGAAGGAAGGGGAGGAGAAGCTCCAGGCACTGGAGCAGAGATTCCCCTGCAGCCCACGGTGAAGACCACAGTGAGGCAGCTGTGCCCCTGCAGCCCATGGAGGTCCATGGGGGAGCAGAGATCCAACTGCAACCCTTGGAGGCTGTTACCCTGCTTGGAGCAGGCTCCTGGTAGGACCTGTGGAGAGAGGAGCCTACACTGGAGCAGATTTTCTGACAGGACTTGTGACCTCACGGAAGGGACCCACATTCATGAAGAACTGCAACCTGTGGGAAGGACTCACATTGGACAAGTTGATGGTGGACTGTCTCCTGTGAGAGGGACCCCACACTTGAGCAGGGGAAGAGTGTGAGGAGTCCTCCCCCTGAAGAGAAAGAAGCAGCAGAGACAACATGTAATGAACTGACTAGAACTCCCATTCCCTGTCTCCCTGTGCCACTGGAAAATTGGGAACAAAGTTAAGCCCGAGAAGGAGGGAGGGGCGGGGAGAATGTATTTTAGGATCTGGGTTTATTTCTCACTGATTTGATTGGTAATAAATTGAATTAATTTCCTCAAGATAGTTTTGCTTGTGACTGTAATTGGTGAAAGATTTCTCCCTGTCATTATCTCGACCTGCAAGACTTTACATTTTCTCTCTTCTGTCCAGCTGAGGAGGGGTGTGATAGAGCAGCTTTTGTGGGCAGCTGGTTTTGTTTCTGATTCAGCATTGTTGTCATCAACTGAAAGAGCAAACCTCATGTGACTGCAACATAGCGGGTTCTCTCGCTTTTTGAAGGGCTACTCAGAAGTGATTAACTTGCAGAGGCTGTGGCTGGAGATGATAAACGCCTCATGTTTAACAAAAGAAATCATGAAGACTGACCTACTTCCAGCTCTAGCAATGGCAGAAAACTCTGCATAGGCTATTGTCCTTGGGCTTGACTCTAGAAGATGAAGTTGCCCAATCTGCTGCCATCACTGATTAGCATGGATGTTGTCTGGCATTCGAATACACATCTGGAGTACAATGGTTCAACTTTGGAACTCAGTTTCTGACTGTGTATAATGGATATGAATGCTCATTTCATGAGGCTGAGCTTTTGTGAAACCTTGAGTGAGGTGAAATATTTTAAGACACTATGATTTTCATAATTATTAAAATGATAGAGAAGTTTCAAAACTGAGCTTTCATTCCTATATCCCCAAAGTATAATTGAGAAAGCACGCAGTGTGATTTTTTTTTTTTTGAAATCGCCACACTGAAACTTTTTTGGACTGCAATAGAATTGAATGTCTTATTATTGTAAAAAGTCTCTGCTTGGTGCTACGTCACGCTTGTTAGCAAGAAATGCTGTTGCCCACATCCTCACTGATAAATGCTGTTACAGTCCTGGTATCTGGGTGTTGATTACAGCACTAATTTTCTGAGTGGATAGAGTTTTGTGTACAAGTATCTGTGTACAAGGCAATATGCATCAGTAGGGAGAGGGAGAATGCTCTGTGCAATGTCTATTCTTTCTATAACAAAAATATACATGTGATACTCTTAAATTGCAACTGGTATAGCACATTCCTGTGTCTAGGTCTGTTTCAAAAGACCTCGTGACAGCTTGTGTGCATAACTATGACATACATGTATAAGCTGGTTCATGTGTGTACACATATAAAATTAAAAGGCAGAGTTTGAGGCAGATATCTGTCTGAGTAAAAGAAGAGATTGTAATAAGAAAAGTAATACCGAAGTATTAAATATTCTACTCGTTCTGTACCAGTAAATGGTGCTAATGAGCATTGATCCCTCTGCTGCTACCAGTTTTATGGGTGCAAAAGCCGTTAGGCATAAGTCTTTGATGGCTAAATGCAAAAAAAAAACCCAAACCAACAGTATTTCGGGACATGTTAAAACAATTTTCAGATAAACCGTTCACATTAACTTAATGTACTCATTTGATGTCTTGCACTTCCCTTCTACTATTTGATTTTATTACATGCTGAGGTCTGGGGTTTTAGAGTTTTAGTTTGTTTGTTTTTTTTTTTTCAGAGCTCTGTGTAGTTTAAGACTAGATCAAATCAAAATCAGCTACTTTGATTTAATTTGAGAAGGGTCAAAATGAGAACTACTTAGTAGCCAGAATTATCACTATATCAGTTGGTGGGTTTTGTCATCTCCCAGAATCTGCATTTCTTTCATGGACTACATTTGCTACATGTTTTCACTAGATCTACCAACACATTTTCAAAAGGTTCCTCCAAGACCAGCCACAGTTTCTATTTCTCCTCTCCAATACGGGAAAAAAAGGGTGAAACTATTATTTTGCCTTGTCTATTGTCCCTAAATGGATATTTGAGGAGATTGGGACAAGTGTTGGGAAATCAGGTTGCACTGTGGCTTTCAGCAGGAAGACTGTATGCTTCTGAAAACGGTATGTATTTTGCTTGACTCCTGGTGGCCACCACAAAGCAATGCTTTATTGCTTTGCAGGGCCACTGGAAAAATAATTGTTCCAGCAGTAAGATAAAGGTCTTCCTCAACACACTAACTATACAGTGTTTTCTCCTACAAGGAACATCTATTTCTGTTCTAGACAGTCTGAAAAGAGTTATCCTTAAAACAGATGATACTGTTCAAAGCTTCAGCTATTTCATGGTAAGTGGGAAAAAATTGCAGAGGGTTAGATATAAGGAATTCTAAGGCTTTAACTAAAAATAAAGAAGAAACAGTACCATAGCAGTAGAAGAGGTGCTCCTTCTTGGCTAGCCACTGATGAACTGGAAATCCTTGAGCCTTGCAAAATGTTGCTGCTTTTCCTGAGAAGTGTTTTGGTGTCTGAAAGGGCCCCTCTCAGCAAGTGTGTTGTGCTGTAAGCTCCAATGAAGGAAGATGATACTCTATGGGTCTTGGTGAAACAAGGAATCCTAGGCTTCCATGGGATGAAGCGGGGGGGTGTAATGGGCTGGTGTAATTCTGCTGAATTAATTGAATCAGAAAGACCATTCAGTGTTCACAGGCTCTGGGCCAGTGGAGCTCAGCCATTGTGTGGGAAGGACATATTTAGTCTTTAGCGGGGAGGGGAGCCAAGGGGAGCGGGTGTGACAGTTTCTGCTGCATCAGCTGGCCCCAGAAGAGCTGAACTGAGGGATCATCTGGACCAGTCATACTGTGGGCCTGGGGGACAGTAAAGCACAGGGGATGCCAGTCCCTGTTGAACTTCTCCGAGTTGTTTCAGAATACTGTACATGATGCGTGTAAGCCTGTAAAAAGGAAGAATCCCTAAATTAAAAATGTAAAAACCAGCATTGGTTGGAGAATCTTGCATAACTCTTAGGATTTTGCTGTTTTGAAGCTGTTGCCATGGCTGTGCTGCCTGTCTGCCATAGCAACAGTACAGAGCAAGCTGGTGAAAAGTGTGAAAACCTCTACCAGTGGTGCCTGCCTGCAGCAGAGGCTTCTCGTTTTGCAAAGATTAATGAGTTGAATCTTTCTTTTTGTTTTCTCATTCCATTATTCCATAAAATGCACAACCTGAACTGGAATACTCTCTGGGAGATTGTCAGATCAGAAATAGCGAAGCAGATGCACCAGTGTGAGAACAGAGGCCCTTCCAGTGCTGCATGGAGTAAAGTCAGCAGGTCTGGCCTCAAATTTCCCATTCTGCCAATATTATGTCTTGCTAAGAAGGACACTTTCCATATTACGTTGACATGATTGGAAGAGAGGTTGAAGTAAAGTGAAATAAACCATGTGATCGGGAAGAATTGTAGTGCAAATGCTGAAAATTCGATCACTCTGGATAAAGTTTTATCATGTGGTTTTGTAAAATTACAGTTTGACTGGCTTCTGCTCTGTTCATCCAAAAAGGTAATAGAGATCGGGGAGGCAATTAGACAAGATAAAGTGAGAAATGTACAAAAATTGACCATGTTTTATGTGGGCAACTCTGAAATTTATAGTTAATTAAAAAAAAAAAGAGGCTGAAATCACAGCTGAGCCCTCTCTCTGTAGACCAAGCAGAAAAAAAACCTTTGACAAAACCCCATGAGAAATTCTTTAAATCCCTTTCTCTTTTATCTCTGCTTCTTTGCCTGGAAACTAATTCATGCCTATTGGAGTTGAAATTCTGCTGGTCTGTCAGCCAGTCAGTGTCTGAAAGGAGTGGGGATATTTCAGAACTTCACGTTTGTTTTTTCTTTTGTTGTGCATGCAGAAAAGATGATTTGTTTTATCTATTCAAAACTTTGTTGTGTGCTGTGTTGTACTATCAGATTATCTTTATTGGGGGACAAAAGATAAATGTGATAAATGTGATTTTTAAATATTCCAGATATGGATGGACTCTCAGCTAAGAGAAGTTATCCATGTGGCTTCCCAGAAATTAGAACACATACACCAATGTTAATCTTATGCTAGCTGAGGTTCAACTCTTTTTCTCATAAGATTTTCAGAAAATGGCTATTAACATTGCCTTGAAATTGTTAATTCAGAAAGTATGAGACTCTGAAGAACTGTGCAGAAACTTGAAGCTGAAATTTGTAGGAGTTTGAAAAACTATGTGATTTGTAGGCTTTGCCTGTTTCTGTGTTAAAACAGCTTTCTTGGGACTTACAGGGTGACGGGAAGGAAACATTTTCTTTTTCAGATTTTCAGATTATATCTGGTTTATCAGAGCTGTTAAATATTTGTGAAATGTTTCATTGAATCAAATTTTCTGCTTTTGTGCTTCATTACAAAATGCTTTGGCTGAGAAAAGATCTCTGGTTGTTTTCCAAGTGTTGTCAGGAGGCCTGAGCTTGTCTAGGAGCAATCAGTACCAGTGCTACAGTCCTTAGCCAGTCCCACTGTGTCAGGCAGGGTGCTTTTTGGAAACCCTTTCATTGATGGATTAGTAGTTCTCTCACCAGAAAGAGGTGCTGTACCATCGTGGTAAAGTGTGGAAGCCAAGTAGTTGCTGTGCTGGAAAGCTGCAACCTAGAAATTATTGTTATGACTCATTAGAGGATTTCATTTGGAAACGGGATAATTGTATCCTATCTCCACCTCTTTTACGTGGAAGGAAGGACTTGAGCATGAGCAGGTTTTACAGCTAGGTGATCTCTTAGTGAAGTATATGTCTACATCAGTTCTGGCTCAACAATAGAAGGGCACGAATTCATTTAATACCAGTATTACCCCAGAGTTCCTGATATCCTGGCTTGATCTTTGCTTTGGTTTCCATTTGTATTTCAGTGCTGTGCTTGTAGCCTGTGTGCTGGATCCAAAAATGTGGGACACATCTCAGCAACCACGTCAGTGGAGAGACACTTTCTCATTTCTGTAGGCTTTGGACTGAAGCCCAATTTAAGTAGTTAAGACCAGATATTTCCCAAATTGCCTGATCTGTGCATGGCCCTTAGACAGCAGTCAACACATAGCCTCCATCAACCTGTACTGATGGATCACTGCAACTTCATCATCAGTGGGTCCCATTTTGGTTGCTGTACTGTGCAATCATTGATGTACCTCTCATGAAAGGCCCAGTTTCATTTTAGACTTTGGCTCTTTAATTGCAGCCTACACTGTTATGATGAAGTCATGCATTATCTGGCAGCATGGTGGGAAAACTGGACATGTGGGGTTCTCCTTAAGAGTAATTTTTGGCACAATGAGTGCTCACTGGTGAAAACTATCTGCTGGTCTCCAGTAAGTCTAACCTGCAGTGAGGAGGAGTATGGCTGTTGGAAGGAAAAAACCTACATGAACAGGAAAGTTAAAAGGAGAATATGCAGCAAATAGTAAAAAAAAAACATGGAAGAAAGAAGACAGATGAGCACAGGGAGGTGAAAAAGTTTGTTTTATCTGTGCCTCACTGTGACAACTGGTAAACAGACACTTTAAACAAAGGAAGAGCAAAAGCTCAGAGAATTTTGCATTATATTTATTATTATGCCTATCTTTCCTTGTGTTCTCTTAGCAGAAAAGATCTGGGGCTATGAATGACTGTGGGGCAGACAGAGTTAAACTGAAAAGATGTTTGTTATTATTGGAGCTGAATGCACATCTGCATGCTCAGTCCAGCCAGAAGCCTTCAGGTCTCTGCCCACAAGAGAGTGGTGTTGAGCCATCCACCTCCAGACCACGTAGCAGGGTTCAATTTACAGATTTTTAAAATGTACTTTACATTTTAACCTCAATACTAGTTCTGATTCACAAATAAAGTTTGACTTTTCCATCAAATATGCTTTACCCCAAATTCAAAAAAATGCAAGCAAGTTGGAATTCAAATGGGTTTTTTAGAGTAGATAAAAAACCATGCATGTACACTGGCTGTTATATCAATGATATAGTACCTAGCTTATGTGTCCATACTTTTTCTCTTTTTACTAGAGAGGGGAAAAAAAGAACTACAAAACAACAGGTAGACATGAAACAGTTTGATTAAAGTCTGACTGAAGCCAGGATACACCATGCAATGCTGATGTGCATGAGCCTGGGTGTCCTAGGTTGTTGCAGATCACAGCCTGCCATGTGGTGTTGAGAGGGCTCTAAGCAAATCTCTAGTTGCATGTTAGCCATTAATTAACAGCTGATCGGTAAAATTAGGGAAGTCTCTGTGTGACTTCCTTAACAAAAGGTGCATCTAAAGCCTTCCATGAGCCTGTGAAATTATTGGCCCCAAAAAGGTTCTTTCGTCTGATGTGTAAGAGGCCCATCCACACACAGAGTCGAGGTATTTGATTTATTTACAGTTCTGCACAGAAATGGGGGCTGGGTGGCAAATCCACACAGCTAGCAGACAACTACCAAACCCTTTCACTATTTATATATTTTAGCAAACAAGGGCACTAATGTTCATGGGTTACAAGTTACATAGTTCTCTCAGTAATTACTATTCCATCTTCTGTTGGTTAATGATTGTGTCTCTTCTCATGCTAATTAGTCCACATGCTCGGTCTTTCTCTTCTTTTGGGTCACCGGGTTTCTTCAGTCAGTGGTTGCCATCCCCCCCTGCCAGAATTACCTTTTACCCACTCGGAGCTGGTTCAGGGCAGTTGCTGAGTTGGCTTTATTAGTTTCTTCCTTATCTTGGCACTTCTGCCAAATGTCCTTGTGACCCATAAATTCTGCATTCTTTGTGCCCACTATGAGTGATACATCCTTCTTCCCAAGCTTTGTTAACCTCTCCCTGGGCTGAGATCATTGAAGCATGTCCAGCCCTAAACCTTAATAAGGCAATTCTACCAACAAGTAATTTGTTTTTCTGACACCTGGCCTTCATTTAGATAACTATATAAATAACTTAGATTCTCAAAAGATCATAGCCTACAGCAACTCCCATTGGGAATGTTGGCAAGTACTGCTTGCCCTTTCCTATTGGAAATAATTAGTAGGGTTCATGTGGACCGTAGAAGCATTTCATGGGGAGTTTAGTTTTCTGAAGAGTTAGCCAGGTAGAAAAACGGGCTGGAGACACTGCTGGGGCAGGAGGGAACTGGTGCCTTGGACCAGCTCTGTTCAGTTGTGCCACACCAAAGGAATATTGTGAGGGGTTTTCTGTGCCTTATCCTTAGGGAGGCAGGAGAATATCAGTTTACGTCGAGTTTAGGCTCTTTAAGTGTCTCATGATAGAGATTCTAATAAAGAAGTTTGACCAAGTATTTTTGGATACATTTCTTTCTAAATTAATTTATCTTAATTTATTAATTTATATTAATTAATAAACCACTGGTAATTATAGTACATATAATACATATGTGTGTACATATATGAATATATATTACATCCTCTGAACTAAGTAATTTCAGTACATTACTCCTTTCTTCTGTTTCACCTCAAAAGAAAGGAAATTTTACTGCCTTCTGGAGGCTCCTTGTACTGAATTTGGACTGAAAATTTTTATACTCTGAAAAACTAATTTTTGGCACAGCTTTTTTAGCTCTAAAGGCTGCCCCTCTCAATTAGATACCAGCAATGCCCTGAGTCCTTTCGAGATTAGTAAGCATCTCTTAAGACAAAGCATAATAACAAATGCATACGAGCTGAAACTGAGTTATCTCTTAAGAAGTTTTTTAGTGAAAAATCTCATAAAAGTGTGGCATATCATTAAAAATACTTAAAAACTCACAGAAACACTAAGTTAAAAGTCCTCCTATGTGTTCTTTTTAGCCTGTTACTTGGTCAGTTCTGCATCTAAAACCAGATTCAACAGCCATACAGACTACGTGGTTGCATAGTTTATCTTTTACACTAATCCAGGAGCCCCTTGTCACCAGTGTTTTATTCCAGATAGCAGTAGTTCTGTCTCCTTGCACACTACAGTTCCTTTATTGTATTACATGGCGTTTTCCAATCCTTCAGAAATCTCTATTTGTCAAAACCCCATATTGCCTTTTTTTTTTTTTTAATATCACAGCTCTTTATTTCTTGTTCTACCTGTATTAAACGTCCTACTGAATGTATTTCAGCCTGTGATTTCCATGATGCCTGAGAAGAGACCAAGTGCCAGCCAGGGCTCTTGTTGCCTGAATGTATGGACACGAGTAGCACTTGTAAGATGTTCGGGAACTGACTCCAAAACAGGCCAAGGCTCCGACAAGGCTGCCCATGTGCTGCTGCTATATCAGGCTTTGTCTTCCAAGGCATGATGCAGGTAGTGTATTAGAGACTCTCATCCTGTCTCCTGTGAGCTGCTGTGTTGGACTGTGTCATGTTTGACCACAGGGCCTACATAAGTTGAAATTAAATGTTTAAAAAAGAGGGAGATAAATAAACATCTTTCCCAGCCGGGGAACATTTGAATCCCGTTGGGGAGTAGCTATTTTAAAGCTCAGACTGAGGCATGGCTATTTTTGCCCTTCAGACAGACAGACTCAGCTAATGGTCTATATTGTTCAAACTGTTTTGAAGACCAAATTCTTAAAAAGAGGAAGGTAAAAAGAGCAGGAAGATCCCTTAAGCCAGCAAGAGGTAGACATGGCTCAAATCTGGAAAGATCTTATCTGTACCTGAACCCTTCTGTCATTTGGGACTGCAGAGATGTGCTTTGTCTTGCCCTATTATTCAAGTGTGCATTTGCTTTAATAGCGAGACATAGAGATGGAGGTTGGTGTGAGTATTTTAAGAGCAATTCTGCCGAAAGCACTCATGGTGCAGAAGTCGTGCAATCTCCATGTGTGGCTCAAGAGCAGGTGGTTATTTCTCTTAATCATTTCAGACACACTGCAGTCAGAGGCTTTTGGGGAGGTGTAACACAGCATCAGACAGCTATGCAGTGGAGTCTGATGTCGGAATAGCGTCAGACGTTGTGGCTTATCTTCCTTGTTTCTGGTATTCTGTTGAACACTTGCTTTAAGTACTCTGACTTTTTAGATGGATTTAAGTGGCAGGGCAGGGGGTAAAACATTTCATATTATGAATAGGTGCCATTTAATTAGATTTGGAACCTGACTGCTACATTAAGCAGCTCTGCAGCTGTTCGGGAACACCATGAAGCAAATGTAACTGGAAAAAAACCCATATCCACTTGTAATGAGGAATCTGATGTAAAAAGCATGTCAAGACTTACAAAAGAGTTTGTAAAGGCTGTTTATTTAATAAGCACTGTGATCTTTGGTGATGACAGAAGGGCAATGAAGTTGGTGAAGGGTCTGAGCACAGATCTTACCAGGAGTGGCTGAGGGACCTGGGGTTGTTTACCCTGGAGAAGAGGAGGCTCAGTGGTGACCTTAAGCACTCCCTACAAATACCTGAAATGTAGCCAGATGAGGGTTGGCCTCTTCTCCCAGGCAACTAGTGACAGGATGAGAGGACACAGTCTTAATCTGCTCCAGGGGATTGGACATTAGGAAGAATTTCATCACAGAAAGTGTGAAGGCTGCCCAGGGAGATGGTGAAGTCACCACCCCTGGAGGTGTTTAAGGAAATATTGAACATGGCACTTAGTGCCATGGACTAGTTGACAAGGTGGTGTTGGGTCATAGGTTGGACTTGATGATCTGAGAAGTCTTTTCCAACCCAATTGAATCTGTGACAAGAAGTGAAGCCTTTGTCCATAAGGAGACATAAAAATTGTGCAACATTCCAATTAATCTGTTCCTTGTTGATTCAGGAACAGCATGGTCTTAGCATGGAGTATCAACACCTCCTGCCATCTGGTCCTGGTTCTGCTGCTGATATTCCATATAGCCTGTGACTTGTTTCAGCTCTAATGCTGGCTTCCTGATGCTCAGGAATTGACAAAACCCAACTGTGATATTGTGCAGCTAAACCAGTCCTGGTTCTGCTGCTGATATTCCATGTAATCTCTAAGTTACTTTTTTCACCTCTAATGTTGGCTCACTCTTGCTCAGGAATCGGCAAAACCCAAGTGTTGTTTTGTATGGCTAAACCAGCTCTGCTGTGCTCGTGGGCCTGTCTTTACCCTGCCTCCAAGTCAGCATTGCTGGGAGATTCCTTTGCTGCTGGGAGCTTGGGGACAGCAGCAGCTCTCAGGGCATTTTGGCTTGGCTAAGGGCAGCTAGGCATTGCCCTGCAGTGGGCAGCTGCTCTCAGGGGTCTGCAGGGCACAGGAGGGTTTTGGTATCCGCCCCTGTGGCATTGTGCCTCTAGCTTCTACCCTGGGCAACTGCTCCTCTCTTCCTTCAGGTTTTTCCCTTGCTGTGTGCATCCTCAACTTTGTGCAATTGCCTGTTCCTCAAATAGAAATAAATACTGAGGAGCCTGTGTTGTTCGTGACAGCATGAAGGTCAGGCTCCTATCAAATCTGCCATCTGCGTGTGTGATGTCTCCCTGCTCACAGCCCCTCCCAAGACAAAGACGTGTCTGTGGGTGGGTGGGTGTAATGTCTGTTGTTCAACGAGGGAGGAGTTTAAAAATACCACTTGTGAATTACCTGAGGGGAGCAGTTTTAGAAGGCAATCCACACCCAGCATGTTTTAGTTTTCTAGTGGGAAAGGTATTTGAAGAGATGTTTATTTCAAAACAAAATTTACTAAACAAGAAGGGAACAGCAAGCAGCCAGCTTGCTTTTCAGGGACCTTCTGTTGGGAAGGGAGTAGTGAGGAGAGAGAAACACTCATACCATAGGATGTCCCTCATCACTTGCTCCCCAGCACCAGAAAGACATGGGCTCATTTCCCCTTTAGGCAAAGGTTTGGGTTTAAAGAAGGCTCAATTTTCTTGCTATTTACTTTTATTTAAAGATCTTTCTTTGATTATTTCCTTACCGTTGCAGAAACTCCTAATTACACAGTGCAGTTATAAAAATGTTTCCATTATCTTTTGCCAAAATGAAGTGAGAGTAAGGGAGTAGAGCATTCTTTTGATAAGGTTTTTTTTATGTCGTTTTGGTACGTTTTATTAAAAGGGTTTTTGACATCAATCTTTCAATCAAAGACTGATATTCATTTCCAAGTACCCTTTTCTAGTGCTGTAGAAACAACTTCCTGTCTGAATGAGTTATACTAATTTCAGTGCTGAAAATCCAAAAATAGCTGAGGGGAGAAGAATCAAATTATAGTTTTGCCATAGGATGAGGTGGTGGGAAGGAAAAGGATGATGTACCTTCCCCCTGTGTGGGCACGAGTGTCTGTCTTCCTGTGCTCAGAGGGAAGCAGGACCTAAACTGGAGCCAAACCGAGCACTGTGCAGAAGCACCACCTTGCAGAGATCTGTGACTGTTGCCTGTCTTCCCTTGGAAATTCATCTCCTGAGGTCCACAGCCATTAATAACCAGCCCATCAGCAGCACCACACATTGTAGAGCCACAATTTCCAAGGTCATTACAGCAGGATCTAATAGTTACGGAAAAGGAAAGAAAGAATAATGGTTTCGAATACTCCTGCATGTAAAATTCTCAATAGTACTGTATCTTTGCTTGTTTCTTTGTTACCCCTAAAGCCAAAAGTTCAAGCCCAAGTGCTGGTTATCTGAGCATCACTCAGGGGTCTGCAGTGCCCAGCATATGCCCATCTCTTCCCCTCATGCCTGTGCCCCTTGGTGCTGCATCCCACCCCTCCACCATGGCAGCACTTCCCTATGCTGCACCACTGCGTTGGAATCGCGGCCATTAGCACCTTGTTGGCCAAGAAAATGGTTGTCACAGCAAATCTAGTACAGCTGCAGGTGGAGTGGGAAGAACTCAGAGCAATTCCTGGCTGGGGTCAGTCCTCAGCCCAGCTCAGCAGAAAACTTGTAGCTGGGGATGGGAACAGCAATGCTGGGCTGTGGGGCTGCCCTGGTACAGCACACAGCCAGCATGGGCTGGGTTTGCTAGTGGGAATGGCTTTTCCTGAAAAGATCACGGAACTGAGTGTTTTTGATGATGCTTCTCTGAGTGCACCCTTTGTGTTAATGCTCAGCCAGCTCTCACTAGGTTTATTTTGGGTTTTGGTTTCATTGAAAGGAAAAACAAATGGGGAAGTGAATCAAACCAAAACCTCCCTTTATTCCATTTATTTTCAGCTGGAGGGAATGGAAAGATATGAGCTTACCTGCTGGAGCACATTAGTCATATGAAGAGATGATGGTTGTGGGCATGGGCGAGATTTAAACATGGGCTGGGTAGTGAAGTGCTTAAGCCCACAATGCTGAGAGGATTATGGGTGAGCTGGATGAGGTTTTGTGATTTGGGCCTGATTTCTTCAATGAAGAGTGCCAAGACTCTGCTGAAGGCAAAGGATGCTCCGGCACATTAGCTGGGGTGACACTTCCAGGGATCCTCCTGCTCCCGCAGGGTTGAGCAGGCAAAGGAAGTCCTTTCATGGCTTTGCATTCCCGTTTGGGCTGCTTCTGGAGAGGTGCCTGGCGGAAGACAGAGGTGGTGATGCCACTTCCTCATAGAAAGCCACGGAGTGTACCATGTAATTACATCTGGGCAGAGCAGGGCTGCTCCCGCAGCACAGGCAGTTACATACGTGACATGAGGAGGCAGGCAGTGCTGGAGCTTTCAGACATTTCAAGAGGCACAAATATTAGAAATCCTCAGGAAATCTTTTGTCAATAACTTGAGCCCTGAAGTTACTAAAAAAAGTTGGAAGAGAGTGTTGTGTTCCTGCTACGGCTGTGGGACCACACAGGTTGGGAATAGGCAGCAGTTCTTGATGCTGCTTCCCCAGACAGCACCTTGCTTGAATTTGTTTGCATCAGTTTTCCCTGCTTGCCTATCAAGCATATTTTCACATCTTTTTCTTGTGACTGGTTATGCAAAAGTGTGAATTCTGTGCATGAGGGTCAACGCTTATCCAGTATTCATTTCTTGCAGACTTCTTTTTAAGATTTCTGTTCCTTATCTCCTGTGCAGAATTATTCTATGAAGAAAAAAAGCACAGAGCGACAAGAGGAATTTCCAGTGGGAATAGTGAAGAGGAACTGGCTTGAGCCAAAAGGTTGTGGTTAACACGTGCAATCACACGTATGTAACTCCTTTGAGGTGTACCGTTGAATTCAGCTGGAAGTTTAATAGAGTGTGAATATATTTGACCAGCAGACTTAGTCTGTTGTGTAAGACTTTGGTCTGTCATTTACAGCTGCTCATTTGAGTTGATTGGTACAAAATTACAAAGAACAAGTAGGGGGGAAAAAATCTTTATTCATTGATAGATCAAACAAGGAAGAGTGTTAAAGTCACCACAGTGTTGAGAGTAAATTGTTGATCCAGTCCTATGACTGGTATCTGGATTGGGTAAACTGATCACTGGGGGAATAAGTAGAAGATCATACAAATCCAGGTCTTAAAAGAAGTAAGCATTTTGATGATTAAAAAAAAAAATAAATATGTGTAAGGCTAAGGAAAAGCATGTTGTCAGCGTTAGGGCAGAATATCTCAGTTCAAGCACTTCAAGAAATTTAAGTAATTGCAAACTGGACGAACTTGGAAATATGATTTATTATTCCAAGCCAGATGAAGGGGCTGATAACCCTCTTTCCAATGGGGCCTGATGCATGACACATCTGCAAGAAGTGTGCAAACCTTCTTGTGACAGCTGATGCTGTGACTATGGTCCCAGCTTTCCACTCACAGGGTCAGTGGTGGTGATTCTCTGATGGAGCTGTGCACTCTGTGCACCCAGAAGGCTGGCTGAAGCCTAGGCTGCCCTAGGTCACAGCTGCTCAGCATCTCCACGTGATGAAGCTCATAGTGGAGAAAACACTGGAAGCTGGCTTCTGTCGTTTGGAGGAAAGAGCCAAATTACTGCTGGTCTCTTGCTCAGAGCTGCATTGATGGTGTCTATCCAGCTTGTAGGCTCCCAGGGGACTGTGGTAATGCTTCCTGTCCAGCTACACCAAGCAGCAATAAATTTAGACCAAGTGAGCCATAATGACAGTACAGGAACCAGAGGAGTGCTGACTGCTCTCCAGGAGGAGGGTCTGGCACTCCATACAGACGTCTCAATCCCTCGGGCTGCCAACCCTGTCCTGACCTCTCTGCCCACTCTGGGCAGCCCGTGCCTCCGCATTACCCATTTGCACTTGTGCAGTGGCTCCTTCATACAATCCATTCCATCAGTCATTTCCTTCTGAAAAGGAAAGAAATCAGGGTACTGTGACTCACTAGACATACACACATCTGACAGGCGCACACAGCGCAGCTGCCCATATGTCCAACCTGCAGCTTGGAGCAGGTCACCCCAGGCTGCCAACTGATGTGAGGGCAAAGCTGGCCCCAGATCGTTGCTGTATTTTCCTTCCTGAGAGCACTGACATGACGCTGCTTTGAGGGTGTCTGGCACAGATCTCCGCAGTTCCAGTTGGAGCGGAGGCGAGCACAGAGAGGTGGCTGAAGAGAGCTTCATACGTTAAGGATCTGTTATTGTTCAATTTCCAGCTTGTTACTAACAAATACTTATTGCTCCTACCTCCCAAGGGATTCAATCTGAGCAGGGAGTGATTGTAAAAGATATTATACTCTGAATGAGATTGCAGGAGCTGTAACTACCCATTACTTTCTCTATGATTATTGCTGTCACTGCTGAGCTTTTGACAGCCCAGTGGCACTGGAGTTGCCTGGTACTGGTGCCAACAGTGCCAAAACTGGTCCCTGACGTGAGGCAGAGCCAGGGTTCTGTCTCTGCTCTTATTCTGACTGAGGGCAGCAAACTGCAGCAGTCCCTGTGTGCAGGAAGACATGCTAGATCTGACAGTGGCACTCTGTTCACAGCTGATGAAGTCACGGCCTTGAATTAGTGAATTCAACCAAAGTGACTGATGAATATGGACCTATAGGACCTGACAATCTGGTCACACACATCTGGCAGAAATGGCCCAAGGTACCTGTCCAGCCACGAGTTCCAGCTGCAGTGGACACAATGTGAATAGCAATTATTGCTCCTTGCATTTTGCCTCAGCAACAAGAAGCAGCACAAACTTCCAAGTAGCACAGAACAGGTACAACACCAGTGAGCCTTCATCCTGACAGACTGTCAAGATGATGTGCTGATTTTGCTGGAGTCCATTGCTCAGAGGAGGGTGATATAAAAATGCTAGAAACAGAAGTTAAGGGAGTGTGGGGCTGGCGTGGGAGAGAGGGGTTTCAGGAGCTCGCTTTGCATGTGTTTCGGGAGAGGGAATGGTGCATCTTGTTGGTAGGACAAGATCAGCATGCTGGTCACCTTCCTTCGACAGCGTCACAGAGACTTCAAACAGTCTGTGATGCATTTCCTCCTGAAAGAGGTATCTGAAATAGGACAAATGATTGATGCCTTAAAAGTGCTTGTTTTCTCTGGCTGTAAAGGAAACTCCATGGTAGACACAGAAGGATGGGTTAACAATCCTACCTCTGTGCTGTCAGAGGCCAGGGCAGAGGGATGTTGGTCTTGTGCAGAGGTGTAGCATTAGGGTGGGTCCTGTGAGTATCTGTAATTCAGGGCTCCAGGACTCAGGCACCTATGATGTCTTTTTTCCAGTGCAGAGAAACAGCAAATTTTAAAGGCCTAGCATAAACCAAGCTTGTGCACGCCTCTGCACTGTGACAACCATGCTGGTAACTTCCATCTGCTGTTTATCAGCATTTGTAGCTTCAAGGCTTGCTTCCAGGGGGAGTTGGAATATCAGTGCTGTTCTTCAAACACCTAAAATGTTATCATTAGCTACACTGTTATGTGTCACGTTAATGCTGTGAAACGCAGACCATATTTACTCAAGCTTCAGGTACCAGGTGTGATGCCTTTGTTCAGATCCCTTGAGTGCAGAGGAGCCAAAGCCAGGCTGCTTCTCCCTCCTTGCACACACAGCCACCAGCTGCGCTCTGCCCACCTGCAAAGCAGGCAGTGACTTGGGAACCTGGCTGGTTTGCAAGGCTGAACACCCCTGTTTAGAGAAGTACTGTGGGAGTGAATCCCTTAGGATTGGGCACTAGATGATTCCTGGTGCACTTATGGGGCAAATGCATATATAGGAGACAGGTTTTCCCCACCTGCTCCCAATGGAAACCTCAGCACTGCATTGTAGCCTTTGTCACCAGAAAGCGCTTGGCAAAGGGATTTGGGTTTGGGTCTGACCATAAGGTAGGAGCTGGTGTTGAGTGTTTGGGAGAGGGCTAAGGATGTGTCAGCAGGCTTGAGTCCTGCTCTCGTCCTAGTCTCTTCTGCCCCAGTTCATTCACTGATTCTTTTCCTTTTGATGCTACTGTCAAAGCCCAAAGGTTTATTCAGGAGAGAAGTGCACCAGCAACATCAATACTGTGAAAATACTCTGGACTGGAAAAAATAGAGGGAATGGTGCTTTTTTTGAACAATAATAATTTCTTGTTTTTAATGCCGAGATGTCTCAGTCAGCGGAGGAGAGCAGCTGTTATGTGCCTCCTCTATCAGCTGTCTCTCTGCTGTGCCAATTTCTCTCTTGGCTTTGGCATCTCTAATCCCTGCTGCTGTCTGCACTAATTTCTTTTCTCTGTCCTCATGAACACTGTGCAGCCCAGCTTTTCAAACAGAGAAGTGATATTCGTGCATCTTTTTACCGGCTCTGCCAGTCCCCCCTGACTCAGCCACCTTATCCCTGGTAGCCTGATGGTGCCAGCTTTAGCCTGGCCAAGTTTCCCACATCTTCCTTGCCCCACTGCTTTCCATCATGGCCATCTCAAGGGACCTACTGTCTCAGGAGAGTAGAACTTGGGGAAATGCCCAGTGACATTATAAACACCCATCAGACAGCTATTTCCCCCACCCTCAGTCCATTTCTCACCTCTGATGTAACAATAATCCTTAATATTATTGGGGTTTTTTTTAAGGTTAATTGGTAGGTTACAAAATGTGGGCTGGGGTTTCCTCTCCTTGCAAAACACAGGCAGATCTGCTTGGGTGGTCTAGCTGATAGTGTGGGATGATCTCTGGAAGGGATTTGGGGGACAGACCTTGGTCTTTTGAGCCAGGGCTGTTGGAGATCACAGGGACCTGGGGTCAGATTGGGGTCCTGACAGTGAGCACTGTTGGGTGTGCTGGTGCTGTGGGTGTTTCAAGGAGGGGAGGGAGGTGACCTTGGAGTGGTGGCTGATGGGGCAGTGGGTGACCTGTGTCATAAAAGAACTGGGTATGCACAGCTTGGTGTTTATCTCCTTCTTCCACCACAGCACCTGGATGTGAGGCAGCATCAGGTCTTCGGGGGTTGAGTTAAATACAGGTTTGACATTACAAAAAAAATACAACAAAACACGGTAATTGTTGGAGGTGCCTAAAAAAGGTTGGCAGCATGAACTCATATCTGGCTGGGGACAGGGGTATAATTTTGTCCCAGGTCAAAAGGAAAATACATCCCACAGTAGCTGTGGCAGGGGTCAGGCAGGGAAGAAGAGGGAAAACATCTGCCAAAGGTGTGACTGAGAGTGAGAGTAAATGGCTCAGTGGTGACCACCTCGAGACCGAGGGGCCATGGAGAAAGCAGTGTGACCTCCCTGCTTAGGGGGCAGGAGGAAGATGCTCATCACACATGGCACCTTGCAGTCCTCACAGGGCAGATACACATGGTCTTCTGGCTGGTGATGATGGGGGGAGAAGGCAGGAGATTTTGGAGAATGAAATTAAGCTGGCACCCACAAGAGCAGACTGACAAATCTGGTTTCACAAGGTGCTCTGTCCAGCCACAGTGGTGTCACAGCACAAGGCATGTTTTCTGGATGCTGTTGTCTACAGATAGTACATCCCGGGCAAATTCAGATAACCCACCGTTTACAGAGCCCTGACTCAATCATTATTGCTCAAGTTTCCTTCAGTCACTTATTTTGCAGTGCCACCATCTCCTGTGAATCCCTGTAAACCTGCAGTGTGCCCATGTTCCCTGGGCACTACACTCACCTCTGAGAATTTGGGATCCTGTGCCAAGGGGCCATTGCAGGTGACTGTGGGGAGAGCCCAGCTGGCAGAGCAGAGATGCATTGCCTGCTTCAAAGCAACCTGCTTGCACATGCGGCAGAGGGGGGGTGTTGTGCGCACAGAAGATTTAGCAATGGCTAAATACAGGGAAAGAAGCTGCCTTCCTTCTGCCCGTGCTGGGGCAGAAGGAAAAGCCAGGCATGTGGCTGGGGCATACTGGTCCTGTCCTACTCCACATGGGCAGAGAGCTGTGGTCACATTGTCACATCTGGAGGTTTGCAAACTCCCTCTTGTAGTACCTGTGAGTGAGGAGGGTCCATCTGTGCTGCTGCCTCATGGTGCTGTTTGGAGTAGGTGGTCCATGCTACCACCAAGAATCCCTGGGGTATATGTAGTGTGTGTATATATGTTCATATATATAGAATTGCCTATACATGCCCATACACACGTGCACATGTTGTTTGTTGCCTGTGTTTTCCAGAGCAGAGGTTTCATCTCCCCTCTGTCCAGTAGCTGGAAGGAGAGCTGGGATGTTACACTCCCTCCTTGCAGGGGATGAGATGCTCCATATCCACCTCCATTTAGTATTTCCCTTCTCCCTTGCCTGAGCGGGCAAGAAAATAGACAAAGTCCTTTCCTTCCAGCATGGTTTTGTGCTCCTGCCCCAGTGTACAGGAGAAGGCTGAGACCTGGCAAGGGAATCATCCCCTGTGGGTTTCAGCACCCTGGCCTGTGACACAGGGCAAACACCATTCCCAAGTGCACGGGTTAGGAGGATGCCATCTCTGGGACAGGGTCCAGTGCTTGGCGTGGGTGACGCCGTAGTTGTTTGTGCGTGTCATGGCGGGAAGTGTGTGAATGGAATAAATTTAGCAGTCAAAACACAGGGTCAGTGCAGTCAGTCATTAACTGCCAGCCCGTCTCGTCATCCTGCAACCACAAGGAGCTTTTTTAGGGCCGACGTCCTGGCGGAGGGCAGAGGAAGCGTAGGAGGCCAGTTCCCGGTGACATCTCCACGCGTGGCAGCGCTGCCCGCTGGTGCCATTGGCTGCCCCCTGCCCGGGGCTGACACTGGCCAGCGGTTAAATGCCTGCATGACCACGCTGGGGCACAGAGCCCAGAGCATCCCAACACAGGCAGCTGGCTCATCCCATCCCCAGCACCGGAGGAGACGTGGACTTGCACTACACCTTAAGGTAAAAGTTTTGGTTTCTTTGGCTTGATCTGGTGAAAATGCCTGGAGTGAAAATGGTGATGTTTGGGAATAGGGGGTGTAGATTCCCTCACAAGTTTTGGTAGAAAGCACAAGGTTTGTAAGCTGAGATGTAGGAATTGGTTTGTAAGGGAAGAAATCAGGAGCGTGCCTGTGTTGTGGGCACAGGGTGATGCACAGAGCAGTTAGTGTGGCCCATGGGGATGCAGTGCTGGGCTGCTTAAGGGACTTGGAAAATGACAGCAGAGCTGGAGGAAAGCCCCCACTGCCTTACCTGCCTGCCTGGCAGCAGTGCTGCTGGAATGCTGACCCAGCGGCCTCTGGGGATGCAGTTCTCCATGGGCTTACCTTACTACCATCCTCCACTTTGGGGTGGTGGGAGATTTTACAGGGTTGTGGGGACCATTCCAGGTGGGAAGTGCAGCTCTGCAGCCCACAGACTTATGGTGCTGCCCATCTGTGGTGCTGGCTCCTGTCACAGCCACTGAGCTCTCCTGGGTGATGGGTGGACATTACTGCGGGAGCAGGACATTCAGGAGAGCTTTCCTGCTCTTTCATGATGCTTAGACAAAAAAATCTGCCAGACCATGGCCAAATATTTCAAATCCCAAACTACAGGGAGGTTTCTGGAAAGGAGATGCCAGGAGGTGGCACAAGGACTAATCCTTGGCTTGTTTGATGACACGCCAGGCTGAGCACCATGTGCCAGGATGACAAGGCTGTATCAGCTGGAAGGGCTTTGTGGGGCCAAGTTACAGCCAGAGGCATGTGCAAATGCTTTGCTCTAGTGTGCAATTACTTTATTCCTTGTTGCAGCCACAGGGACCACAGGTGACATGAGGGTGGCTACATTCCTGGTGCTGCTCCTCTGGGCCGTGGCCAACGCTCACCCCGTAAGTACACACTGGACAGATACACCCAAACCCCATCAGTTTGGCCCAGCCAGGGTGCACTGATCACTGATCAGATGTCTCCTGGATGTGTTTAGGTGCCTGGCCATGAGTCCACCCATCCCAGCGCCCAGCAGGAGGTAAGCCAGGGGTGCCCCAGTCCCACAGGTAGCAGTCACTCATGGAGCAAGTCTAGGATGGGGAGCCAGCCTTGGGCAGGCATCCTTGGACCAGGGACCTGGGAGGGGAGCTGCTGCTTCTGCAGATCTTTGAGCTTTGCCCATCTACTCGGTCTTCTCAAGCTAGGTTGGTTTCACCTCATTTTGACTTGCCTCCCAGAGCATGTTCCCAGTTTACCTGATGCCTTCTGCTGTGTTGGCCCTGAAAAAGGAGTTTCTGTGCTCTGAACTGTCACAGTTTGGGCTTTTCTGAGTTGTCCTTTTGTTGGTGGCTACTGGGTTTTTTGTATCAGCAGAAATATCTGAAGGGCTGAGGTGCAAGCAATGAAAAAGGCTTGAGCACTTGCATGGCTTAGGAATGATGTCCTGCAGCAGCAGTAAAAATGTGCTGTAGTTGGTGTTTAATAAACCAAAGCATCATGTCATGTTTTGCCTCCAGGACACAGCAAAGGAAGAGCACGTCAACAAGCTGGGCAACCTCCTAGATGGTGGAGATGGCAGACATCCTCCTGTTGGTTTGGAGAGGGGGGACAATGCCCTTGCCGGGGACCTGATGGGTGGGAATGCTGTGGATGAGGAGCTCGGTGAGCACAGTGGCCGAGACAAGGGAGACCGAGTTGGGCAGGCTCAGCACGTGAATCAGGTGGATCACGAGGACGCAAGTGCCCACAATGGGAATGACCTTGGTTTCCTGGTGAGTGAGCGGAGAGGTGTATTCTGCTCTGCCAGGAAAGCTCCCTTGGCCTCAAATCTGGCATTGGTCAAGGCTGAGCTTGGCCTGTACGGTGAGCAGTGCTGATAGTGCCTGCAACCTGCAAGCCTTGGCATTCATCTCTGTTTGTCACCTCCGCAGGAGGGGGATGCACGTGATACCGATGACGGTGACAACGGAGACCATTACGGCACTGGAGCCAATGGGCTTCCCTCCCACGCCGGCGGGTTCCTGGATGAGGAGGATGACAGTGGGGATGACACCTTCGATGGGAATGGGGAAGAGGAGAGGGGAGAAGGTCCTACTTACGTGGCTGGTGCCAATGGGGTGGGTGAACCCGACCGCGATGCTGGTCGTGGGGATGCCGGGGCTGGCAGAGGGCATGGCGACAGCAGCAGCAGCAGCAGCAGCGAGAGCACTGGGGCAGACCACCGGCGGTACAGGAACTACGTGGGCAGCTGGTATGAGCGGAGCTACAGGCAGGGAGGGGCCAGCAGCAGCAGCCAGGAGGAGGAGAGCTATGACTTCGAGGACGGAGCCATGCAAGGTGACGACCCCTCTGCCTTTGACAGCTGGGGCAGCAGCTACAGGGTGCGCCATGCTGGCCGCCGTGCCCTAGGGAACAGCCGAGAGGATGTCCAGGGGGCTGGCTCCCACCACTGGGAGGAGGGTGATAGCAGGTCCCCAGAGGTGGAGGATGCTGACTCTGGAGAAGACAGCCCATCCGTGGAGGACAACAGTCAGTCAGAAGAGCCTGTTGACAGTGAATCAGAGGAAAAAAGCCCCAGCCGCTCCAGGGAGGATGGGGATGAGGAGGACAGCCCCTCCAGTGAGGATGAGGACAGCAGGTCCAGGGAGGGCACTGATGACCAGTCAGATGAAGAACCACAGGAGTTCCCAGATGTAGTGAGCACATTGAACGAGCACAGTAACAGCCAGACCTGGGAAGGGCAAGAGGACTGGGAGTCTGCTGAGGACAGGAGTGTGCCATCCATGCCTGACAGCGAGTCTGAAGAAGAAGAGGGTGACCAGAGCAAGTCCAGGGAAGATGATGAGGACCAGACCCAGTCCATAGAGGACACTGTGGAGGAGTCACGGGAGGACGAGAATGACTCTGACTCTGTGCCAAGCACATCAGGCGAGAGCCAGAGTGCATCCCCAGAGGATGACAGCAGCCCAGAGGACAACACAGGTGAGGACAGCAGGTCCCCAGAGAGCGACAACAGTGAGTCCCAGGAGGAGGATGGCAATGAGGAGAGCCACTCCCAGGAAGATGCCACCCACGAGTCCAGCAGCCATGAGGATGACAGCTCGCTGCAGAGCCTGGAGAGTGGGATTCGCAAGCGGCGGCTGGGCGCTCTCCGCCACAAACCTGCTGCTGACTACGATGACAATGACTGCCAGGATGGGTACTGATATGTGCCCCACAGCCTCATTGGTGTGGGGGGTTTGGGGGAGGAGGGGTTTAATTTATTTGCCATATAGCCTGGTTGACTTCTTCTCAAGAAGATGCTGTGGTTAAAATGGAGTCATGTTCGCCAGAGCTAGACCTGGGCACACTGCACAGGGTGTGAAGAGGTAGGTGATGCCAGGCACAGGGAAAATGCCAAACCACAGAAAGAAATGGCATTTTCTGAACAGCTGTGAATGCCAGCAGGGTGATGCTGCCCACTTGTCCCAAGGGCACAGTGGTGGCTTGGCACTCCTGGGCATGCTGGGCAGAAAGGTCCCTCTGTTCACCCCTTATATTTACCTACCACAGCCCTAAAAACCTCTGCCAAGACTCCAGCTGGAGCTTTCTGTTAGCTCCATGTCCTGCACATAAAAAGGAAAAGCTGGTGGGCATATGTGGTTCATGGGTACAGCAGGGTGTGAAGTACCACTTCAGGATGGGATGTATGTAATATTTTGTAAGAAATGTACAGAAAACATTATATTGTACCCTTTTTGCACTTGTATTTCAAAGCCGAAATGTACCCTGTTGATTTCTTTAATTACCATTAAAACCACCAAACTCCACAGTGGTGTGGTTTGAGGTGTTGCTGTTCTTCTCTCCCAGGGGACTCGTGCTGTGATTTGGAGCCAGACTAGAGGGAGTGGGGAGCAAAGGGGAGGCTATTTGCATGGAGAGCCACAGCATGCTGGGGTGAGGGGGGAAAGCAGAGGCTGAAGGTGTTCCCACACCTGCCATTTCCAGGTACCCCAAAGGCCACCTCTGCCTCTAGGTGACCATGTAGTGGAGTAGAAAATCTGGCCAATGACCCCAAGGAGCTGGGCCTGGAGCTTTGCTATATTATGGCCATCACTGCTGCAATGTGAGCAAGGGTTGTGCTGCTCTTCCTGAGGTGCTGGGAAGGAGATGTTCCAGGGCATGAGGGCTCTCCTGGACCATCAGCTCTGGGTCCCCAAGGTGGCCTCTGGTACCAGGTCCCTTGCAGCACAAACGCAGGTAAGCAGGGAAAAGGTGTTATCACGTACCTTTTCTTTTTCTCCTACCAACAAGCAAGTAAACAACACATTCTTTATTTAAAATCCCACTCAGACCCTTCTTCCTTGTTCACATGTGTATGATGAGTTGTGCAACGTGGGTATCGATGCTGACAGGTGAAGCCACTGTCAGGGCCGTTGTGTAGCTGTGCAGTTTTACAGCACGGAGTTGTGGCTCTGCAGAGGACAGTCCCCAGGGGGCCAGCGTGAGTGGACAGATGCCCTTGAGCTGCCCAGGCTCCAGAGTGTCACTGCTGGGCATTGCAATACAGAATTCAAGAACTAGCAATGAAATGAAATAATGTTTTTACTATTTACGGTAGAACCACACTTAATTTGTAGCCTCTTTCCACCACTACGAAGGCTGGGAGCAAACAGCTCCTGGTTTTAGTGGAAATTATGTTTTCATTTTCACCCTGTGTAACTTTTTTTTCTTCTGTATGAGGTCAGCTCTGAAAATTGCAGCTTCCCCACGTTGCTGCCCTGGGAGTCTCTTTCCTGACCCTCCCTCCTCCACTCCACTGATCCCCACTTCACAGTGAATACCTCGGTCACGACTTGCCCCTTATTTTTTGGACCCCTTGCACCAGTTATGTGAGTAACTGGGGATACTGTGATGGTGATGATGCCTGTCAGGGTCTTGGGTACCAAAATGCTGGTGTGAAAGACAGCAAGCATGGGTTTGGCTGCAGCCCAGAAGCGCAAAAAGGGCTGGGTGACAGCTGTCGGTTTGGTTTCAAGCTGTAGTAGTGACGTGTTTGGTGCGGGGCGGGGCAGGGCAGGGCAGGGCGCTGCTGTGAACCCTCTGGTGTCCACCAAGCGGTGCTGCTGCTCAGGCAGCGGGCACCTTCTGGGTGCTGGCTCTGCCACAGGGCTGGGCCACATCCCTGGGGCCATCAGAGGTGATGTTTGCGTGGGGACAACCGATGGGGGTGGGGATGGGGACTGGGAGGTTTTTTCCGGATGCCTCCAGGAAATCGAGGGGCGCCACGCAGCTCTGCAGTGAGCCCAGACTCTGAGCAGGACGGTCAAGACCCTGCAGGATTGGGGTTAAACTGCTTCTTGCAGTTTGTGCATGGCCCTATGTCCGTCCTCACCCTTGTGTGAGCGGTGCTGGGGTGAGCAGCAGCCTAGCACAGCTGGGAAGGGGACTGCTCACCCTCTCCCCTCTGCAAAGAGAGAGAAAAAGGGGGTTAACTTGGGTTTAATCTGAACGGGAGGCGCGGGTGCCTTGCAAACAGGGCACGCAGCACCCTCACTGTCCCCTGTGCCGAGGGGCAGCCGGCTGTGCTCCCCCTGCACGTGGGTCCCCTTCACGTGCCTTCCCAGGGACGCGCTGCAGTCCCTGCCAGCAACGCCCAAAATTTGCCTCCCGCTGCCTGGCTGCTCCCAAAGGCCGGGGAGTCGGTGCCAGAGCTGACTGCGGGAGTCGGTGCCAGAGCTGACTGCTGCCTGCCGGTCCTGCCAGGACGGCTTCCCACGGAACCATCCATCCCGGGCGTTACAGGGTGAGGAAACAGCCCTTCACTAGGGAAACCTGCCCGGCCGCAGGGAAGGAGCCGCTCGTATTGGCTGGCGCCAAGCAGGGATGTGCTCAGAACCTGGGATTTTGTCTGCAAGGACAGGCAGGTTTCAGGGGACACTAGTGGCACTGGATTATCCCTACTAAATTCTGTTCATCCCTGTGCAAGCTGGTCCACTCTGCTTGACATCTGGACGGCCTTGATGATGGGCAGTGCTTCACAGGGCGAGGTTTTGGATGAACAGAGAGAGTGTGACCAAAATATGCTCACTTGGAGGATTTTAAGGCATTTTTAGCAGTCCATGTGCTTGGTTTTTGTGGCATGTGCCTGTTTATCAGAGGGGAGTGAGCACTGGAAAGGGGTGCTCCTGCTCTCTGCTGTCAGCCAGGCAGGAAAAGCAGCTGGGAAGATTAGTCACAGGCTCTGCCATCACTGGAGATGTTTCTGCCTCCAGTTTTGTGATGGTTATGCAATGAAATTGTAAGGGCCAGTTTGCCTGATGGGTTAGGCAGGGATAAAAAGTGTCCACATCAATGTATGCTTTTCTTATCCACCCACATGACATTTTTTGTGCGTTGGGGGTGGCCTCTAGAGCTGAATGCAGTGATTTACCCAGGAATCAGCACTGGGGTTTAAAGCAGGTATTTTTGGATGCATTTAGGTTTGAGAAAACATAAGTTTGCATCATCCTAAAAGAAAGGTTTCTTGGTTGTTTTTTTTTTTTTTTGTCCTTTCCAAGAAGAAAAGAGTCTATTTTTAATAAGTAGTTGGTGTGGCTGAAGCAGTGGGAGGCAGCAGTGCTGACCCTGGCTGTGGCAGCTGGATCTGGGGCAGCCGGGACACACAAGCTGCATTTATTCAACACTCTTATTTTTCTGGGTTGGTGGGTGAAACAGAGATACCCTTGGAGTTCACAGACTCCCTCTCCCTCCAGCAGTGTCTTTTTTGACATCACAGCCAAATATCCCGGGCTTCCTATGGTGATCTGAGTGCCATAGTTTCAACCCCCTGCCAAAAGCAGGGTCACCTGTCGCTAGATGAGGCTGTTCAGAGCCTGCCTGGTCTTGAACAATTCCAGGGATGGGGCATCCATGACTTCTTTGGGCAACCTGTGTTTCCAGTGCTTCACCACCTGACAATAAATAATTACTTCCTAATATCCAATCTAAACCTACTCTCACTTTGAAGCCATTCCCCCTTGGCTAGTCACTACATGCCCTTGTGAGAAGTTTCTCTTCTTCTTTCTTGTAGGCTCCCTTAAGGTCTGATGGAATTTTCTCTTCTATGCCTGCTGTGATGGGAACCACTCCTTGCCAAGTACTCAGTGAGGCCGGGAGAGTTTGATTACGTTTCTCTGGCCTTTTTCAACGTGGAGGAAAAACCTCACCATGGCCATCAATCTGAGTAAAAGAAATATCTTGGCCATGGGAAAACAGCCCCTGATCTCAGTGAAACACCAAAATATTAAAACCTTTTGAATGCTCTAAAGAAATTTTTCTTCCAGCTGCCTTTACTGCCATGCACTTCAATGGCAAATAACTTTCCCACCCCTGCTGGCTCAGCCATGTCCTGGGAGTTTTGTGATCCCCCCAACACTGCCCCAAGGAGTCGGGCACTGCAGGATGATACAAGTAAAGTTCAAACATTAACATCCACCTGTACTGTAACCCCCTGAACTCATAATGGAGATCTTAAAGCTGCAGAGTGAGTAAGTGGTTTGCAGTTCAGGTTTCTTTTGTTTTCACACCCTGAAATGCAAAGCTGCAAAGAGGTGGTATTGTGTTTTAGCAGAAGGCATCAGGTTTCCAAATAGAGGAGCTAAACCTGCAACAGGGAAGCACAGGCAACACCTGCCCTTTCTGTCCTAAACCTGATGTTATTTAACCTCCAGAGAAAAAAGTAGGTTCATCATAGGGTGAAAACTTCCAAAGCCATCTTTTTCAAAAATAAAATGAGTGTCTGAATGCTAAGGTACTTTTTTTGCTAGAGACATGTACTTCTCTGTGTATATAGGCCATTTTGGACAGGGCTTTGAGTAACCTTGCTGAAGGTGTCCCTGTGTGGCTGGAACTACATGATCTTTCAGGGCCCTTCCAACCCAAGCCATTCTGTGATCCTATGATATGAGGATACATATACTAGTTTTGTGCAACTCAGGTATGTAGGCAGTAACAAATAACCAGTGCAAGTGCAGCAGTTCCTACTGACACTGTCTCTGCTGCAAATGGCACCATTTTAATCCCTGACTCAGGGTTTTTTCCCAGGGAGCGCAGTGGCAGGGAGTCGGCAGCCATCACTAGTGCAGCATGGGAGCAGTGTGCCTCCACACCATCCAGATACCTGACTCTTCAGGGACACTGATTTAACTTTGTTAGAGAGCTCATTTCCTGAGCTGGGTGGGCAGGTGGTACCTTTGCAATGAACCCAGCTTATCTGCCTGCTCTCCTTCTGAAAATGGGGCCTCTGAGGGGGTTTATTTGGCTTTTTCTCCTGTGGCTGTGTTTGAGAGCTCTCACATGTGGATGGATGCAGCAAACAGGTGGTGGGACCAGACCTGGTAACTTATTCTGGCTCATGAGCAGCTTCTTGCTCCTGAAAAAAGCAAAACAAGCAAAAAATCTGATATACAGATATTACTCAAACACGTGAGGGCCTGGGTGATGGCAAGTGCTGGGATTTGTGATAATGCTGTGACTTTGCCTCAGTGATTTCCTGGGTTTCTGTTCCCAGAGTTCATGCTGCTTCAAAGTGCTCACATTATAGAGCTGCTCCTGTCCTACATTTTGCCAGGCATGTAAATAGAATTAATTTCCTTCACCTGGTTTCTGCTCAAAGAAAAAGGAAAATCATATGAAATGTTCAATTGCAGAGGGTTAATATATAAGGGCTGTGTATTGATAGCTGAGATTGATATGTGGTGCATTTTAGACATTTTCCCCTCACACTTTTATTCTAAAATCGACTGTTGGCAAAAAAATAACAAGCTGTGTGCCCAGCTGATGCTGATTTGCATTTGGGTTTGTGCTGTGAGAGGAAGGGGAAAGAGAGAGGCATCCCTTATTCTTACACTTGTTCCCTCTTCTAGCTCATTACTTCTCTCCCCAGTTGGTGGCCATGGCACACATGCTGCTGTCCTTGACAGCACACAGGGAGAGGTGGGAGCCAAGGAAAGCTCTGCCTCAGGTGCCTCCCTGCACAAATTTTGGAGGTGCCTTGGCCACTGAGCTGCATGGCAGGGGTGCCCCGTTCTCTGGCTGCAGCAGCACCTTGGTCTCTTCTCATCATGGTCGAAGTATCCTTTTGGTTTTGTTTTCTTTACTTATTTTTGGCCCTGAGGTTTCCTTCCAGAATAGCTCCAGGGCGTGGAAATAGGACAGTGCAGCCCCAACCACAGCCTCAGCCCCACAGTGGACCCAGGCAGGACAGGAGCATGCTGCTCTGCTCATTTACTGCCCTGCAAAAATAATAATTAAATTTGGACCTTGGAGCCATGTCAGCCTGCGCCAGACAGGGACATTCTGACCGTGAGGTCCCCATGGGATCAGGAGAGTACATCAAAACCACACACAGTGCCCTTGCCAGGTGCAAGCCCACCCAGCTGCAGCTCAGAGCTGGTGCCAGCAGCTGGTGCCAACCCCACCAGCGTTGGGTCATGGGGGGGGTGTCAGGGGCTGGGCACAGCAGCAGCTGCCTGGGGGGTTCATCACCATGGGCTGTGTGAGGGCAGCAGTATGCCTAGACAGGTTTTGGGAGTGGGTTGTGTGCCTGACCCCCAGCTTGCTCATCAGGGCGCATAATGAGCAACATGGCAGCACATTTGTACACGTTAAAAAACTGATGGGAGTGCATTTGCACATGTGGGCTGCATGCTGCATGCCTACCTTCTCCCTGCTCCCAAAAAAAGGGCTTTTGCTGCTGTCACCTGATCATCTAATTCCAGCCCCCCTCTGCCACAGGCAGGGACACCTTCTGCTTGACCAGATTGGTCAAAGCCCTATCCCCCAGAGGCACATGAGCCTCCATGAGCTGTTCCATGTTTTTTTTCCCAACTGGTTATCTACAAAGGTGAGATAGTTTTCATAAAGCTTTCAGAGCCTGCAGTTGCTTTTAATAAAAGATACCTTTTTGGGCAAGTGGGTTATCTCTCCAAGCCCTGCTCCCTTGGACAGCCAGAGTTCTTGCAAAAGCGTTAAGAGACAAAGACGAATGCTCCAGTTCTGAGATGTGAAGCTTTTTAAAGTAATAATAATAAAAAAAATTCAAATGGAAACATTTTATGCGTTGGTTGACTTCCCTGCTGATCTCCCTGCCTGGTGCTGTGAGGTTGATGCTGCTGCTGCTGGTGGCCTGCCCAGGGAGCACCCGCTCCAGGAGCTAAACATAGGTGCTGGCTGCACAAGGCACTTGGGTACATGTTAATTATCCTGGTGCTTTTTAGGGATCTTGGGTGAAATATGTGTTTTTATAGTCAGTTTTCTATTTTGTTTTAAGCAGCCTGGAGCAAAAGCCCTTTAATTACATTAAAAATCGCCTCCCACCAGCACTCTCTGTTCCCAAGCCTTGATGAAATTTTAACCTCAAAGCTGGGCACATGCTCACCGCTTTCCTGGGCCAGGCAGCCCAGGACAGCATGAGACAGTTGGAAGCAGGGCTGTCTATTCTGAGCCCCCTGCATCACACCCACTAGCTGAGCAGCCCCTCCAGCTGTTCCAATCCCATGGGGTTGGGGGAGCATGGGAACCCTCAGAATGCTGGTCTCTCTCTTTAGTGGAGGCTGCTGTGTTGGCATTGGAAAACTGCATGGCTGCTTTTTTTCCTCCTTTTTTTTTTTTTTTTTTTTTTTTTTTTTTTGTGTGCATGTGTGGGTTTTCCTGGCATGAGGCACCAGCGAAAGCCACAGCCAGCTCCAGGCCTCCCTTGTAATTAGGGCTCCTCACGTGACACAACAGGTTTTGAAACCCGTGGGGCAGGCACAGCAGGGCTGCTGGACTCCCAGTGGGCTGCAAAGGACCTCTCCCTTCCCGAAAGTGTGTGGTGTGCATGGTGTTCCATCAGCAGTTAGCAACTCCCCATGATGTACCTATTGATGTGGTGATGAGAAAGAAAAAAAAAGGCTTTGTCATTCTGATCATAACCTGGGAATTTGGTCAACTGGTTGTAGGTGAGGCTTTTTGTGACCCTAGTTTTGAGCAGAAACATGAACCTTCAGGTCTTTCGTGGCAAAGTGGATTTTTCTGTCCTAAATAACCATAGTTTTACCACTAGCTGAGTGTCATGGACCTGCCTGAAGGCATGCTTTTTCCAGCACCACTGTTCTATCTCCAAGGGTTGTGGGGCTGAAGGCATTAGGTGGCAATGGATTTGCAGTTCTCTTTTCCACTGTGGAAAGCAAAGCTGCATTTGGGGAGGAGTCATTCTCCTGAGCTGCTGCAGCCCAGGTGTGTGAAGGAGCTCAGGGGCCTTTGCTGAGGAGTGCAGAAAAAGTCTGGGAAAGGCTGAGAAGAGGTGCACTGGAGAACTGGGTGACTGAAATCCCAGCAGGAAATTATATATATATAGCTAAAGGAGAAAGGATGCCCCTGCAGAGGTGGGTGCCAGGGCAGCATCTACGTGCCCCCATCCACTGCCATCAGGTGCAGGGCAGGAGTGGTGGGCTCTGATCACTGGCCACCAAGTTCCCCACTAGGCTTTGACTGAGCGTGGGTGGTATTTTTGCATTTTTTTTCTGCTTTGCTGGGGACATACACAGATTTCAGCTGGAGAATGCCTGATTTTGGAGACAGGCAACCAGGCTGGCCCCTGTGTGGGTCTGCATGGTTTGGGGGGCACAAGAAACAGAGCAGACATGCATTTTGTAGTATCACTGTGGCAGAAATGGCTCTTAAGGGGGGACTGGTGACACCTGTATCTGAGTCCCTTTTTTTTTCCCTGCCCTTACCAAGGCCTCTGCAAGCATCCTGGAGAGGGATTTGTTTGGATTTAGCTTTTTTCTGTCTAATGGCTATGCCCAAGTGGCTGTGGAGACGGGCCTTTGAGGTCGGTCTTTTTGTCTACTTGAAAAAACAGTGACAGAATTTCCCAAAAACGGGAGGTGGACACCCCCTAGGAACAGATTTCCCAATATTTATTTTAATTTAAGCCAAGAGTGTTATTATACCCTCGGCCTCATGGCCGTTCCTCTGAGGCCAGACCCTCAATTAGGCGGCGCAGTGCAAACCTCCCCAGGTTTGGCAGCGGCACGGGGCGCTGTGTTTGTGCACCAAATCTGCCAGCGCTGAAGTTTTTGGGGTTTTCTGGTGCACGGCGGTGGGCTGGCGTCACTCCGGGCAGGGCGGTGACTTGGCCTGGGGGGGGCAAAACCAGACCTTATATCCCAGCAGGGCAGCAGCAGGAGGAAATCTGTGCCAGCTGACTCTGTGGGGAGCTGTCGGTGCTGTGGAAGGGTAAGCTTCCTGCGACTTTTTCCAGTCTTTTTGTGCACTGCTGTCTGCTTTTTGTGGGAGGATGGGGGGGCTCAGCTCGCTGTTAGGTCTGGATGCTGCTTTTTGTCCTTCTCTCGGTCTGTGGCTTCATGAAGCCCTTGGGTGGAGGGGATGAGTATCCAGAGCCTTGCTGCGAGGTCAGAGAAGCTTGCGGCCACTTGTTTTCAAGCCTGAGTTAAACAAAGATAAGCAAACTTCAAGGACAGCTGAATTTAATAACAACTCCCCCCAAGCACAGCTGATGGTGGGTTTAGATAGAGGAAGTGTAGGAAAAAGGAAGGTTAGTGGGCCTTACTGAGTCTGGGGGGATGCCGGGAGCATCCCTCCCTGGGGCAAGGCTGGGACGCTGCGGAAAAGGTTGGATGTGCTCTTGCTCCTTGATGGGGGAGGACAGGCTGGGATTTGGTGCTTAGGGTGTGCAGCTCAGACCTGCCCAGAGCCAAGCCCCCTCCCAGATATGCCTACAGGGGGCTCCTTGCCTTGGTGTTTTGCCACTGCTATTTTTGTCAATGGCAGACTGCAGAAGGCAACTATATTAATTTCTTTGTTTGTTCATTTATTTTTCCTCAGAGAGGTTAAACTCTCTGTGGTGTAATTCCCAGCAGCATTGCTCCCTGGGCAGAGCCCAAGCAGACCTCAGGGCTGTGGGAGGGCGGCCACAGTGGGCAGTGCTCCCAGTTGCTCCTGTCACATCTCTGGTGGGGCTTGGCTTTCTCCCCTCCCTCAAAGGCAATGGGAAAGCAGGAGTGAGTAGTCCTGCTCAGGGAAAGCAGTGCATCTACTACGTGGTGAAACTCACTTTTCTGCTATTTTGTGGCTTCTTGAAAAATGTATTCATGGAGAAAAAAAAAAATAAAGGAAGGATTTAGGTCTGGGGAGGGGTTGGGAGATCCCATCAAGAGGTGGCTGGAGGTCAGCCTTTCTTCTCCCTGCTCATCCATGTGGACACAGACACACGGATAGTTTGAGGCTGAAAAGCAAGCACTCAATGTGTTTCACTGTTCTAGAGAAAGCAGCCATGAGGACAGTCCTGGTCTTTGTCTGCCTGGTGGGGATGGCGTGTGCCTTCTCGGTGAGTGCCAGGCAGGGGGGGACACCCCATCCTTGCCGGGGCTGGTGTGGGGCTTGTGTCAACCCACCCTTTCCCCCAGGTCAAGAGCTGGCTGCGGCGAGCCAAGCTGGATGACTCGGAAGAAAACGCGGTAGGGTCTCCCCCCGCCCTGCGCGCCCAGTCCCACACGGTGCTGGTCTTGAGGAAGAGCACATTTTGGTCGCTCCTGTACCCAAGCCCCCAGACTGATGGGATTTACCCCCTTCTTCTCCCGGTAGGTGTTCAAGAACAGGCACCGGCATTACCTGTACAGATACATCTATGTGTATCCCCCGCAGCGACGGTACCAGGTGGGTGCTTTGGAGGGGTTGCCGATGCTTCGCCACCCACCAAATGCAGGGATGTTGTCCCAAATGAGATTGGGAGGCATGGTCTGTGCCCTCTTTGCCCCTGGCCTGTGGGGCTGGGCACAGAGCCTCGCACTGTGACGCCAGCAGAAACCCACCCACTCGCCTACCACTTGGTTTTCCCTCTTCTTAGGGCAGTGACTCATCTGAGGAAGAGGGGGATGGCTCGGAGGAGGAGGAGGAAGGGGGGGTGAGTATGGCAAACCAACAGCTTGCAAAACAAATACGGGAAATTGGGAACTTTCTTTGGTTTTGTAGTCTCTGCTCATCAGCATTTGTGGCTGCTGACCGCCCACAGCCTTGCGCTCTGGATGCAACTGGATTTTCTACTCTGGGGCTTATTTTATTATTTATTGTGGATTTTTTTCCTTTTTTCTGTCCTTTTTATTCCTGTGTGGGGGATGCACCAAACAACCCTGAGACAAATGCTCTGGGTTTCCAGTTTCAGTGGCTCAGAAAGGAGCAAGACAGGCCAAAAGGCAGAAGCAGGGAGGCTCATGCAAGGAAGAAAGCGCTGTTAGGAACTCCTCTTACCGTCCTCTTTCAGGGTGTGCTGCCCCCACAGTGCTGACAAAATTGCTATGGAAAACACAGTTATGCTCCGCACTTATGTGTGTGGAGGGAGGGACACAAACTGATGAAAATTGGGAAATGCCCATTTGTACCAGTCCAGATGGTAATGCTTCTCCTGTCTGTTCGATCAATATGAGCTTGGGCACCTCTGCATTTGTGAGACTCACCCAGGTTCAACATTAAATGCAAGGGATTACAAAGGTCTCTTGTGCCTCACTGAGCTGCAAATGTTCAAAAATAATCCAGTGGTCTCCAGCACATGAGTGCTTTGAAAGAAGAATCTGGTATGCCTGGAAACCTGTGTGTCAGGTCTAATCACATCTTTTATTATTTCCTTCTTTTTTTATATATAATTTAATGAAAGTCTGGGACTCTGGTACTAAAACCCCCTTTGGAGGCCTTTTTGGGGCTGGGGTACAGTATGGGGTGGCCCCTGTCCCGCAGAGACCTCTGCCAGCATCAGCACCTCCCTGCAATTTGCCCCTTTTTGCCTATTTCTCTTCCCTACCACTGCAATCTCTAGGGATAACTTTCAGTAGTGGGATTGGGCAGCCTCAGGAAGAAAAGAAGAGTTATGCAGGAATGTAGCTGCTGTTTGGGGCTGCCCCTTTCCTTTCCAAGGAACCAGAGCAGTGGCTGTTCCCATGCAGGAATACTGACAGGGGCTGGTCAGCAAGAGAAATTGTGCTGAAAGGCCCAAAGGTCAGTTATAGGTATGTAAAGACCAATTATATCAGCTACTAGATGGGGAGCATCACTCCCATCAGCACAGCTGGATGCACCGTGCGATTTGATGGCTCTCCCATTGGAGAGGAAAACAGCCTGGATTTTCTCTGGCATCACGTGCACCCGTATTTTAAGGTCTGAGTTTGCCCAAAATGCCAGGGTAAGTGTCCTTGGTCTTGGCATGTGAGCAACAGGGATTGCCCAGGGCAGGGATGACACTGACCTCGTGTCTCCCTGCCATGGCAGGGTTCATTTGCTAGAGGCAACGTGCTCCTCCTCCCAGGCTGGGCACTGGGTGAGCTGCCCCATGAGTGGTTGCTCCAGGCTCTGCTTGCATTTGGGATATTCATTGCCTTTTTTAGCAGAGCACGCTGCTGGGAGCCCCACTCTGGTCTCGGGGACCAAGCAGTGCTCAATGGCTGATTGCTGGTGGGGTTCAGGCTCATGCCTGGCTTTGAGCCATCACGCTCTCACTAACCATCTCATATGACGTGCAGTGTGTCCATGTGTAGTGTGCCTGTGGCTTTCTTTGTTTACTGGAAACTGGGAGAGATGACTTCAAAAGAAAACCTTTAGATGCTTTGTAAAGCAAAATGTGTAGCCAGAATGGGAACACCCGACTCCAGCCACCACCACTTAATTGCACAGCTCCGGCTGCCCTGCTGCAGCTTCTCCATTTCAGTCTGGAACAAGACCCGTGGGAAAGCAGGAAACTCAGAGCAATGCCCAAATGCTGTGTGGGGATGCTGTGTGCCCCCCTCGCTGCTGGGAGGGCTGCGCTCCACTCCTGCTGCTGACTCCCTGCCCTGTCCTCTCCCTGTCCTTGCAGGAGCCGTTTCATGCTGGCACCAAGGTAGCTGGTCATCCTGCTGGAGCAGCCCCTGGGGACTGCCAAGGTGGGCTGGGAGGAGACGTCGCATCTCCCCAGCAGGTGTGGTTTGGGGAGCTGGAGGGGAGCACCCAGGGGGAGGGGTATGTTCACTGCATGTTTGCTTGCACCTATGGGTGCCCTCCACCCCCTTTCTGCCTTGGGGGGCTGCTGTGCAAGACACTCATGGCTGGACCAAGCTCTGGGTATTAACTTGGGGTTAGAAGGAGTACCCCAAAAAGACAGTCCTGCCATGCGAGGTGTGGGGGTGGTGCTCAGCTGTGCCCATGCCTGCCCCTTGTCACATGGAGCTGCAGCCTCCTGACACCCAAGTAATGCTGTGCTGTCTTCCCCCTGCCAGGGCAAGGACTGCCAAGGGACTCTGAAGGGGGTTAGGCATGGAACTGCCAGCAAGGGGGAAGACTCTGAAAATGAAGACAGTGATGAGAATGAGGAGGAGGAAGAGGAGGAAGAAGAAGTAGATGAGAATGAGAATGGAATCAATGGCACAAGCACCAACACCACTGAGGGGGCTGATGGACCTCATGGCAATGGCACTGCAGTGGCTGAGGAGGGCACTGGTGCAGCTGAGGAAGAGGAGGAAGAGGAGGAGGAGGAAGAAGAAGAAGAAGAGGAAGAGGAGGAGGAAGAGGAGGAAACTGAAGCCACCACCATCGCCAGCACCACCGATGAAGAGGGGCTGACCCAGGCGACCACTGTGGGAGATGGGGGACCCACAGACGCCACCACAGATGCCACCACAGTTGGGGAGCTGTGGGATTACGATGTGACGGCCAGGGACCACAGCCGGGGGGATGAGGGCACCACCACGGGTGGGTATGAGGAGCAGGACGAGTACGCCCGCGGGGACAGCTACCGGGCCTATGAGGACGAGTACGGCTACTACAAAGGGCACGGCTACGATGTGTATGGCCAGGATTACTACTACAGCCAGTGAGAAGGTTGGGGGGCATCCCTGGTGCTGCCCCCCACCTGCCCCATGCCACTCAGGAAGGTGCATCCGAAGGCTCACTGCAGCCACTGCATGCCAGAGGGGATGCCAGGCAGCTTGCCATGCACACTGGCTCCGTCCCAGGCTTTGGTTTTTTTTTTTTTTTTTTGTATCTTGCAAAGTGAAATGAAATAAAGCAACCGAACTGAGCTTGTTGGTGATGAAAGGTTTGCTGCCAAATTTGCTGGGATCCGTGGGGCAGCACAGTGGTTGGTGGGCTGACGGGTTACAGGTGCTCATGCTGCTCAGGGTTGAATCTTTTTATTCCAGCTCAGATGCACATGAAAGGAGGGAGGAACAAAAGGATAACTTGGAAAGCCTCCGTAGAGTCCTCTCTGAAAAATGAAAGGATGCTTTTTAGCATCATTGCTTTGGGTTTACAGCCATGTTTTACGTAGAGTTGACATGAATTTCCAGTGATAACTTTACCACATCCTCCATTCCTCGGTAGCATGCCTCCCATGGCCTGGCCACACAGTAGGCAATGTTAATAGAGGTAAAGACACTAATTTCTCTTTCTGTGCATCACTAGCTGTAGATGTATGCCCCTGCAATGAGGGCTTTGCTTCTTCATCCCTGTGCCAGGCACCTTGGATGTGTGCGTTAAACACCAGTACTGCAGCCCAAAATGTCCCTGTCACACAGTCTCATCCCCAGGGCAAGGTAGGGCTGTCCTAGAGACAGTGATGCATCCACTTGTTTCCTGCATCAGGGATGAGCATGCCTGGTTTGCAGTCCCCAGGATCCCTGCTCACAGTTACTTCCCAACAGGAGCATGTCCCTGTGTAGCTAAGGATCAGCACTACAGATAGGGATAGAATGACTTTGCCTGGGTTCCAGGCAGGTGCCACCATTTGGGAATAGTGATGGCAGGTTTATGGCAGATACCATGCTGCTCTCGCACTCCTAGAAAGGAAACCTGTGTTCAGCTCCCAGTGTAGGTCTGACTGCAAAATGAGTCCAGTTTCACAGCAGCAAACTGCTGGGCATTGTACAAAACTGCCTCTCTGTGCCAAAGCCAGGCTGCAGATGCTGGGGAGGCAGGAGGCGCTGCCTGCAGGGTGAGCACCCCTGGGGCCAAATCCCTACGGTGGCACTGGGGAGCCCTGCATGCCCTCGTGGCTGGTGGGAGGGACATGAGAGCCCCATCATCCACATCCCCAGGGGGTGCCCAAAGACGTCAGGGAACCAGCATGGACAAAGGGCCCTGGCGCTGCCAGGGGCCGAGTCCCACTCCCACAGGGCACATAGCCCAGTCCTGTGTGCGTCAGCCCCCCAGGCACCTGGCAAAAGCTCTCCTCCCTGAGCCAAGGCACACGGGCTGACTGCTCTGGTACCTGTGGGGCAGCATCTGGCTGCAGCTCCCAGGGCAAGGGCAAGTTTCAAGCTGGCTCTGAGATCTGCTCCTACCTGGGGCTGGATGCTGATGGTTTAAACATTTGTGGTGTTAATCCAGCAGTCATGCAAGCTCCCAGGGTTTGGGCTGGTGCAGAGTGGGATGAGAGCTGCTGTCACCATCACCACACTGAGCAGCTGAGCCAGGCTGGCTGCAGCAGGGGGAACCCCTCTTGGCAAGGGTATAGGTGACCAGCAATGCCACCAAAACTTGAGGCGGGGAGGAGAAGGGTTTGTACATCATACACATCTTTGTAGCACCTTTCCATAGCAAAGGTGGGCTTGAAGGGACCTGTGCAAGAAGTGCATGGAAAAATACCTTTTTTTTTCATTTTTTTGCCACTCTGCTATTTTGTACTTGCACAGGTTTAGCTCAGAGGTATTGAGGTTGAAACCCAAAAACAAGTGTCAGAAGCTACGGCGTGGTGGTAGCTCTTGGCTTGGCCAATGCTGCCCTGCGATGTACAGTCATGCCCAGGACCAGGCCTGGCTCAGGATATTGCCCTTCCCTTTCTGCAGCCCTCTGGCTTTCCCATGTCGGTCACAATGAGCATGCCAAGACCCACTGCACACCCTCTTATCAATAACCAAGCTGGCTGTGTGCCACACTAAGATCTACGCTAATCATCGAGCAATTTCGCCTTCAGAACAGATATTTATAAACTGTGCTTTCTGTTTATCCAGCCAGGTGGAACATTTGATAGCTGTCTTTCACCACAAACACATTTTTAGCTGGAAATTACTCCCCCTGGTTATCTGCGGGTGCTGCCAGTGCTGACAAATGTCCCTGGGCAGGAGCTGATTGGCTCTGCGCACCTGGGGCCAACTTTAAATTTCAGCAAAGTGGGCATACACTCCATGGTCTGCCGCTGGGATCTGCCTCCGACAGGGAAAGGTAATCTTCTTACCTAGTTTCCTGCCCTGTCTCTCCCTAGCCCTTCACCTCTACTTTCCCTGAACAGGGCTTCTCCTGCTTTCGCTCCAGGCAAGCCACAGTGGGGACGGGAACATCCCAATCCTCGGCTGTGCATATCTCTTGAGCCTACACTGCTTTGTACTGCTGATCCTTGTGCATGAATTTCCTTCTGGTGTTTCCTGTAGCAATGCTTGTATGGCTGAATATAGAGTCTGGGATGGACCTGCAAGCCCAAGCCAGGCTGGTTGGGTGAAATGAGAATTACTGGCCAACAGAGCTATTGCCTCCTGCCATTTATCAGTGTTCTTGAAAAGAGCCTGCAAGTTTCTTAATTCAGACTTATGACTGAACAGCTTAGCCTGCAGTGGCTTTGGGGATCATTTATTGCGAATACCCACCCAAGCTGCTTTGACAGAGGGAGTTAGGAAGTACCTGATGTCAGAGCACCCACTCAGTGCTGCTGGACCTGCCCTCTGCACATGGCGAGAGCATCACCTTTGCTGCAAGGAATGCAGAGGGGCAGGATGATGTCAGAGGCCACCACAAAGCTGGGGAAAGCAGGGTTTGCTGGAAAACCTTGCTGCCACGAGGGCTTTGGGATATCAGGAGCTTTTAGGTTGCTGCTAACCGGGATCATTGGGGACCACAAGTCCTAGGAAGACAAACTCCAGTGATGCTTCGCTTTGTGTCCCCAGGAGCAGCCCAAGATGAAAACAGCCCTGGTCTGCCTGTGCCTGTGCCTGCTCAGCACAGCCCTCTCAACACCTGTAAGTATGGCTCTCCCCGGATTGCCAGCATGCTGCTGAATCCAGTGCAACCCAGCATGCTTTCAGCATCAGGAAAACATGAGTTGTGCTTGCGTGTAACACCTCTGGTTCTTGGGAAGGGGACTGAGGTGCTACCGCAGAGGTGAACCCAGCAGCAAAAATATGTATTAGCATTGATGTGGCTGAGCATGTCCCTTCAGCTTAGCAATCAGGGCATTGTGCAAGAGCCAGTCTGGGTGGCTATAACTCTGCCTTGATTTGTGTGGATTTTGGATCTGCCAGGTGCTTTTGGCTTGAAAGTAGCCTGAGTGGAGCCACAAAACTGAGGTGCAGAAAGGATGCTTATCTTACCCATGTGGGTAACAGGGATCAGAGGGGCACCTGCAGTTACTCTCCAGGTCTCCTAATGTGAAAATTTGACTGATATAACTAAAACAAAGGGCAAACTAAGATAAATAAAACAGCAGCCATTTTTGTCCTGCACAATTGTTGCTCAACACACTAAATACACAGCTAGAGCGAAAGTCTGCTCCTAGAAAAGGCTTGCTTTTTTGGCAGGTAAGGAGGAGGGAAATCACATCTTCTCTGAGGGCTGGACCCCTGCTGTGTGTCTTTTAGCCCCCAGGGCAAGCTTGCACAACCAGGTCTGTAGTAGGGCAGCACAGGGAAAGGCAATAAATCAGTGCAGATTTACTTTTCAGATAGGGGCACAGAAGTTAATACTCTGCTACTTGATCAGGGCTGTAATCCAGTCTTTGATACTGTTCACAAACAATGGAATAACCTGGGATTATTTAACAATCTGGGGCATGTTTCTACCCATTTCAGCTGGACTTGGGATGTTTCAGTGACTAATTTTGCTGAGATCAAAGGGAACTCCCCTCCATGGGCCTGTCTCCCCCACTGGCATGTAGGGAAGACCTGAAATGGCTTGGTGGGACTCACAGGATACTCCCATCACCAAGTGCCCCAAGCCTGAGGGATGCAGGGATGGCCAGTATGTTCCAAAAGATGACAGGATAATCAGGGAGAGCTGTAAGCCTGCAAGCATGTATGGAAACCTGGCTTTGAGAGCACAGAGGTTGCTGCTCAGTTGGCAAGTAAACACTGGGAAACACCACCAGCTAATGAGCTCCAGGCTCCCATCACAGATGCCAGCAGTGAGTTGGAGCACCATGGTGCAAGCAGTGGTGCTGTGTATTAAAACTGCTCTGCAATAAAATACTCTGCAGCAGACTTACAGAAAAGGGTATTTGCAGACCAAGAATACCCTATGAAAAGTAGTGTGCAATGCTACTAATGCTACCAATCATGCTGTAGCAGAATTTGCAATACTTTTCAGACCCTGGAAATGGGGTTTAAACCTTTCCTATTATTGCTTCCTTTAAGCCAGCACCCCAGGTAGTGCCTGGGAATTTATTGGCTTATCAATACATTTCTCCCACCCTTCCCTGATCACTCTGGCATACCTATCATGCTGGGCAGGGTGGGTGGCCAGCAGTGGGGATTGGGAGCCACCTGGATGCTGGGGCAGTGTTTGATGCCTCAGCTCTTGCCTGTGTTTTGCTGCCCACAGGTGCCACCCCCGCTGTCTGGGAGAGCTTCTGGGAACTGTGTGGGACAGCACCGGGTATGTACCCCCCTGCCTCATCCAGACCCCATGGGTTGCCCTGCACCAGAAGTGCAGGGAGAAACAGTTGCTTTTGGAGGGTAGCCCCAGTGATCCATGGAGAAAGAGACCAGCAGTGCCTTTGCATCTGAACAGCTCTTACCAAGAGCAGGGATGGGGAAAGGTGTGACGCGCTCAGGTGAGGGAAGGGCTTCCTCCCCAAGGGGCTCCTCTGTCCCTGCCCAGCCCCAGAGCACAAATGCTTGGTGTACCCACAGGTGAGGGTGTAAAAGTCTCAGGCCCAATTGCTACAGGGTTTTTTCAAAGTGTTTTGGTGTAAAATGCATCAGTATCATAATTCAAATGAGTAGTATGGAAGAAAATGTCTGGCTTTCCCTATTGGAAACCAGTTGCTGTCCTTCCAGTAGCTTGATTGCCATCAGTCCCTTAACTCATGTCTGATGGGACCATCAACCAGGTTGTTTATTCAAGCCTTAAGCCACCTTGCAAAAAAATCCAAACTCACAGCTCCTGACAAACTCAAACTCACAGCACAGGCAGAAAATGAGCCCAAGGGAAAACAAAACCACCAGAACCCAGGATATGAGAACATGCATCCTGCCCAGATCTCTGCCTATGCTGGTGGCCATGAGGTGGTGAGGGCTCCTGCCTGTCCTGGGGTCTCAGTGGGTACTGTTGGGACGCTGCTTCAATGCCACGCACACCAAGGGAAGATCTGCCAATCCATTTCATAAGAAAACTGTGAGGTTTGGTTTTTTTCTTCCCACCAGATACTTCTGAAAGGCTGCAACGCAAAGCATGGCTTCTACGTTTTCAAATACGTCTACTCATTCTCAACGCGGAGGAACCAGACGCAGATAAAGGTGAGGAGGTGCCCAGGTGGCACAGCAGGACCCTGGCTTGGCTTCAGGGCCGCAAGCAGCCGTCTGTTACCAGGGCTGACCCTGACCTCTCCCTTGTGTGTACTGCACAGAAAGAAGAGGCTGACCGCCAGAGTATCATCCCCAGCCGCCGGCTGGATGAGGACAATGCCAAGCGGGAGCTGCCAGAGGCCAGGACGACCCCAGAGCACAGTGACAATAGCAGCACTGAAGCAATAGAGAATGTGATTGTCCTCAGGCCTGAAAACCGCAGCACCCCAGGCGCTGGCAGGGATGCTCCCAGTCCTCACCCTGGCACTGGCACGCGAGCACGTGGCGGTGTTGGCGTTGCAGGTCCCACCCCGTCCAGCTCGGAGGGCAGCGGTGATCTGGATTTGGTGGTTGAAGTTGATGGTGATGTTCCCATTATCTCTCAGGGTGAACAGCCCAGTGAGGTTGTGGTGGGGAACAGGTCACGTATCAGGAGTGAGGACAAGGATGTTGGTGCCCCCAGAGTGGTTCCTGCAGAGGGGGCGATGACAGATGGGAGGGAGAGGGCCCCTGTCACTGGAGGGGCAGGGGATGAGGGCAGCGGTGAGTCCACTGTCTCTGGCCAAGGGCAGGAGGGTGTCATGCGAGGCACAGGAACGGGAGGTGCTGCTCTTGCCTCCGTCACTGAGAAGACAGAGGACGTCCAAGTTGATGCCACAGGTGTGGATGAATACGCTTACATCCCCGACTCGGGCAGTGTCACCATCACCCATGGGAACCTGGGCAGCACAGCGAGGACCACCAGCTTCACCCAAGTCTCTCCAGGCAAGGATGATGAGGTCAACATCTTCATTGAGAGGGCCAATATCCACGTGGGGGAGCAAGAAACCACCCAGGCCGGTGCCACTGTGGGCAGTGAGGATGACAGCACCGCCACTGCGGGAACCAGCAGGCCCCTCCCCAGGCTGGGTGTCACGGCAGCACCTGACGGTGGTGATGATGACAGCACCCCTGTTCGCAGGCAGCCTGAAGGACTGGACACCACAGCCACCCCAAGCCATGGGGACAGCATCACCAGCAGACCCAGGGATGCACGTCCCACAGGAGAGGATGAGGAAGGTGCCACCACCATTGGTGGCTATGGGGAAGGACTGGTGACCCCTGTCCCCTGGAGAGTCACTGGTGGTGACATCACTGTCCCCACAGTTGCCAGCATCCGTGGGAAAGACGATGATGAGGTGAGAGGTGAGGGGCAGACGTTCAAGGGGAAGCCAGATCATCTGGCTACCACAACCCCCCAACAGGGGCATGATGAGGAGGCCACTGCCACTGTCCCAGCTGAAAGAGCCAGCATCCATGTGGCCACTGTCCCAGCTGAAAGAGCCAGCATCCATGTGGCCACTGTCCCAGCTGAAAGAGCCAGCATCCATGTGGCCACTGTCCCAGCTGAAAGAGCCAGCATCCATGTGGCCACTGTCCCAGCTGAAAGAGCCAGCATCCATGTGGCCACTGTCCCAGCTGAAGGAGCCAGTGTCCACCTGGCCACTACCACGGCCTCCCCTGGGGTGAGTGAGGGGGACTGCACCACCTCCTCAGTGACAGTCAGCAGCCGGGAGGCAGGCAGGAGCACCGTGGTGGGGAAAGGAGGGAGTCGGGAAGTGAGACCAGCCACCCCAAAGCCCCGTGGGGAGGGACAGCCTGGGGCAGGGGTGAGGATCTGGCCAGGGGGAGCAGGACTGGACAAGACACCCAGGACAGACAAACCACCATCCCCAAGTGGGAAAGCCAGCAGCCAGACACCGAGCAGGGCCCAGACAAAGGCTGGCAGCCGTGGTGGCGATGCTGGGGGCAGGTCGCATGCCACCAAAGCAGGGGGCAGCCCCACTCCACAGGCACGGCAAGACGTGGGCAGCATGGCAGCAGGCAAGGGCCGGGAGAGGGGGCGAGGTGGCGAGACTGGGGCAGCAGTGTCGGGAGCTGGGGGTGGTCGCCTCCCTGGGCACCATGGCAGAAAGCTGGGGACTGGGGCACCGGGGACGTTCGCAGCACTGGGCCACAGCAGACAGGTGGACCAGCTAAAGCGCGCCGATGAACTTCACGTCCGCGAGCGGGCTTTTTACTCCCTCGGCAGGGCAGAGGGCGGCCCCCACGGCCCCTACACTGGCCTTGGGGGTGCTGACAGCAGCCAGTCCTCCGAGGGGGAGCGGGACACCCACAGTGACAGTGGACAAACAGGACTTCGGCCCTCAGGGTGGGGATCCCCAGGGTACCCCCATGGCCGCTGGATCCAGGGATCTCTCTAAGGGGCTGCCGGTATTCACCCCGGCGAGCTCCAATGGTGGAGCTGGGGGGTCCCACATGTCATGTTCCCCCCCTTGGCATGCCCGCTGTGGCCTCTGCTCTTGCCTGGGTGAGGGGCACGTTGCCGGGGGGCAAGCACTGCTTCATAGCCCAGGAGCCAAAAATCACTGGTTCATGTAATCTGTTAATTTGAGGGAGGCTGCATGTGGTGCTGCAGCAGGGATGCATGGGTTTGCTGTGCTAGACAGCTACATAACAGCAGTCATGCTACATGGCATAGGGTAGCGCTGTTTGTGCACTGATGTGAAGCAAGTAAAGAAACAGTGAGAAAAAGCCTCTGTCCTCGCGGTTTCACTTCCAGCCTACTGGAGAAATAAAGGCATTTCTGTACCTGAGGATCTGCTAACTCTGATGTTTGCAGTGGGACTTCGGGCAGCTACTCTGCCACAAGCAAAATGCTGGAGGTGGGGCTGGTCCCCGGGCATAAGGAGATTTCTGGCCACAGCACATCCCTGGCCCAGCCATCACTTGTGGGACTGCAATCTGGCCAACAAGCCCTACACATACCTCCCTTGGGGTATCAAACCCCACCAGATCCTGCCTAGGGCCACTTGCCTCTCTGGGCAGTTAAGGCTTGCTGGGGAGCCCTACAAGAGCATCACCCCCCTGGGCTCATCCATCTCCTGCAGTGAGAAATCCCCATTGAGCCCTCTGGAACGCTGACCATTTGCTGGCCACACTGTCCCTCCAGCAGCAGCGTAACACTCTGGCCATGCCGCCGCCATTCCTGCCGCCATTCCCACCGCTGGCCCCCGCACGCAAGCCAGGCTGGGCTTCGACACGCTGGAGCCATGCCGTCGGTGGAGCCTGAAGTTAATCACTGTTTATGCAATTGCAGGTTGCTTTTTCTGTCCAAGAAGCTGCTAAAACAGGCATGTTCGGCAGCGCGCTGGAGTGAGTGGCACAGTGGGACTGGTGCTGAGCCTTGAGGGGCGGAGGTGCTGCCTCAGCACGTGCTGAG
>NW_016690341.1:2192961-2194446 GCF_001604755.1 Lepidothrix coronata | reverse complement strand
AGCTGGCTGGAGTGACTCCTGCCCACATGTACCCAGGGGGAAGGACATCTCTGAGCAGACGTTGACAGTGGTTGCAGACCAATGTGTTCTCCATGAACCTGTGAACGACAGTTTGGATTGGGCTGTGCTGGTTTGAATTTATAGCTGTGATTTCTGTTCAGCTATCGTTGTGAGGCCTCGGCACTTGCCGAGGGCCTGTATGTATGGGACTCCTGGCCTGACTGTATATTACAGTCTAGTGCTCATTAGTGGCTTCTTTGTGCTTTTACTGCTCTCTGTAGAGCTGCAGTGCTGATCATGTTACCCTGACATGCCTGGGGACCTCCTGAAAACATATTGACAACATTTTGATAAGAGCCGTGGCGATGTGGCTGGCCTGGCAAATGCCAATCTCTGGACACCATCTGTATCCTCTGTCCCCAGATATCTGAGTTCCAGTGTATCTCCAGCGAGATTTCCATATGTTTGCAGAAAGGGGTTGCTCAATGTCCCCAGAGCATTCATGTCCCAAGCACATGGCAGCAAGAAGAGCCCATGGATTAGGCCACACTGGAACGGGTGCACCTCAAAGCAACTGTAGATGTGGACAAGTCTATACCTCTGTGGTAGTGACTGTGGTGCACAGATAAGTTTCCACATGGAGCAGGTACAGCCCTAAAGGACTTCAGTCTGTGGGCTAGTTCAAGCTGAAGCAGGGGCATGGGGAGGAGTTTGTTGCAAAGTTAAACCCTATAACCTGGTCCAGAGGTTCCATGCCATTTCCCAGAAACTGGTATCAATAGACTATTTCCACCTTCTGCCCAGAGCAACCTGACTCCTCAGGCTATAAACTAGGTGTTAAGAGGCCTGTGAGATAGGAGGGTGCCTCCCTGTTCTCACAGTCTTTTGTGGAACTCCCCACCCTGAGGGAAGTACTGAGCATTCCTGCCTGAACTGGACAATATATCATCTTGGTGTCTTGGAACTTTTGGAACCACTCCTGGGATCCAGAGGAAGACTGCAGAACACCGCTCTCAACCAGACTGCAGACCACCACTCTCAACTGGACTGCAGCCACCACTTTTCAACCAGACTGCAACCATCACTCTCGACCAGACTGCAATCACCACTCTTGACCAGACTGCAACAGCACTCTCACCAACAGGTATTCCCCCCTCCTTTTACTTTGGACTCAGGGGGCCCAAAGAACAACACTCTGTTCATGCCCCAGGGTACTTGGTTATACATTTGGGTTTTGTGGGTTAAAACCAATTGTTTATCTGTATGATTGTACTTACTGTATTATTTTATTAAATTGTTATTCTGATTTATAATCTCTCTTTTGAGCTGAGTTCATTTCCCCTGATGGTTTACCTCTGAACCAGCACAGTGCCCAACAACTCCTCTGAACACACCACCTTTCCTTTCCTGACTGACCACCGTAATGGATGGAGCCCAAAGTCACGGACTAAATGAACTCAGTGGATGTTTTGTGGACATTTATGG
>NW_016690341.1:2188116-2189805 GCF_001604755.1 Lepidothrix coronata | reverse complement strand
AATCCACTGCGCAGGCTCGAAGGGTTAATGACCTTTCCCAAATCTTCGCTCGCGAAGACTGGTCATTATGAGACCACATTGACTTTGGCTTGTCCTACCTGAGCATGGGCAGCAGGGAAAGGGTTTCCAGCCACCTGGGCCTGAGTGAGCAACTGTGGGGCCCAGGGACTCTGGATGGGGCAGCTGGGGCCCAGATCCAGAGCTGCCTTGCATCTGAAAGGGTCCTGGTCTGATTCAAGAGAGGACAAGGACAGTTTCAAGGGGCTTGGGGCAATCAGAGTCATGGCGATCTGTCAGCAGGAGGTGCTGGGGACAACGTGGGATCATTTGGAGACACATGTGGTGACATCTCCCCCTCCTGAGCTGTGGCTTGGGATGGGCTCTCCAGGAGGATGGTGGGTTGTCGGGAGGCTTGCCCAAACCCCAGGCCTGTGGTCCCAGACACCCAAGTAGCTAATTGCACTGCCCACCCAAAGTCCTGCTTTTCTACAGAAGCAGGTGCCACTTGCCAAGTTCCTCAAAAGGCACCAAACACAAATCCCTCCAGCCAGCATCAGGATTTCAGAGCAGATCTGCCCCACTCTGTCCCTCTTCAGCCTGGGCAAAGTTGTAGCCTTGTCTTACTGAGAGAAAACGGAGCATGAGGGGGATACTGGGAGCTAGGCCATCCCCATTGCAATGCCACCTCCGGGTGGGGCATGATGGAGCACTGCCTTTGGAGCTCCTCTGCCCCCAGGCTGATTGCAGAGCCAGATGTTGAACCATAAGGAATGGATGGACATTGGTTCCCAGTGAGGTGAGGACAACAAAGCATGCTATGTCCCTCTGGTCGTCTACCTATCTGGAGATCAAGAGGAGAATAAGGCCAGCTGTGCTGGTTTTGCTGGGGTAGAGTTAATTTTCTTCACTGTAGTTGGTATGGAATTATGTCTTGGATTTGTGCTGAACACACAGTTGATAATACACAGTTGTTATCGCTGACATTGCTTGCACAGCGCCCAGGCCTTTTCTGTATTTTGTACTGCCATGCTGATGAGGAGGCTGGAGGAGCATGGGAATCTGGGAGAAGACACAACAGGGACAGTTGTGTGGTGATCCCAACTGACCCAATGGATATGCCATACCATATGAGATCGTGTTTGGTATGTAAAGCGGGAGGAGGAAGAAAGAAAGGGGGGATTTTTGGAGTGATTGTGTTTGTCTTTACAGGTCACTTTTACCTGCGATGGAGCTCTGCTGTCCTGGAGATGGCTAAATCCCTGCCTGCCCATGGGAAGTGGTGAATGAATTTCTTGTTTTGCTGTGTTTGCAGGATGGCTTTTGCTTTCTCTATTAAACTGCCTTTATGTCAACCCATGTGTTTTCTCACTTTCAGCCTCATCCCACTCGTAGTGGGGTGAGCGAGCAGCTCTTGGTGGTTCTGGTGCCTGGCTGGGGTTAAACCACGACAGTGCCACAGGGAGGAAGGCCTGCAGTCACCTAAAGCAGTGGCTTTGGGCTCGGGCAGCATGCTCAGCAGCTGGAGAGGCTCATGGTGCTCGAGCAAAGTGTCATACCAGGAACAGGATGAAGCACTCCCCATCACTGTTGAACATGACCAGTGACAGACGCAAGATGTTCCCAGAAAAGGTCTGTACCCTGGCACAGCTGGAAGGGCTTGCTGACGTCTTCTGCGCCACTTGCAACCCC
>NW_016690341.1:1878060-2187308 GCF_001604755.1 Lepidothrix coronata | reverse complement strand
CTTTCAATTTGGGGTGCTCTGGTCTCGGCTGTACCTCCTGCTGCTGCCTATTGCCTGCTCAGGGAGATGCTGGAGGAAAGAACCTCACAAATCCACACTTGGCCTCCCAGGTCTGGCTCTGCTGTCAGCTGAGTTGGCTGTGAGCCAGCAAGGTGTCCTCAGGGCAAAGACAGTGGAGGGAGGGGATCCTTCCCTTCTGCTCAGCCCTGGTGAGGCCTCATCTGGTGCACTGTTTCCAACACAAGAGAGACATGGAGATCCAGGTGCAGGTCCAGCAGAGGGTGATGAAGATGATTAAGGGCCTGCAGCATCTCTCTTATGAGGAAAGGCTGAGGGAGCTGGGCCTGTTTATCCTTGAGAGAGATGACCTAGAGGGAATCTCATCAATGTATATAAGTGTCTGAAGGGAGGTGCCAATAGGATGGATCCAGTCTCTTCTCTGTGGTGCTGAGCAGTAGGACAAGAGGTAGCGGATAGAAACCAATGCACAGGAAGTTCTACCTTAACATGAGGAAGAACTTCTTTACTGTGTAGGTGAATGACTACTGGAACAGGTTGCCCGGAGAAGTTGTGAGTCTCCTTCCCTGGAGACATGTCTGGACACAATCCTGTGTAACATGCTCTAGGGGACCCTGCTTGAGCAGGGAAGTTGGACTAGATGACCTTCAATGGTCCCTTCCCATCTTACCCATTCTATGAATCCGTGATTTAATCCATCTGATTGTCATTTCCCTTTTTAGTGTAATAAGCTTTCAGAAGAAACATCTTCCAGCCCAGGGGGACACTCATCCCAGTCCCTCTGGGCGAGGAGGGCCCACAAGGGGTGGGCAGAGCAAGGGGAGGCAGCAGCTGCAGCAGTGGCTGCAAACAGAGCTATGCTGGTGCAATCACTTCCACCAGTCAATCCAAGGAGCTCTCAAGTTCTGCTGGAACATCACCTGAGAGCAGAATCAAACCCTGGGGGGTATCCAACTATCCCATCCCTCTGTACAGCACCAGCGGGAAGCAGGGGTGAGGGAACAGCACCCAGGGCATGGCAAGAGGCCTCCCCAGGGAAGAGGTTCTCAAGAAAGAGCTTTGAGACGCTGCACAGAGCAGGAAGTCTCACAAAACGTGCACAGGGACGGAGGCAGTGCAGGAGAAAGCTGGGCAAAACCCAGCAAAAAAAGGTAATTGGATAAAAAACTGTCACAACTGGAGCAGCCTCAACTGGAAGTGTTTTAACCCCAGAGGTGCCAAGCACCCTGCAGTGACATTTGTAAGAGCTGCAGATCCACAGCCCATCTGGAACAGTTGTGTTCAGTATGTGGATTTAGGAGCCAACAACCAAGTGAGAAGGCAGAAAGGTTGGATCCTCATTGCCAGCAAAGAAAAAGCAACATAAGAATGCAAAATATCGAGAGGGAATTAATTAGGAAGCACATATATTTTTGTTAGCTGTTCAGAACTAATTTCACAGCAAGACTTTGGCTGCAGCACCTGCAGGGCTGGTCAAGGGCATGCTCAAGGGTCAGGAGAAATGCCACTGAGAAATAAAGAGAAGGAACTTACACAACTACACTCTGGTTTTTTTAAAGTATATGCTGCGTGAACAATCTCCCACTCCCACAATTAAAACAACTGAAAAAGAGATAAATCAAAGTTATTATCCTGTTACAAATATCAGTCACCCACGTATTGACACACTTTAACAGAACAGAAGAACAAATAATTAAACACAAAGTATTTAATCAAGCTTTTATTACATGAAAGCGAGTAAAGCTTCACTTTCCAAGCCATGGACGGTTCAACAGTTGCAGCCACATTGCCGACGTTCCTGGTGTGGCATTAATTCATCCTGTGATGTGTCGCCGCTGGAGAAATCCTCAGCGGATTGGGTAGAAATCCTCCAAAAGCTCTCCTATTCTTTTCTTTTCTGTAAGAGGTGGGAAAACCTAATCAGCATTTGAGATCAATCCGGAATATGTTTTATATTAAAATCTTAAGGTTAACAAAGCCACCAAAAATCTGATTTTTGCTACTAACAGTGAATCACCAGCTTGCTGTTTTAACTAAATGCATAACTTCTTTCCCATAGGGCTCTCCACAGATCCCTGCAAAGGCATCTCCATATTAACACTTTTTTATTTGTACATATTCTTTCCAACATGGCATGATGCAGACCACAATCCAACAGCCAGAGTCACCTAACTGTATTGTGTCAGAAAATGGACAGTTTTCACCAAAATCTGCCATGGCCTCTTTGGGCTCAGTGACTACATTTAGTAAAAAACTGCTGTTCTTCACCACAGCTCTAAGCCAAGAGCACTTCAGGCTTCCTGCCATTTCTATTTACTCTTTTTTCACCTGCTCTGGTTGTTTTCTGAATATTCATCACGTAATTTCCGAATCTACATGCATGGGCATTTTGTAGAATAAACAGTACAATTGTGATGTTAGAAGAATAAGACCTGAGCTTTCTAATTTCCATTACTTTATTTCTTCTTCAGTGGTACCAGTTTGGTCTATTCTTATTTTCTTTTTGTTCTGCTATTTCTATATTAAAATAAGCTTTTAAGAAGAAGAGGTGGTCATCAAGGCAGATCAACAGATCAATAAAAATATCCATTTTCATATCATAAAATCCTTAATACTGTTGCAATTTAGATTGTGAATAAGCGGGAGAGACTTAGCTCAGCAATATCTTTACACACGTTAGCACTTGTTAACTGGAACATAAGGCAGGCTGAGGTCTCATTTGAAAAACCAACTCATCGTACCTGCCACCTTAAAGTCTTCTGGGTGATGCCTGACATACTCCAACATCTCTCTGTCCCTTTTGGCATAGATGTAATCTGAACGTTTCGTCAGGTAGTAGCCAACAAACCACCCCACGGTGGTGAACAGGATCTGGCGGTGAACACCTGCAGCAGGAAGAGGAATGTCCATGTCCTCCCTCTGTCCCAGCTCCTCTCCCTGGGGGCCTCAGGCAGCCCCCTGCTTTCCCCGAGTCCCTCATGCCCCAGCACCTCCCTCCCTGCTTTCCCCCAGTGAAGGTCCCTACACACCCACACCTCCCACGGCCCCTGCCAGACCCCCTTTCCTCAGGGCTCTTTCCCCTTCCTGCCCTCCATATCCCTCAGAGAGTCACCTCAAATCCCCTCCACACCCATACCACATCCCTTTCTCAGCCCCCTCCAACTACCTCCAATCCCCCCAGGCCAACAGACCCCTCATTTCAGGGCTCCCACTCCTTCACTCCCATCCCCTTACAGAGACACCCAAAATCACAACAGAGCACCCCATTCCCCTCCAACCCTCCCACCACTCCTCACTCAGGGTTCCCTCACCTTCCCTCCCCATTTATCCCTCAGACTGACCCCAAATCCCACACATTCCATTCACCAGCCCCACATACTCTCTCATTTCAGGGCCCCCTCCCCTTCAACCCTTAAGGTCACTCCAAATCCCACATACCCCCTTCCCCAGCCCTCCAAATCTGCTCTATCTCTCCATCCCCTCACCTCAGGTCTCCCTCCCCCAGCCCCAGTATCCCTCACGGTCACCCCAAATTCCCCACACCCGCTCCCGCAGGCCCCTCCAGCCCCTCACTCCCAGCAGTTTTCCCTCCTCCCCCTTCATTTATCCCTCAGAGTGACCCCATATCCCACACAGCACTTTCCAAGCCCCACATTCTCCCTCTACCCCACCCCCAGCCCCCGTATCCCTCACTATATCCCTCCTTATATCCCCCTCAGGGCCCCCTCCCCTTCACTCCCGCCCCTATAAGCCTCAAGGTCACACTAAATCCCACACACTCACTCCTGCAGCGCCCCTACCCCTTCCCGCCCCTCACTCCTGGCAGTTTCCCCTCCTCCACCTGCATTTATCCCTCAGAGTGACCCCAAATCCCACAAAGCCCCTTCCCCAGCCCCTCACTTCAGCCACCCCCCCGCCCCGTTTCCCCTTCGCCTCAGGCTCCCCCCTGTCTCCCCGCACCGGCTCGGAGGACGGGGCGCTGGTTGAAGGTGTTGTCCAGCAGCGCCGTCATCCACCCCACGAAGCCCAGCCAGACCGAGCCTCTGTTGAACAGCGGCGGCGGCGGCAGCGACCGCGACTCGTCGGGCAGGAACACCATGGCTGCGGCCCGCCCAAGGTGACTCGGCGGAGCGGAGCGCCGGCTGCGCCTTCCGCCGCCTGCCCGCGTCCCGCTCCCGCGTTCCGCTGCCTTCCCCTGATTTTGGTTATTTCGCCAAAAAAGACCCCAAAATCCAACCCCCCCGGCCCACAAACCCACCTACCCGCCCCTACCCGAGGCTGAGCGGCTCTAGCAGGGGGCGGGTGGGGGTTCCCACAGCCCTGAGCCCACTGGGTGAGGCGGCCCCGCTTGCCTCTGGAGGGCCAGGGAGGCCGGTCGGTAAGTAAATTAGGGGATTGATAAAGGACTAAAATCGAAGCCCATTAATTTTCAGAGGTCTTCCTGCCGACAGATTAAATACTGAGACCTACACCATGTTGTTAGTTTTTGCTTTTTTAATTATTACGAAACCACATTAAATCACTTGCCACCATAGCAGGATTGATGGAACCATTAAAAAAACCCTTGCATTAAAAAGACACCACCTGTCCTAAAGGCTTCTCAGCCTCTTCCCTAAAAATGTATTATTTAGCTTTTCTCCACACAGGAGGAGGTTGGGCAGCCACTGCTCCCCAGTGGGAGACGCTTAAGTTGAAGCAGGAATTACAGAATGGCCATAGGTGGTCACTTAAGTCACTGCCCCGGGCTGAATTTCACAGAATGGTTTGGGTTGGAAGGGACCTTAAAGATCATCTCATTACAAACCTCTGCCATGTGCAGGGATACCTTCCACCAGACCAGGCTCCTCAGAGCTCTGTCCAAACTGGCCTTTGACACTTCCAGGGCTGGGGCAACCACAGCTTCCCTGGGCAACCTGTTCTGGAAGGAGTTAGGCTTGACTTGCAAAGGTGCTGCTGCAGAAGAGCCAAGTTTGTCTTTTTTTTTGATGTGTTTGGTTTTTGTTTGTTTTTTTGTTTGTTTCTTGTTGTTGTTGTTTGTTTGTTTGTTTTGTTTGTTTTTTAAATATTACTGTTTCCCTACACAGGACAGCACCTCCATGCAAACACAAGCACTGTGGATGCTTTACCCTGTGCAGAACTTTGAGGCCTAGACTAGCAGTAAAATACAGGTGGTAAGAAGTAAGAAGCACCGTGGCATCAACAGCAGCCACAGCAACTAAAAAGACCATGGCAAAGCTGCTGAGGTGTAAAAAAAGCAGAAACTATGAGAAAGTAATGAAAAACAGAGTGAGAAGGTCTGAAAGGACTGTGAAAAGTTTAAATGCACAAGCTATTTGGTTACAGAAATGGCCACAGCAACTACTCAACCTGCTGTCCTAACAAGAGCCCCACTCTCTTTTAACACCTGAAATATTCAAAGAACTCAAAAAGCATAACTATCCCCTGGACTATCCTCTCCGAAGGGGTCCAGTTCTTCAACTAACACAGAAGAAAGTTCAAAAACTACTTGAAAAACCAAACCAAAACAAATCCATCCCTTCTCCTCCCATTTCATGTAAGCACTGGAATCCAAACCAGCCCCCAATCTCTAGACCAACATCTTTTAGGGATGGTTATATAGGGTTTAAAAAGTACAATTATTTACCACAGAAATAACTTACCTTTCAGGGTACATGATTCCAGAGGCAGAATACAATATACCTTTTTTTGAACTTGCTAGAGGAACTGTGGACACTTGATCTTTTGTTACAGTTGCAGACTTTTATATTAATTACAAATAAATACCATTATGCAGCCACATTATAGGGTAGATTTAATGGTATTAAAAAAAAAATTCTTCATGTCAGTCCCAAGCCTCAATTTGGTCATCTGGGCTACACAAATAAGTATTAAAATAAGTATTAAAAGAATATTAAAGCCTCTTTGAAGAGTATCCATGAAACAAGGAGGTCAATGGGATATGGACATATAAAAACTTGATATTTGAGTGTTCAAGATTTTGACAAAGTTTCCAGCTAGACACTACATCCTTACTTGTGCAGGTGTCCCTCAAAAGTAGGGCTTAGATGTGAGCTGAAAAAAATGCAAGAAATGCTCAAAGAAAAAATGTCAAGTTTTTAATTTACAAGTTCCACAGAACACAGTGACAACGCTCTCCTACACAGCAATCATCCCTTCTAATTTGACACAACAACTTTTATTCAAATACAAACAGTAATGGGAGAATCAGGCAGGTTTTCCTTGGGACAGAAGTCTGGACCTTGTTGAGCTTCACAGTTTATCCACAGCCCTCCACGTTACTGTGAGCACTTCTGATCAGAGGTATCCTCGTTGGGCAGTACAGGAGTGCTGGAAGAAAACCTCCCCACGTGGCGATGGTACACATACACTGTGTCTTATCCAGAGTTGTATGTTCTTGTGACATACAACTGTGCCAGTAATCCCCTCAAAGGGATATCCTGGGACTGGTCCCAGCACTGTGGCTTTACTCGGCCTTTTGTCTGACAGGAATTCTCTCAGTCAAGACAGAGACGTAGAGTTTGAGCCAAGCGTATGTGATGCCCAGAGCACAGTATACAGAGGTCAGCAACAGAGGGACAAAAGGGAAGTGCCATTTCCAGGGGGTCAAGGGAAATATAATTTCACAGAAGATTTCCAAAGGCACGAGTTGGATGAGGTAGATTGTTTCAAGCCAGTTAAGGAGAGGCTTCTCTCTCCTGTCAGAGGAATTAAAAAAGAGGTAGTGTTAAAATACAGGATGTTAACTAAAAATAACAATTCTGTTTTTCAGCTATCACTGGTGACCAGAGCAAAGAATATCTATTAGTTCACAACAAGGCTTTAAATAACAATTTAAAAAGTTTCAGAAAAACAAAACAAAACAAAAAACCCCAGCATGATAGCCAAGACTACAGCTAATTTCCTTATCACGTGCCTTTTACACCAAGTTCCAAGACGCCTTGGAATCTAAGGAGAAACCTTATCAGCTGCTGTATTTCACCTCACCTCCTTTCAGTGAACAACTGAAAGGTGACCTTCACACACACACTTGTTCCACCAAAGTTGTTCTATATCCAAAGACGGGAAATGTCACACTTATTTTAACCTCTTCCCCCAAGCTTTCTGTAGGATGTAATGTCTAGCCAATCTCTCTGGCAAAGGACATCGGTGGTAGGGTTTTGACTGCAGGTAGCTTACAGGGAATTTCAAGTTCTGGCAGGAATTTGTTCGTTTTGGCAAGTTAGGAACAAGAAACTTGCAAAAGTCCCATCTCTAGACAAAAGCTAAGCTCCTACAGAGCTTTTTAGTTAGAGCTCTTGAGACAGAATGATTGAATTCTTAAACACTAAGGGGGAAAAAGCAGTCTCGCCCAAAAAAAACCCACCTACAAAAACAGGTGCTTGAAGTACTGAAAACATGTTTACAGCCCTTTTGACATCCCTCATTACAGCTTGGTTTTGCCCTGAAAAAAGTCTGGGAAACAGGGAAGTGGAGACTACAGGGGTTGTAAGGATAAGCAGTATCTTTGGTCAAGTAGGTAAGAGATCAATAGGCTGTAAAACTACACAGGATGATTTGGACAATTACATGTTCTGGCAGCCAATGTTTGCAGCTTGGTTGACAAATCACAGCTTGTAATGTACGTTATTTATAACCCGTCCCTTCCACACATTAAAATACTACTACTGTAAAAAACCAGAGCAGAGTAAGATAAACAATCGCCAGATAACTCACTGTAATAAGTGCTCCGAGACTGAATTAAATCCTCACAGGATACAGCATCACAACTCCATGCTTTAACAGGATATCAGGCAGGTGGGGATCTACAGCCTGCTGGGACTAACTGGGCAGCTGTCACAACTCAAACATAACCAGGATGTGCTGTAATAATCCTAACTAAAGCACTGCCTCCTGAGAACTGCTGCAGCAGCGTCTTTTGACTAGTAACACTTCAACCTGATACTTCAGCATCGGTTTTCTGTTCTGTTTGCCCCCCTTAACACAAGACTGTTTCCAGTGCCAGAAGAAATGTTGTTCCTGGCATTGAGAATGAAGTTTCTTTAATTACCTGAATAGAGATTTCAATGAAGAGAAGCTATAAACAGTAAACAGCAGCATAAGCAGTATTTTAAGTGGAAGTTCTGAAAAGCAAAGAACATTATGGACTTTTAAAATTAATTATGAAAACTTTTTGCCATATGAATTGCACTATCTTTAAATCCTACTAGTCACGCTTGCATTGTTCAAATTTATTTTCTGCAGACCTACATGTTTTACTACTCAGGATACTAAAAATAAGCATAGATGTTTACTACAGCAAATGCCAAGCATTTGCAATACACGTACTTCAATTATCTATAAACATACTGAACACAATAATTATAATTACAACTTGTGATAGCACTGCAAATAACATTTCCCTATTCAAAAGAAATCACAAATCACTGGGAAGTGATTAAAGCAAAAATGACGGGCAAATCAACACCATTGAGCTCTACGTCGCACACGAGATAAAAATTAACTAATAGAGAAAGCAGAGGAAGTTTCTTATTTCTGAAGGCAGCAGCTGTCACAAATAAGCAGCACTGTCAGACCAAAAGATTGTGAGTGCCTGAATCTGAACTCTCCCAGAAGGATGACAATCAATTCAGTGTTACAGTGTTGTCGTAACCACCATGGCCTGGAGTTTGAGAAAAGCAAACAGGCCTCTCATTAACTGAAAAGGTAGGAGGTGAACGAAGGAACAAACAGGTTTTGGTCACAAAGACACATCTGTCCTTACACGCACTGACTTAACTGATGCTACTACATGATTTTTTAATTTAAGCACAGTACTGGCAGCATAAGGAAGGAGTCAGCTGGAAAACAGCCTGCCAGGGCTGTAGTTTCAAATTGTCTTCATCAGTTTTGCCTGACATGGTTATGACAACGGGAGGTTTCTGGAACTGTGGCAGAGCAAGGGATAACAAATATTGACTGACAACTTCTCATCCCTATTTCAACTTGAGGCCTATTTCAACTATGGTCTTTCTACAGCTTTTTAACCCAATGATTCTTTTCACTAGTTGGAGAGTTTGCATTTATGGAAACAGGTTGACATACAGCCTCCTTGCAACTTTCAAGGTATTATATAAATTAATCCAAACCCATTACCTGCATGACATCTCTGGAAAAAAAAAACCAAAGTAGTAAGATGAAACCACAGAAAGAAGAATACTTTACCTGGTGGAGTGAACAACAATGGAAAAAGTGAGAAATGCCCTGTTGTTGTCAGAATCAAGTAGATGCCAGCATCCTTGGCTCTCTGAATAGACAACAAGCTAAAAAATGACAAGAATTTGTTATGCTTTTGTCTTTTAGTAAAGAAACTTAATTTCAGCAGAGCACTACACAATTCACAAGAGATTGAAGAAAGGTCAAATAGCTTCATGGTACCACAGTCCCTCCAAACACTGGACCTGTGATGAAGTCTCCTACTTCCAAACTACATGGCCCCAGAAATAAAAATACAGGAGAAAAATTATCCAGGAAACCCTCCCCCAGAAAACCACACACCCACTGAACAAAACTACTGGCAAGGTCTGACAGAACACAAGAGCTTAAACATCACTAAATCTCTGAGGGAGGAAAATACAGTTTGGAGCAATACTGGTCAGGCAGTTTATGAACTACAGCCTACTTCTACCCTAGGCAGGCACAAAGTTCTTTTGGTAAAAACTGCGTATTATTCTTGTCAAGCACAGTGCAGAAGATCCCTTTCCTCAGCTGGCTGCTGACCAATCTATCCAGCATTTTAGAACATGAACCACAGCACTCATCAAGGTTTGATCTGTGCCTGAAATTAATTTAACTGCACTACACTGTTCCAGCTTAAGACATTCTATGAACACGTTCATCTTCTGAAATATACTGAAAACAAAGTGATCCCCTTGGAGGATTCCTTAACAAGTGGCTGCAGGTCCACTTTGGCCAACTACTGTGTACAAAACTCACTTACCTTAAAGGCAGAATAGCAAGGAGTATTGCTTTTTCATGCACGTGCCAGCCAAACATGAAGGAGCTCAGCGCACAAAGAACAAGGCACTGCAGAAAGCCTCTGGGCCCTTGAGGTTTAAACCAAAGACAGAAAACAGAGGGCTAGAAACAATAGGCAAAAACAGGACTTCAGTGAAAAGTTTGGCAATCCCGAACACAAGCCATCGTCCAAAGAGATTTTTCAACGTTAATACACCCCACTGCACCCAGGTTGTGCTTGTGTGGCACAAGGATTATATAGCACTGGAGGAACCAGATCTATTTGGGTGTATGAGTAGAGCCTGAAGGAATTCTGTCGAAATAACAGGAGGGGAAAGTAGACTGAAAGACCACAGCCAACTCCCTGCCATTTGCATGCAAGAACTGTCTTTCAATCTAAGTCACTAAATTCATTTCATCAAAGTCACCACATGATGGTGTTGAAACAAAGATTTCCCATTAAAGGCTAGTTACTCATTAAAGTGAAAAGGATTGTGTATCTGGGTAACTCCTTACTGAACCTCTCATTCTGTGCTGGCCATGTGAAGAACACTACATTTACCTGTGGCTCATGCTGTTAGGAACACTGTAAGCTGCTCAAACAGCTCCATCAGGAACTCCATCCACGTCAACTACCTTCTACCACAAAAGGTTACTTCTAGCTCAGCACACAGACTGGTTTTGATCCAAGTTTGCTTTTAACACTCTTTTAACCATTGACAGGGGCCATAAATGTAAGTTCATATTCGAAGAAAGTTTTATTGTGTATCAAGAAAGATATTAAGTCCAAATTTATTCTAATAACTGGCTTTATTATTTTTTTTAAAGAAAACATATTTGAAGTGTACACTAATCAATTAAAACCTAATAGGGACAAAACATACGAAATTTCAAAAAATATTAGTTGTTCTTACCAATATAGCTATGAAAGTACAGATTAATGTTGCCAGTGGAGTCACTGAAGGGAGGACAGTGTGTTGAAATTCTTGAACCAGCCCTCCTGTCATAGAGGCTTTAGGGATTTTTGTGTGATCAAGAAAATTGCACTTTAAACCTAAAAACAAAACATAAAGAAGCACAAACTGAGAAGTGCCAATAAAGAAAATGAAGTAGCTGAACTAAGTACATGGACAAGTCTTGTCTTTTTTTAAAGGATAGCAGAGGGAAGTGATTGATCTCTGACCTACTGCTGAGAACTTATACATTACATTATGTGGACAATCAGACGATTTATAGCAATCTGAAAACGTAATTTACTACGTGCATTTCAAAATGGGGCAGACTAAAATCCAGAGAGCTCTATCAGCAAATGGCACCAAGCAGCAAGATCAGCATACTGACCAAGAATTGTTAGTGCTTTATCCATGGCATTGTACAAAGCCCAGAAGTTCGGGGCCCAATAGGCATGGCAGAGGCCTCGCTTGAAAGGAAAAAGCCGTGAAATGACTTGAGGCAGCTGGCCCTACAGAAAACAGAGGAAGAAAGAAACGACCTCTTTAGACAAGACATGGTATTTTTATAAGGCAATTTTTTAACAGGTCTGGGGAATAACGTGAAAAAGGAGTTATTACCAATACTAGGAAGGGTCCCAAAGAAAGAGCAGAAACAAGACAGACAATCAGTCCCAGAAGAGTTACATGAAGAAAGCTGAAACTTCTCCACTTCAGGGATCCATCTACAAGAAACAAATGGATTACAAAAACAGTTACTGTGGGAAGTGGAAAGGGAGACACAGCATTCCACACTGACAGGGAATTGATAGCACCTATTTTAGAAGGGGCACACAGCCTTTTACGGCAATACATTCAGTTACTTCCTTCAACAGTCACCTGGCATTTATCTTTTTCCACACTGTAGAATGCAGGAGCTGCAATCTTTTGCTGTTTTCCAAATTTACCTTCCCTGTTCACATGAGGAGTATCAGGCATGTTTTAGTGCTAAAAATTGGAGAGAAACTCAAAGAAGGACTTTGAAATGGCTTCTGATGCTATCATAACAGTTCTTATGGCCTCCAAGTGCCACCTGCAGTTTGTTCATGCTCGTTCTTCTTAACAAAGAACTTAACAAAGGACTCAAAGTAACAGGAATTGTACAGAAACAAATGTATTTCAAAAATCTTGCAAGATCCTGTCAATTCTGCTCTCAAGGAGAATTTTTGTTTGACACACAGCCATTTTGTTCCAATTGCATCTGCATATCTTGAGTGTTCCCCTAGTTGCACTGATTACCCAATCCCCAAAAGCCAGTGAGGAAAACCCCATCTTACCTGCATTATTTGCAGTAAAACAATAGGATCGTAACAAATAAATGCCATATGCTGGGGCCACGTACAAGTNTGAAATGCAGAAGAACAGCAAAAAGAAGAGCGCCCTCCAAATACCTTTTCTAAAAGAAAAACAAAACCCAAGCTCTTTTTCCTGTACTCTGTACTAACTCTTAATGGTCCCCTGTTGTACTCCTACGGTGATGGGACTGTTATTACAGGCATTAAAAAAAAAAAAAAGTACTTACTTCAAATTACAAACTCAGTAGTATTATGCACAAAAGGTATGGAGAAAGAAACTATTGTGTCACACCATACTTGGACAACTGGGACAGGCCTCCCTTCCCCACAGCTTCAGAAGTATGTTTTCTAAGGACTGGTGATTTGGAAGAGGATGGCAAGAAATGATGCCATATTGCTTAGCTGTAATACAGAATTTAGTTTTCTCAGTGGGAATTGCAATGCTGCAGCATTAGCAAGCAATTATGGTGAGTTTCAAGCTCTCCTCCTCCCTCCGAAACTCAACAAATAATTAGACATCCAGCTTTGCACACCTCAACATCAAGCCACTACCACTGCATTCAACGTCGGCAGCTCAGTGAAGTGAATTAATGCACCTAAACACATATGGCAACAAATAGATGAGAGTCACTTGAGTTTACCTGACACAGACGAGCAACAGAAAGAAGCATCAGCCCAAACAGAAAGCCATTGTACTGGAAGTGAATATCTGAACTTGAGTCAAGAAAGGAATAAAGCAAGGTTTCTTTACTGTTATGTTTTCTGGGGAAGACTCAAAGTTCTGAACAATAAATTCAAATTAAAATGGAATTTAAATCAAGAAAGCAATCTTAAATTCACACCACGCTCAATTATTATTTAACATTAACTGTTAGTGCTCTTAGACACAAAATCTACTAATGCTAGCACATTACCTTGATGAAATGAAACACAACAATTCTACATATGTATTATGCAACTTATATAAGACAAACCAAAAATAGGTTAAATCTCCACCTAAATTTTTAAGCACTAGTGTTACCAAACAAGTCATATTTCTTAAAAAAGGAGCCTATGCAGCAGTTGGAGAAAATGTTGAGATTTAATTGGTGAAATAGATAACGGTTGACGGGCAAGCTCTGGGTAATGTCCATGTGTTAGAATAACAAATTAAAAGTTTAGGGCTTGGCTCTGGAGGAGGAAGTTAACGAAGCCTGGAAGATAAATTTATTTTTGAGAACTGAACATCGGGAATGCAGAATTTATAAACCACAAAGACATGTTACATAACCCAGAGATGTCCTATCTGAAAAAAATAAAAAGACTGAAAATGTGAACTAATTAGCACGAGAAGCAAGAAATCAATAACCAATAGAAGAGAGAACACTAATTAATGAAGAGAACTACGCAACTTGTAAGCCAGTGAACATTAATTCCTTTGTTTGCTGAAGTGTATAAATAGTCAAAACTTTTGATAACTGATATACACGTTTTGTGGAGCTATCCCCACATACCTCTACACTGAATAAAGTGATGTCAAATTTTTAACCTAACAAAGTGATCAATTTCCCAGTTTCTGGTGACAGTTCCTGGCAACCAGAACAGGAGCAGGTTGCCCAGAGCAGCTGTGGATTCCTCATCCCTGGAAGTGTTCAAGGTCAGGTTGGATGACGCTTTGAGCAACCTGGTCTAGTGGAAGGTGTTCTTTCCTGTGGCACGGGTGTTGAAACTAGGTGATCTTAAGGTCCCTTCCAACCCAACTCAACTCTACGATTCGATTCTGTGATATCTTCTTTTAGAAAGCCTCCCTAATTCCCATATAACATTAGCCAATTGAATACAGTCTGAACTTAAAGAGCTTTGAAGATTTTCCTTGCCATGGGACAAACTTGGAATCACACCCAGAAAATAGAGCCTGTCTGCTAATACTTCTGTAGGCAGGTGAAGGAGGAGCACCCAACAGGAACAGACACATTGCTGCCAGACTGGTTGGTTCTCCTGCAGTTCTGGCAAATCAGACGAAGAACTGACTAATTTTCATTTTGCCAAATAAGAATTCTAATAAAAACATGAAGTTATTTAACCAACCTCAGAAACAAAACCAGTAGCGTTATTTGCTGTGATAGTAATATGAATTGGTACCACACACTGTAACAAGTTGTTAAACCAACAAAATAACACAAACAGTCCATAATGGTTTGAAAGGATACGATCCACAATTAACAACCCAAAATTCCACAAGAGCAGAACAGCAAGAATAAATGCTGGTTTTTCCAGGATATCCTTTGCAGCTCGTTTTCCATTTATGCATCTGCAGCACCTGAACAAAGGCAGAAGAAACAGAAGTTTTAATTCAAACAGACAACAAAAGCATTGTTGGTTTAAAGAGCTGAAAGGTGCACTTAATCTGAAGTTAGCCCTTTCATTAGGATGGAAGACGATGATAAAATCCTTGCTAAATTCATCAGAGGCAGTGTCATGACAGTGTCATGAATAAAGTTTAGTAAAAGAAGGATTTTCAATTTCAAAGCCGTAGTGTGTTCCACATACTAAAGCTGATGTTAACTAACTTAGCCTCAGGTTCAAGTCCTGCATTCACTAAGTGTAAAGCTGTCACAGCCTGCTTGCCATCATGGATGAGCAATGTATTGCTACATCTGGAGGCAACATACCAAGCTGTATTTAAGGTTGGACATTAACTTCTTCCATCCCCCCTCCCTCAATATTATGAGTTATCTCTGTTGGTTAAAAATCCTATTACTTCTCTGCATGAAGCAATATGGTTCATATTATTTTTGAAAGCAAGGTTAGGTCAGATTAAAAAGTTACAGATGATTTGTGTTGAAATACTATTGTAGAGCCATTTTAAGAAAGCCAGCTCATATACGGAATCATGAAATGGTTTGAGTTGGAAGGGACCTTTCAAGGTCATGTAGTCCATACCCCCTGCCATGGGCAGGGACGCCTTCCACTAGACCAGGTTGCTTAAAGCCCTGTCCAACCTGGCCTTGAATTTTTCCAGGCATGGGACATCTATCACCTCTCTTAGCAAAATGACCCCATGCAGACACCAGCCCTGAGCCTTCAGCCCAACATTCATATATCTGTGAGCCAAAACAACGAAAAGAAAAAAAAGTCACAATGCAAAGCTAGCTCATTTCAAATAAAGTAAATAAAAGGGCTTAGGCAGTGCTCCAGTCAGAGAATTTTCTACCTAGATTTTGATTGACAGATTAAAACTAGGGAAGACTGTTACAGCCAAATCATTAAGGTAGACAACATAGTTCTCAAAACATCCTCCACTCTACTCTTTAGGTATTAGATAAATACTTCTTTACAAAGTCAGGGCACACCGAAAGTATCCAATCCTATTATTTTTCTATTAGACTCGGAATAATCAGTTTATCATCAAAAATACCAAAACCACTGGAGCAACTTTGCATATTTGATACTTTGTGACAAATTTCCTTTATGCTTCTACTCTAGAAGAACAGAGTAGCAAGAAAAATAACAAGAAAAAAGCCTATTCTGAGCACACAAGCTGTCCTGCAAGTCCTACAAAATGAACCCAGTGACAGAAACAAAACCAACTATAACACATGAAACAGCAGCTAATGCCTGACTGCGTGCAAATCTACCACATGTACAGAAACTGCATCTCCCAGAACAAAACATTAGATTGTGTTTAGCACTGTATTCCAAATTTCTCCTTGAATAGGTTAAAGCAACTTCGGTATTTCCATGCATTTACAAGCCCAGTCGTACAGTTATTTGTTGTGGCACGTATTAAAGACTACCCACTGTCCCTAAAATTAGAACGTTAAGACTTACTCATGAACTCCATATATGAAGAGGATATCTGTAAAAATGACAGAAAGTCTTTGGAAGAAAACGGTTGCGTGACTGGTGTAATTCAGGTTTTCGATAACCAACATCTGTGGGTCGAAGTACTTGGCCACGTGCGAGAGTGCGTATTCAAACCAGGCAAAAAACGGTGGATAATCCAGGGTCCATTCCGAAGTTGCCTAACAACAAAAGAAGATTAAATAGTTTAAGACAACCCATGCTGTTTGCAGTCCTTCAGGTACAGATGGTCACAGCAAATCAGCTGATGCGTTTTATCTCAGTAGCCTCTACTTAACAGAAACTACTCCACAGTGAGTAGCCAGCTCTGTGGTGCTGTGCATGATTTAAACTGTTCTTTTGCAGTACTGGTAGAGAGACAGGACATCTCCTGATTAGTAGGAAAAGATTAAACAGCATTTTATGTATCTGCACCTAACCAATATATAACTGTCTGTTCTTTATAAATCAACTTACAGTAAGAGGGCCAATATTAAAAAATCTCAATAAAACAGATCACAGCGAATATTGGTCTACACTGGAGCAAGTACCAACACAATCAGCCTTGCTACAGTCTCAAAATAACTCATTCATAAGTCTTTACTCTCGTATGACCTTATCAAGACCAAATGGCATTATGTGATCTTTTCCTATAAGGACAGCTGTTATGCTCTGAACAATCCTTGGCTGTGGGAATAGGAGAGGAAGAAGGAGAAACAGAGCAGGCTGGGATGAGGTATAGTTTTCAGTGTGCATGTTCCCAAATGCTTATCTCATGCTGATAAAAGGCATCCTATCCTCTGGCACTGGGATCGTGCTGGCATCACAGAAATGTGGTTTACAATACTGGATCAGCCTTACGAAGTTCTGACCTGCACAAATCGTTTACTCCTGGATACACAGGTCCCAGATGCTTAAGTGGAGGAGTACTAAAGTCTATGATATGTATCTCTATACTCCAGAAGATACTATAAGATAGATTAAAACCCAATTATATAGGCTGAGTCTGTCATAAACTTAAAGTTGATTCATCTAGACAAAAATCAATGCACACTACTAGTACATGAGCAAAGGCTCAAAACTTTATTAAAGTGATTGATTTCATAACATACATATGTCTATACCCATTTGCATAATTCATTTTATATTCTGATAACTGTGTATCATCCAGGACAAGAGCGAAGCGAGCAGCAATTTAAGACTACCATGCAACTTGCTCCTGTGCTACACAGCCTTTCTAATAACCCACATGCCTTAACTGCTCTTGCCATTCTGCCTTCTTAAGTACTTGCAGCTTCCCAAAAGAACTCTCATTTTTTTAACTAATGCTACACAGGGCCAATGAATTGTGACTGGTATGTTTTTGTCCCACTGCATGACACCCACCAACCACCTCTTCCAGCATTCACAAAGTCTGACATACCCAATGTGCCTATAATTCATACACAGCTAAAAAACCCCAAACATACTTACCTCGTAGTACCACTGAGAGAGGGGTAAGTTGTGGGTGATGGCGAGCCAGTTCCTATGTACTTCAAAATCTGTGGAATAACTACAGAAGGGGTATATTAAATGTCACATACATGCACTTAAAGGAGAAACATTTCAGAGTACCTCACCATAGGCAGGTAAAAAGGAAGTCTCTACTGATGAGCTCTAGGGTACAACTGTGGTCAAGTAACTGAAACAGTAGCAAAGATGCTGCATGAACTTTGTGCCAAGGATATATGAGAGAATCCTTGCATGTGTTGGGTTGGAAGGGACCTTAAAGATCACCTAGTTCCAACTCCCCTGCCATGGGCAGGGAACCTTCCACTAGACCAGACTGCTCAAAGCCCCATCCAACCCGGTCTTGAACACTTCCAGAGACAGGGCAGCCACAGCAGCTCTGGGCAACCTGTGCCAGTGCCTCGCCATCCTCACAGGGAAGCATATTTTCTTGACATCTAACCTAAATCTCTCCTCTTTTAGTTTAAAATCGTTCCTCCTTGTCCTATCACTATCTGACCGTGTAAAAAGTCACTCATATAGCTGGCTAAAGGGCAAGAACTATTTATAGCTTGGCCTTTTTAGACAATTAAAGCGAAATTCCAGGTTTTAACTGACTTTTTATATCAATTTGGTTGTTGTTTGGTTTTTTTTCCCACGGTAAAAAAACTTTTAGAATTATGAAGCGGTAACGTTCCAGCACATTAAACAACCTGAACCTTAAAACTAACGCGAACAGCCAGCCGGGAGCGGCTGGAAGGGCTCCCAAAGACAAAAGCAAAGCTGTGCCACGCCGCAGAGGCGGCGCCGCCCCGCTCCCCTCACCAACCCGGGGAACACAAGGGGACGGCGGCCCCACGCCGCCCGCGGCCACCGCCCCCAGGGGTTCGGGGCAGCCCAGCGCCACCCGCTCCCGCCTCATGCCCAGGGCCGCTCCTTACTATGCGGGGATCAGGAGGCACTTGAGGAAGGACACGCCGAGCGCCAGCGCGCGGAACCAGCCGCGGCCGCCCGCCGCCATGGCGCGCGAGCCCCCAACCCTGCGCATGCGCCGCGCCCGCCTCCTCGGTTTGAAGCGCGCGCCCGCCCCGCCCATCCGCCCGCAGCGGCGTCGGGAGCGCCACTACGCATGCGCGGGGAGCGCTCCGCGTATCGCTGTCATGGGCACGAACTGAAACAGGGGAAATTCGGGTTGGATAGCGGGGAGTGGTTTATCTGCGTGAGTGTGGTGAGGTGGTGAGGCATTGGCACAAGTTGCCCTGAGAAGCTGTAGATGCCCCATCCCTGGCAGTACTCAAGGCCACGTTGGATGGGACTCTGAGTAACCTAGTCTAATGGAAGGTGTCCCTGCCCATGGCACGGGGGCTGGAACTGGATGATCTTTAAGGTCCCTTCCAATCCTCAACGCTCCATGATTCATTTTGTGATGTGGGGTTGAGTGGTTGTTGAGAGGTCTTACTTGTTTAGCTTAACGAGTTTTAAATAAGAACAAGTCACTTAAGAGCTCTAATAGTGTGTGATTTAGCATGCTGCTCGCCTGGCTTTACTTAGCATGAGCAGCTGGATTTGCTGAAGTCTTAGGCTGAACTTTCACCTGGATATGCTTTTGGCTGGAACAAAGTTAATTTTCTTCTTAGTAATTGGTACAGTGCTGTGTTTTGAATTTATTATGGAAATACCATTGATAACACAGTGATTTTTAATTGCTGCTAAGTAGTGCTTACTCAAAATCAAGGATTTTTCGGATTCCTGTGCTCTGCCAGCAAGCAGGTGCACAAGAAGTACAAACCAGAAGACAGGGAGGCTGCAGCCATCAGCAGAAGCTCCAACTTGGCAAAAGCAGTTAATGTCCTGCCTATATGAACACAGAAAAATAATCCAATAAGGTGTTAGAAGGCCCCAGACCAAAAATCACTGTTGGACCAAGAAGCACGTGAATAATGAGCATGTAAAATAAACCCTTATTCTCTGAGATAAAAAGCTCAGGATTTGTTTGGGGTCTCTTTGTGGAGGCACGCAGCTTGAGCTGATCTGCTGCTGTACTCCATTAACATTTATAAGTCCAGCACTGAGACTGCTACAGGAAACCCAGGGTTGAGCCTGAAGAAGGAGAAAGCTCGTCTGACAGTGAGTGTGTGTGTGGGTGAGGAGTCGAAAGGGGCACCAGCTGGGGCTCACTGGAGCCACCCACTGTGAAGGAACTCTGGTCCTTGCTGTTAAAATTCTCAGGTGGTGTGTGTGCAACTCCTTGAGCGGTGTGAGAATGCTCAGGCAGTGGCTTTCCTCTAACAAGGGTGATGTGGGACCGGGTGGGTGCGGGACCTGCAGTGGGGCTGGGTAGTTGACTCTGAATGTTGTGGGGTTGATTGGCTGTGGGACTACTTATGGAGTTGGGCACTGTTGGGCCTGGGTGATGTGAGGCCACCCAAACTTCACTAGGCTGAAGCTGCTTCCAATTACACCAGCTTACCTCTGCTCCAGGGAGGTGCCATCTCAAACCAGTGTCGTTGATGTCCGAGTCAGCTTCCAGGTACAAAGCATTCTTTCAGAGGAAAAAGCTCAATTTTTAATACCTTCCTTCCAGCCTGCAGGGTAGATGCATACAAGGCTGATGCCTTCTCGCTTCCTTACAGCAAACCTTCATGAATTTAGGAATAGGACCTTGTAGGAGCTGCATGGAATCACAAAGATAATATCTTCAACTTGTATTTTCCTGTACAGCAGCAATATATTATGGTTTGCTCAAACTCAGGGACTAGAGACTAGTCCAAAAGCATTAGGGTTTAAAAAGGGTTTTCACTGGAAAAACGAATTCTCTGTTTATAAACGTTTGAAACATAAATGAGCTAATGCTTTTAAAATGGTTTTGATTATTTCTGAAGGCTTGTTCATCCAAGTTTTCTACAACTGCATTAATTTTTGGGGAGCTTCCTACAATTCTCAGCCACGGAGAGGTCGAGGTAAGCATTGCAATGATGCACTACGTAAAATCATTAGAGAAAGGAAAAGCTACCAATTCAGCAAACTTCACTGCATGCTTTTTTCTCAAGAAATATGTCAGGCAGAGCATCTCCTACTTCATTCACATTTTATTTACTGTTTTCTAAAATACACATTAGTAACAGTCACAAAAGAGTTACAGGCAGAGAAATACAATTGGATTTTTAATGTGATAGCCCTCAGGCTCTCTATAAAAGTGGACAGAAAGAAAGACCAACTTCTGACACTTTTCAAATACTACTGATTCCAAAGCATGGCTTTTAGTGAACTGGGGCCCAAATTCTGATCAATGGGAAAATCCTACAGTTAGGAGTTAGAGCAAGAAAATAGTGAGGGAAATGCCAAGAGAAGGAGGAGAAAAGGAATTATTAGATATAGCCCTCCCCTATAGCTCCTTTTTTTTTTCCTGAATTCATATGGAGGGCATTCTTTGTGTTATTCCTAAGTGAATCTGAGACCCTGATCTGGATATTTATGCTTCATCTCGCCCTTCTTGAACAGAATATCCGTATGACTGCCTGTACTAATTCACATACAAGACTTTTACTGTGAGGGCCACATATTAGCACTGCTTGTACCCTGCATGTTTGTGTCCATCAATGTGTGGATGCAGAATGGCACTTAAATATTTCAAAATGTATTGAAATTCTGAGCAGTGACACCAAATTCAAAGGGATGGGGTGAAAATAAAACTCCCCAAAGGAATCTTCTTCATAACTTCTCCATTTATCTGTGAAGTGTCAGAAGATCCTAGATTTACTTTCCTCAGTATGTTCCTTCTATGGCTGAAGGCAGTATTTATCACTCCCATCAACCTTACATATGGATTCCACCAGCCTCTCCTAGAGTGGGAATAAATCTGATTGATTGCAGGTATTTACTGCAAGTGAACTCAAGCAGCAGTTAATATGCAACAACCCAGCTATAATATGGTAAGTACAGCAGTGCAAATGTTTGGTGATTTGAAGTACATGCAATTTGAAGCAAAGCTGCCTGCTCCTGAGAAGTTACTAGCATAACTCTTGGCATATTTAAGGTGCATAATAGGAGATTAAAACTGGAAAGGACCAGTGAATCATTCTAATTATAGCCTCTTGCAGCAAAATTTTTGTCTCTATTGTTATCTTGTGGTTTGTTTTTTTCCTGAACACATCGAGATTTTCTATACTCTCCCTACTAAATCCTGGATTCCTGGATTTCTTGTTAACGTGTGAATTCTTTCAGATCTAAATTTCTACAACTATTTGTTTCCTCACCATCAACTGCAGCAACAATCACTCCTCCCACTAACTCCTTCTGACTCTTAACAGTGAGGAGTATGTCTTAATATTTATGTATAGTCTTAATTTAAGTATGTCCTAATATTTATGTATAGTTTCAGTCCCTTGATTATAACTGGACATTGTTAGATATTTATGTCTTAATATTTTTATGTATAGTTTCAGTCCCTTGATTATAACTGGACATTGTTAGATATTTAAGATATTTAAGAGCTACCGAGCCTAAAAACACATACAGAAATCCACAAGTGTTTCTTTCTGGACTCCATTAAGATGTTTCAGAATAATTCTGTAATATAAGAAATACCACTGCTATGCACATGTCCAGGCCTGAAAATGACATTAGACTACAGCTAACAACTTGTTTATCATCTGCCCTAACTCTGGTATCTTTCTGCTCTAACACAACTGAATGCTCTATTCAGTAGCCATTAAAAAAAACGAAAATACAAACCAAACCACCGAAAAAGTGAGACCATTTAAAAAAAATTGCAGGACTTGGCCTCATTTTGTACACAAAGGTGTTGACAGAGACAGGCATATGGCAGAACCAGGAGTTATGCACCAAGATGTAGAAGAAAACACCCTTCAAGCTTTAAGGGGAAAAAAGGTCACTAGATCCTTTTCAGGAAAAAACACCACCTATTTGTTCTGAGAATGAATATTACACTCAACAGTGAAATAATTTTTAGATGTTACTGCTAATAAATGCTAAGTGCATTTCATGACTAGTGATGGGGTTGTGCTGCACTTAAAATGGCTTTGTGCATATTTGCTTCTCCGTAATTCAGGAAAACTCTTGAGAAGAAACATTATCAGTGCTGTTCACTGGTAAACAAAAGCAAGTTACGCCTCTAGGGCTCAGAAAAGGAAGGTAAACAAAAACCAGCTATCCAGATAAAATGCAAACAAATGCTCTGGAGAGAGAACATTCCTATAAACAGTCATTATAACGTAACTCACAGACTGCAAAATTCGGGAGCAGCTATAGATTTAGCTTAGCGTATAGTTTGAAATAGCAACTGCACAGAACATATGTTTGCCTGCAATCACCATTGATTCACTCACTGCCTATTTCCTGTGCTCCATGAGCACACAGAATGGCCGTGGCATTCAAAATAGTACAGCATACATAAAGATGTTTATTGAGCGTAGCAATTTAGAGGTACCTTGAGTTTTTCTGTTCCTCCCGAAGCTTGGCTTCACTCATGTCTTTATACTGGTTGGAAATTTTGCATCTACATAAAGAAGAGAGATATTTTGCATCTCTCTATGTATTAATAAATGACAGATTTGTGGCCAGCTCTACCTTTTCCTGATTTAGTTACATGAGTACGAATAAGTGTGTATTCAAGTCATGCATCTTTTGCATAAGAGACTAATGGCTTAAAGCACTCCAGGTGAAGATCTGAGTTCAGTTCTCTCCTTTTACAGACTTCTCTTATTCACCTTTCACCAGAAAATGCAGTAATGATTCAACTCCCCCAGGCAATATTTTTATTTTGCTGAAACAGAATGGAGTAGTACTGATCCAGAGCTCTAACGGGTGTAGGTCAGACTTCCCCGCCACCACCTCCAAATGAGATTTATGCCCACTGCTCTTACCTTTCATAATACTCAAGCTGACAGGAAACAAATTCCTACAGGTGAGTATTACTTTAGTCATGACATAGAAGACCTCCTGTTAAAGATCATTTAAAATCTACTCTCAAGGATGTGGGTTAAAAAGAAATACTGTCAACGGTCCCCAAAAGCTATGTTATCATAAATTCAGCAAAGGTGTATCTGTTTCAAGGCATAGATTTGATCAAGGAGGGTTCATTTTACAGATCATAATCATATTAACAGCACAGTCATCTCTGTGAATGTCCAGCTGAGTGGCAAACACATGCTTTATAATTCAGGACACGGATGAGGGGGAAAAAAAGTTCTTCCTTATGCAACTAAAGCTAGATAAATATGGTGACTCAAGCCAGAATCTGGCCACAAAATCCTGTCTGCAGTCCTTAAAATTCACAGTATTTGCCAGGTTTAATGGTTCTGAGGGCTGCAAGCCCAGTAAGTACTTTCTGGCAACATGGTCCCACGTATATCATGCTGGTTTAGCAACAGGTCAGACAAAGGGTAGTGGTCTGTAACAGGCTGACAAGAGCTGCAGAATGTGCATTTTTCCCATCAGCATGCTGATTTGTGTTGTTCATGCAGTTACAGCTTGGGACAGTAGAAATATACTGATCTCACTGTTTTTTACAAGAAAAAGAGTTTCTTTATGCTTGTTCACAGGTCAGCTTAATGTAATGACAGACTAGTTACTTTGGGAAACAAGAACATGAGTAATACAGAGCTTTGCAGCCCTGTGCTAAGAACCTTTGGAAGTGCTAAAATTCTAAATGCAAAACTTGGTTATTGCATTTTCCCTTTTATCTCATTAAAGACACCAGAAAATGTTCCAGAGGGTCTCTAATGTACTCATAGCCATCTGGCTAGGGAAATACAGTTAAGATACTTTTAAACATAATTAGCTGAGAAAGAACCATTTTGAATGTGGCACAAATGATGTTTAGAGACAATATGCAGCTACTGAATTATAATCTTCATTACAGCACAGACCAGGCGTGTACGTGACCATTGTCGTCACCTCTGGATTCCCACTGCCTTACCTATGGCAACCTGACACTGAAGCCAAGCAAGTGAGGAAAATGCTATTTAGTGACCTGACCATTTCACACGGATGTTAAAAAAAAAAAAGGCTCAATGTACTAGAATAGGAAAAGTGAGCCTCTGTTTTTGTAATGAAAAATACTAGGTGTAACCTGATGAGAATGTTGTCTTTTCAAATGGAATCCATCCTATCCAGAGAGCATGTGATGCGCTCCAGGCACTGTTGAAGGGAGATGTGCCCAAAAGAAGGCCAGAAGAGGCTCAAATGCTTAGAAGACATTTGGGGGCCTCTGCCCCAAAATCTTCATCTCAGAAAGTTTCAGCAGCATCCTCCAGACAAATATTAACACTACAAGAGAAAGAAAAGGACTAGGTGTCTTGGATGCCTTTGGAATGTAAAAGTTTAATCTTCTTTGTTTGTAAGAACACCATTCTCTCTTCTATGGCTTCCTTGGTTGTTCTCCATGCCAGTCACATTATTCCAACATGGCTTCCCCGAAAGCAGAATAAAGCAGGGGCTTCCTCACAGGGTTCAGAAAAAAAACACAAGGTAACTTCAGATGGTGAGAGAAGTCCTTTGTTGAACCCAGGGAGATGGGATCCCTTACTTATTTGCAGTTTGCACCATCCTTTACAGCTGTATTGAGTGCACGTGGGAGGCTTCTTATCTGTGGATTCAATCAAGCTTCTTGGATACTCCACACAGGTGATACAACAAGACATGGAAAATTCGGTCCTAGGGCTGTCTGCTGCACTGCAGCTCCATGGCATCTTTCATCACATCTGTTCTCCAGATACATTCCAAACCTTGATTACTGAACCCTCACATCCCCTTGCAACATAGGCTAGGGATCACTTCCATTTTCTGGGAAAAGTAGAAAGGAGAGAAGTTTGGTGATTTTCCCCACAACTGTACAGCAGGTCAGAGGGGGCAGCAGAGACAGAACCAGTCCTTAATTCAGGCGCTAGACAATATTGCTTCCATCTAGAATATGGACATATTCTGAAAGGTCGTATTGGTAAGTACATTAAAGGAAAATCATCTCCTTGTTAGTGACTCTTAATCCAGATAAGCATGATTCTGAATTAGGCTGTAAGTGTGTTTTAAAGGGAAACACTAAACCTGTGTTATCTCCATGCTTCCTGCACCGCAATAAACAGCCATTCCTACTTATACCGAATTAGGCGAATAATCTTATTATTCATGAAATCTGAAGTATGTGGATGAGAAGAATCTATGCAGAAACCATCACTCATGGCTATTTTCAGCACTTCTTCCACAAACACCTGGAAGCTATTGATTTGCTTATTATCTGGCACCACCCAGAGTCTCTTCAAGTTCTGCCTGGTGTACTCCTCTTCAGGAAGGCCTTCCACACTTGCCACCCAATCTAAGGTCAAGTGGTTGGGGTCCTGCAGGTAGCTGGATATTGAAGAAAGGTTTCCGTTGAAGCAATAGTAAAGTTTGGAACCCAGAAGCTTCAGGAACAGGCATGATGTAGAGAAGATATGAGCACTAAACACTTCCATGTTGGAGGAAGACAGGCTGTAAATCTGGGGTGCTTCTCGGACAGTGAAGTGAACGGTTTGGGTCTTCTGATCAAGGGTTATGTTGAGCATGGCGTTTTTCTCTGCTTTAGAAAGCTCTACTTCCTTTTCCTGCAAGGCCTCAATCAGCGGCTGAATTTGATAAAAATCCACCTCCCGTCGAAGTAAGCCCATTTCCTGAAAGTCTTCGGGGAGGTCCAAGTGAGAAGTTCGTAGGAAGTTCAAGATATAGCGGAAGATTTTGCCATCTCTGTCAATAAAGCAGTTGCCTTGGCTGTCCTTCTTGGTTGGTATCTTCCCACTAAACATGGCCCCCAGCATGGAGTCTGGAAAGCTAGTCAGAGTGGACAGAGAGGTGGTATAGAGTTTTCCTCCAACATTGAGCGTGATAGGTTCTGACATGGTGGAAAAGTCACGATGTTGGGACTAACTCTAAAAAAAAAAAAATTAAAAAAAAAATCCAACACAACACATTTAGTTGCACTGACCTTTTTGAAAGGTTAAACTACAGAGATAAGGAGTCCTAAATATATGAAGGTAACCACATGGCAAGAATTCATCATAGAAATTAGAAATAGGGAATTACTTTTGGAGGTTGTATCTTGAGAACAAGCATAAGGATGTTTTTTCTCCTAACAGATTTGAACAGGACTTCGTTAGTTCAGTTTAGTGCCAGGAACATATGTCTTCCAAAACTTTATAATCATGCTAAAAGTGAAATCTCTCCCATCAATGCCTACAGTGGTGGCTGACTTCAAAGCAAGAGTTGTGTCCTAGGCTCATATGATCCCATTTCCCTCAGGAATACAGAATTTAGAGGGGACAAAAAAGGACAGGACAACATCTGGACACATCCCAACATCGTCCATAGTGTCTGAGGATATGATTAAAGCAGAATTCCCTAACACAGCGAGCAGTTCCTGCCATAAGCGCACGACAGTAAAATAACCCACCAGGCTTCCTCCTTCCAATGTGTTTTACCCTAGAAAACATTTTCTGATTAATTTGGGCCATATCCCAGTTGATGTTGTTTCCACATGGCTCCTCTGCAATCAGCTGAGACAAACTGAGGATGCGATTTTAAGTGCAGTTAAGCATCACTGCCTTAGGAAGGGACATGACCTCCCTCGGCCCTCCACCATACAGTCCTCCTCCCTTAAGCCATCTCTGGCACTTGTCTGATCCCACAGTGAGCCAGTTTAAGAAGAAAACCCAACATTTTCTATTCAGCATATGTTTCAGCTATATCTTGGAACCAGACCAATGCCAGGGCTGGGGCAAGGAAAGAGAAAGGAGCTATGTAGCCCTCTGCATGGCAGATCAGCTCAACTGTCTTGCACAGGTGGGCCATAATTCCTGCTACGTGAGGAACTGCAAATCTTTTTTCCCTTGTTTGCTGAATCCAAATCAATCAACAGTTCAGCAAGAAAATCACCAGTGTTTGCTTGCAGAGGCAGGAAGTAGCTCTTGCTATAGCAACTACAGTTATTCAACAGAAAGCTGCCAAGCAGCTCCCTTGAAATTAAACTGAAGTACAGGCATTTTCCTAACTAGTCATGGAATAATCATAGACACTACACATTATTATCAGCTCTGGAATCACAGCAAAATACAGATAGGAAGAAGGTCATCTTGTGCTGAAAGATCAATTTTTATGGCTGCTAAAATCGAAATAGTAGTGTTAATGGCATCCTAAAACAAATATGTCTCTAGACAGCAGCATATTTTGCTAAGAAAAACTGATCCAACCTAGGGCAGCTAATTAAAGGTCAAATGAGAACCTGTATTGCACTTCTAGTTTAAGACTAACATTCCACTTTGTTCTTTAGCCCTTGGCACACAGCCTATATCCCAGTGCACAGTAATGGAAAGATGCAGATCTCTAAATCCAGAGTGCTTTGCCTGTGTATCCCTTAGTCCCACGTATCTGACAAATTGGCAAATAAAGATGCATGCATAGACCAACACAACACCCCGTGTATGCCCACGACCAAAGACCCTCCTTGTGACTAACCTCAGCCAAATATACTCCAGAAAAAACTACTTGTTCCAGTGCTAAGCCCCCCTTAGCACTGTAGTCTCAGCATTCTTCCCACTCTTGAAGGCTTCTAGCCAATTTAGAGTCAAGAGCTGTTTAAACCTGATCACGTGGAGGCTTTAACTGATCTAATTCTGTAGCACAAGTGGCTGCCATGTATTTTTTCCCCCAAGGGCTTGCAATATGTCTGTAAAAGCATTGCTACAAGCACAATCAGGCATTTCCAAAAAATGAAATGGGTTTTACTTTTTATCCCGTTTCATCAAACAGAAGCTTCCCTACTCTTCCCTGCAAATCACACAGCCTGTAGAAGCAGGACTGACAGTGACTCCATAGACCACATTCATTGCTTCTAATCTTTGCTGCTCCTCAGGCTGCTTTAGATTAAACAACCTCAGTTTTTCTGTTCTTTCTTCATAGGTGAAGCTTTCAGATTTTTGGGCCCAAACCTGTTTATCTACACCATGAGAGCTGGTTTCTCATGCTCTTGGACAGCCTTAGCCAGATGCGGAGTGATATGTTTTCTTTGATGTGTCTCTGACAAGGCTTCACTTGGCAAATCCCATGGTCAAGAGTCACAACCTAAAGACCACCGTATGGTCCAAAGATACAGATTTTCATTTCAAACTCATCATCCACCCTAGGTTTACTGTGATCCAAAGCCTCACTGGCTAATAGCCTGAATGAGAAGCAGACAGCTCAGTCGAATCTGAACAGATAATATTAAAATCTCTTGTAACTGTTTTCTTTATCAGCAGTCCAAAAGGGAGGCTGCCAACAAAATGTGGCAGTAACATGAGCTCTTCAAAGCTGAAGACCATATCTATGCTGCCAGCAATAGCATCAGAAATCTGCCCAAGCTTTAAGCTCCGGTGTTGGAAAAGTTCTGGGTGTAGTAGCACAGAACTTGGCAGACATGGCGTTACTCCCTCAGCATGGCGGCTCTGCTTCTCTCCCACTTCTGGGCACTGCTCAGACACATGCCCTGGCCAGCCTATTCTGCTTATGGCTGTTTTACAGTCAGCAGACAGGCTGGATTTCAGTCTCCTAGGACACCAGCCTGCTTTTATTTTGAACCTCCTCACTGCCCCTGCACTAGATTAAATTTCAAACATTTATGACGCAAACATCTGGCCCATGGATAAGGCTGCAGGATAACTATTCCCTAGCTGTCATTCCTAATCATCTGCTTTTGCCTAATTCATCCCATTACTTAGAGGTTTATATCTTTACAGTATGAAGATGAATCTGTGTCTGGGAACCTTAGAAAGACCCGAAACTTCAGCACAGATGAGCACCCCAGTGTCCACTGGATTTATCATCAACCTGGACTTAGTGCATTGAGCAACCAACATAGTTGACAGTAGCTGGGGAAATAAAGTCAGTCCTTGCTGCTTTTCTTCATACAAACTTTTTTATGAAAAAATGTTTTTCATAAACTTCTAAAAATTAAAATGAAATGGGTTGTCAGTTTTCTCTCTTTGCTCATCCAACCAGCATTTGCAGTCCCTACCCTGGTTTATCAAGCCTAGGTACTTTGCTAATACAATATAAAGATTGTCCAAGAATGCAGCATGGAAATCACATCTGCTTGGTGGCATTTCCACAAAGAGTACGAGGTACCAAGAGCATCTGATCTTGGATGTGGGAGGCTACCCGGTCTAATGGAAGGTGTCCCTGCCTTCTGGGCACTGCAGGCAGGTTAGCACCAGATGATCTTTAAGGTCCCATCCAACCCAAACCATTCTGTAACAGTATGATTCTATAACCTGCAGTCACTAAGGACAAGTACAAATTGGGTTATGGTTCTTGGAAGCAGAGATTTATAGCAAAGTCTTTTGTGTAGCCCCTCCTCAAGTAGCACTTAAAATTCATTCAAATTAGATCAGCTAGAGATCTAATTTGAGAGCTGAAGATGTGAATTTGGCCAAAGAACATAAGATTTATTTTGTGCTTAACTAGCAGTGGTTAACTTTATGAAAAAGTCAAACTGCTGAATAGAAGCTGTCTGTGAGCATCTGAGCATTTCAACAGACCAGGGCTTGTAAATTTTAACTTGGATTTTACTTACAGGAGCATCCTCAACACCTGCATAGAGAACATTTTTGTAACAACCGTCTACCCCATGAGTTTAGTTCAGCAAATAACTGGTTTGAACCTGGGAGAGTAATGGGGGTTGACACAGAGGGAAAGTATGAAAGTATGTCAAATGACAAAATCTACGTGATTTCACTTACTGATGCCTTCATGTATTTAGAACCATCATTATCACACCCCTTCATTTGCCTAACCATTTTGAATGTAGAACAGCTTTGGATAAGCTTATTTTTCTTCTCCTGTATTCATCACATTTAAGAGTGCTTTAATTAGCTAATAAATAAAATTCTGTATACATAATTTAACTGAGTGCCTGTTTCACCCAACTTGGCAAAACCCCACAAGTGTACAAGTAATCATCCAAAAAACATAAGTAAAATGTAAACAAATGGCACAAATATTACGTATTTAACCACTCTGAAAAATGTATACAGCTGTAGTCTATCCTTTTTAACCAAAAAATTCAGTTTACTGTAAAGTCTAAAGTTACAGATATGTTTATATAGTTGCCAAAAGATATATGTATCTATATCTATATCTATCTATCTATCTATCTGAAGACAATTTATAGCAGGATTTTTATTGGGAAAAGAAATTGACTGCAAACACAGATTTCACTTTACAAACGTGGGGAAGAAGAATTAATCAATCCTTTCAGATTTCAGAGGCAATGCCCAAGATGCAGTTAACAGGCATCCTACTGTCATTCAGAGGATTTAATTAATGAGATTAAATAAACACAGAGCAACAAAGCAAGAACAATCTGTAATTTGGTAGGAGGTGATCATGATGAGTTGTTAAGGTTTCCAAAGTCCATCCCACAGGCTTCTTATGGCCTCTAAAGCCCTTAGACATGACATTAAAGGCATTAGAAGTTGTAGCATCCCCTGAAATACAAGTTAACATCTGCTGTGACACCAACAGGGTCTTTTGCTGCCAGATGTAGTGATACATGACTGTTTACACAGTCATTATTTCTAATGGTTTTAATTTCATAGAATCGCAGAATTATAGAATGGCCTGGTTTGGAAGGGACCTTAAAGATCATCTCATTCCAACACCCCTGCCAAGGTCGTGAACACTTTCCACTAGACCAGGTTGCTCAGAGCCCCATCCAACCTGGCTTTGAACACTCCCAGGGATAGGGCAGCAACAGGTTCTCTGTCCAGTGTACCAGTGCCTCAGAAGTTTATGTATATTATATATTGCACTGCTGGTTAATTTTATAGTGTAGGCTTCAATAGCTCACCTGTAAAATATCCCTCCACAACCAAAACTTTGAAAACCTGTATTTAAGACAGTGAAATATGTGCAGCTTCCGTATAAATAGTTGAGGAGTAAAAATGAACCACAAAAAACATACACAGCAAAAAGGAAGAAAAAAAAAAGATATTAATTATTTAGGCTGGCACAATGAAGAATGCCTAAGTGGCAATAAAATTAAAGCAAACCAGGGACCATTTCTGCTAAGCATCAGGAAGAGCAGCCAGACTAAAAACCTCTCTGGCTTTTTGAGTATTGCCCAAGAGAGCTGGTGAAAGCCACATCAAGTAGATAAATGTTACAAGAGACAGATTAGGTAATGCTTTATAGGAAGTAATTCTGCCTTAGAAGGAGCAAGATTGATTTCAGCTCAAAAGGAGGTATGAGAAAAGAAACAGCTGGGCACCTGTAATGGCTGCTGGAAACTCTAAATGGGATTCAGCAAAAGATGGTTGTTGCAGGATGGGGCTCCAGTCTGCTCCATTAGAGCATATTAATGGTGAACACATAATCAGGCAAGGATGGTTCCTCTTGCACAATGCTTGTTCTGCTCTAGGTCATGCCCCATTTTCCCTACACTCAGCACGTATCCCTTTGCTCCACTGTGTTTTACTGAAACATGTTTTGGTTTGAGGTAAGAATTCCAGTTTCTACAAAACATTCAAGTCTTGAGCAAAAAAAAAAAACAAATAGTAATGAAGTTGAGAACTCCACATCTGGGCACAGCCAGCCCCATGGCACTTGCTGTGACTCTACCTGCAGAGCAGTTTTGTGCCTTGTCCCTTCTCAAGGGGACGATTTTGCGAAGGAAATCCAGATCCTCAGCTATGAGCTCATGCCCAACTGTGTTATGGGGCTGCAGACCAGGCAGTTTGAAGTCTAGAAGAAACTCCATGAAAGACAAGATAAAAATAATAATCAAAGAACTAAAAGGGGGGGGAAGAAACAAACAAACAAAAATATTTAGAGGATAAAAAAAAAACCACTTCAATTGACCACTTACTAGCTTTCAGCAGACAGTAGGTGTCAATGAGAGCTGAACTTCAGGGAGAATTTTGGACAAAATCCATTGCAAGCATAGACTCACCCTCCCTTCACGTATGCCTGATGCACATATACTTAGCTCATCCTCAGCTACAGAAGGTTAAACATTTTCAATAGTTTCTGTAGCCTATATGCTTATTTACAGTAATCTTACAGAGGAAACCCCACGTTTTCCCATCGCTGCAGGACGGACCCACCTGATTTTGGACACTTACTTAATATCAACCCCTCCAATAATGCAGCATTTAGAAGCTTAAAATTCGGTCGGTGAAGCAGAGCATGGCGTGTCTGCCAGGAGCAATAGATCCCAAAATGCAGCGCCTGCGGGGAGGCACAGCAGCTTTTTGTTTCGGGACTGCTGTGATGTCTCTGGAAATTTCCAGCAGGCGTTTGGGGAAAGGCCGCTCACCCCGAAGCTGGCACGGGGGACTTTGTGACCAGCTCTGGGAGGGGACTCAAATTCCCAGCAGGCGTGAGGCAGGAAACGACGGGTCACCCTTCCTTTCTCCCTGTACGATAGGATTGGTATCTATCTGCCGGCGGCTGCAATACCTGGCCATAGACACGCTGACAATCCACCTTCGGAGCGCAGCCAGTTATTTATATTTATTTACATTTAATTTTCTGCCCGTGCTTCTTTAGACACAGAAACTCTGCTCTGGCAATGAGACGCATGAATAATGGGAAAGCGTGACCGGGAGTTCCACAACAACTCTGGTTTGCTGTGGGTGTGATGATGCCGTGTGTTCACCCCTTCCCAGACCTGCACCTCGATGCCCTTGAGCATCTCCTGGGCTGCCTGCTTAGGGATGCAGCCGAATGCAGAAGGCTGTCTGTAGGGTCTCTGCAGCTGCTGAATTTAAGCAAAAAGAGGAGAGGGTAGGGAGGCAGGGGTAGGAAAATAGAGCTGGTGACCAGTTAGTAAGAGCAAGGAGCGATATAAAACAAAGGTCAGGTTCCTCCTGAGAGAAGAGGAACAAGATCAGCAGTGAACAGCGGGGAGGAAGAGAACGAAATGAAGGTTAAGTGCTGCTGAAGGAAAACCGGCTGACAACAAGATGGAGGGGGAGAGGGAGTGCAGAGCCAGAGAGATGCGGCTGCAGCGAGGTTTGGAGAATAAAAGTCAAAGTGCTGCAGTGCTCGGCAGTCTCCTGGTGTGACCTTCGACACCGGTAGGCTCAGGGGCTGCTGGGTGGGCAGTGCAGACTGTCAGGAGGGCAATGCCACCGGCAGCCAGGAGGGAGCCTGTCTGGGGTCTCATGGCAGCGGGGAGCATCACTTTTCCTTCCGAGATGATACCCTTTGTACAGTCCAATATACCAATTTAATGCCAGTTCTGGCAAAGGTTTGCAATGTTTTTTAATGTCCTGTCCAGGCATCCACATAAGTATCACCTGGCACCCCTGGAGTATCATCCAGATACTCTTTATTTCCTTCATGGACCACTTTATTCCCTTCCTGGACCACTTCATCTGCACACCTGGTAGCCCACCACCTGCATACTGCTTGATTCACACACAGAGTGGTTCAGCAATCCAGTTTCCACCCCATCTCCCACTGACACCATCACTTCCAGAGCACCCCTGCAGTGAAAGGGCAGCTAATTCCCAGCACGGATGCAGCTGCACGATAGCAAATCCCACTCAGAAATCACAGTAACAAGGTAGGTACCATCCAGAATTAGACCCTCTGCAGGGTACAGCTCACGGCCATTGACCAGCCAGACCCAGCTGGCAGCATGTCCCGGGTGTGGGCATACAGGATGTGCTGTGAATCCTTAAATTTCGGAGATCTTTCATTGGAAGGGGGTGGGGAATGCAAAGTTTGCAGAGTGGCGCTGAGCCCGACCCTGTTAAGGGCAACCTTAGGTACGGCTCACCTAACACAGCCAGGCGCTCACACTATTAAATTAGCTTACAGTACTAAAAAAATACCCCGTACCTCCCTCTGCTCAGAGGAGGCTCACCCATCCTTCCCGCATCCCACAGCGGACCAGCAGCGCGGCTCCCGGCCGCCGGTACCCGCTTGTTCCCCGTGACTCAGTCTCTCCACCTGGGGGAGTTCCGCTGGGGGTGCCCCTGGCCCTCCCCACGCCCCCCAGCCCGGCCGGGGACCCACCTGCGCCCCCTCCAGCCGCCGAGCTCCGCCGCTCGCAGGGAGGCGCAGGGAGGCGGAGGAAGTGGGGGCGCGGCGCTCCCGGCACGGCTCGGCACGGCCCGGCCCGGCCCGCTGGGAGATGTAGTTCGCCGCCTCTCCGGCCCTGCCCAGCGCTGCTCCGGGACTGCGGCTCGCAGCCGGCCACGCCGCATCCCGGTCCCGGCCGGAGGTAACGCGGGGAGGGGGGGGGAAAGGAAAGGGGTGCAGAAGGGGGGCGGTCGGGAGTTGGGGTGGTCGGAAGGAGGGGGACGGGGGGAAAGGGCTCTGGGCAAGTGGTGCAGGAGGGGTGATCTGGGCTCAGGATGCAGGAGGGATGCTCAGGGGAAGGGTTGCTGGAGGGATAGTCGGGGAAAGAGGTGCAGGAGGGATGCTTGGGATGAGGGATGCAGGAGGGATACTCGGGGTGAATGGTGTAGAAAGGGTGCTCAGGGGAAGGGGTGTAGGAGGGGTAGTCAGGAAAAGGGGTGCTGGAGGGATGCTCAGGATGAGAGGTATGTGAAGGGTGAGGGATGCTCAGGGTGAGGGATTCAGTAGTGATACTCAGGGTGAAGGGTATAGGAAGGGTGCTCAGGGGAAGGAATGCAGAAGGAGTGCTTGGAATGAGGGGTGCAGGAGGGATGTTTGAAGTGAGAGATGCAGATGGGCTGCTCAGGGGAAGGGGTGCAGTAAGGGTACTTGGGGAAAAGAGGTGCAGGAGGCATGCTTGGGGGTTGGGATGCTTGGGGGTCGGGATGCTCAGGAGTTGGGATGCTTGGGTGTTGGGATGCTGGAGGGATGCTTGGAGGAAAGAGTTGAGGATGGATGCTTAGAGACAGGAATGCTTGGGCAGTCAGGATGCAGGAGCTTGTTTAAGGGATACAGGAAGATGCTGTGATTAAAGGGTGCTTGGGGGTCAGAATGGAGTTCTTTGGAACTGGAATGCTCTGAGGGAGGGATACTCAGAGGAAGGGGAGCAGTAGAGATGCTTGGGAGGGATACTCGGAGTGATGCTTGGGGTTTGGGATGTAGAAGAGAGCTTGGAGGGAGGTATGCCGGAGAGATGGTTGGAATAAGAGCAGCTCAGAAGGTTGAGGTGCAGGAAGGATGCTCAAGAGAGGGATGCTTATAGGGAGGGATTCAGGAGAGAGGCCCAGGTTTCAGGATTCCCATACAGATGCTCAGAGAGAGGGATGCTCTGTGATCAGGATGCAGAAGGGAATGGTGGAGGAGGGATGCTTGAGGATTTGGCTTTTTAGGACTCAGGCTGCTCTGTTGAAGGGAGAAGTAGAGGAGCAACACTGAGAAGTGGGTGTGCGTGCATTCCTCTGGTGCCTGCAGGGCTTTGCAAACCTGTTTACAAGGCAGCATCTTGTTATAAGAAACTGGCCAATATGGGTTCAGGTTTTCTCCAGACAAGCTGACCTGGAGAGAGACACCCAGGGGTGTTCCCATCCCATAGGGAGCCAAAAGACTCTAAAAGTGGTCAAATTCAGATTAGTTGAGATTCAACCCTGTTTCGGGTTAAATCTGCCCTGGCTTAGACTTTGCAGGTGTTACTGAAGGATAAAAGCAGATGTTGGAATATTTGCCACTGCTTTGAGGTTTTCAAAATGCTTTGGGAACTCAACTATACCCTGCTGTAGCTGGTGGCAGAGAAATTTCAACTGCATTCTGAAAAGAGGCTGAAAGAATGTAGCTGAGCTTTCCCCTGGGGAGGAAGCTCAAAATGCCTTGGGCATCCTTGTGATGGAGTCTGCAAAGTTTGCCATGGTCTCACTTTGCATTCCTGGTTTCTGAATTTGGCTGATGCAAAGCCAAAGATGTTGGGGGCTGGAGGGAAACTGAGGTCTTAAGTGGGTATCATATCTCAGTTTTCCTGAAGGCACCACCAAAAAAGTGGAGATCTCTGTATCTGCAAGAAGTAAGGCAGTGTCTGATGAACCCCAGCCAGCGTCAGCAGTATCCACCTTCAGTCCAGTATGCTTTGGTGAACAGGATGTGGTTTTTCCTTGGGTTGTATCCAGGGTTTTAATTTCTATATAGAGACAAAAGCAAACAGAAACCTGAAGAAAGAAGAGTGCTATTAATGCTATAAATACCTTCAAGAAAACAAGCAGCTTTCCGGAGTAGATACATATAGAGTCTCCAGGGATGATGATAGAAAGGATGTTGGCCTGAAGGTCAGTGCAGGATCTGGGCACACTTAGTATAAAACCCTATGGAAGTAGGGTAGCACAGCCCTGGCTGAGAGCTCTGGCCAAGGAGAAGAGCAGAAATCATTCGGGGGTAAAAAAGGAAGATACCTTCATCTGGGGAGTGTGCGGAAGAGAAACTGGGAAAAACTTATCTGGTGTAGACAGGACAAAGCTTTTGAGCTTCCAGTGCCAAATATATTCAGAGAATTAAAAAGCAAGTGGGGTGGGTTATTTTTATCTGGGGTTGTTGCCGGGCTTAGCTGTAGAGCCAGCAGTTTGTCACTGCTAGGCTGGTGGTTAGAGCAAGCCCTGCCTCATGTGCCTTTCTCTGCTGCTGGTTTTGAAGGCAATGGGAGAGAGCATTTTAATTCCTTGTGTCTTACTTTCTGTATGTATGCCAGGATGGCTGATAATACACTAGTGATGGTTTATTCGAAAGTTGGTACTAGAGGTGTGTGTATGTGGCTGTTGACTGGAGGGGAGGAATGGAGCTGGAAGGAGGAGTCTGGAGAAAGAGAGGATGAAATGTTAAAGCCTTAGACTTTGTTTGGTATAGCACTGATCACTTTGACATCCAGCCAAAGACTTTTTTTTAATTTGATGACTGAGTGCCTAACAGCAAAAAACACAGAGCAAGAGAAGAGTGGGGGGTCTATCTGCATCAAAGGGATCAACGAAGAAGCACCGGAGGAATAAGAAAGCAGGGTAGGGTGGGTAAGATAGATGGGTTGAGACAGGGCAGCCTGCCCAGCACTGTTGTCACTTGGAGATGGCTGATAGAATTGTATGATGTGGCAAAACATCTTTATAATGTTTCAGAGAAAAAAAGAACAATTGAATATGTAGTACTGCAGAAGAAAGGGTCCACAGTGGTCTGTGGATCTAGAGCATCAACAAATTTCAATGAAGGGAGGGACTACTATATAGTAAATTTAGGCAGATTGCAAATAGATATCTCCTGGTTAATTACTGTTTTGAGACTCCTTAGGAAAGTGTGTGGCCACAGGAGAGAAACTCATTGTTCCCAAGGTGGAGCTCCTGATGTACCACAAAGCCATGCAAAATGCCAACAGTCCACTCTCTGGAGAGAACAGAAGGCTGCTGTGCAGGGTGGAAGGTTCTGCAGAGAATGAGGACAACCTCCTGCTCCAAATCTGCTATCACCTGTGGTGAAGGGGAATCTCTGTTGGTGCTGTACTAAAGGGTGGTTCAGATTCCGAGGACAGGAAAGCATGAAGAGCCTCGTCAACCAAAAATAATTAACTCCAGTGAGTAGGAGACGCACAACACAAGTGCAATCTGTCACTGGAAAGCAGTTTGGGACAGGAAGCAAAGAGTATATGATCTCCTTGAAAAGAGAAGGTGAATTTAGAAGGGCAGATTATAATTACATGCAAAAAATTCAGCTAGGCTTCTGTGCTTACAATTTTTCCCTGTTATGACTGCAGATGGGTAGAATCTCATTCTCTTTCTAAAAGGGTATTTAACGGGATTTCTCTGCAGTTATTACTTCTGAATTTCTGCCCATATCTCATTAAAATTAACCCGGTGCTGTGCTCTGCCACAGCACTTTATTGGGTGTGACTCAGATAGCAGCTGAGAGCAAAGTACAGTGCAGCATCAGCATTAATGTATTTTCAGATCTGAAGAAATTTGGCTGCTGGCTCTGCCACAACTTTGAGCAAATGGTTTGATCTAGATAATTTTTGAGGTTCCTTCCAACCCAAACCATTCTATGAGTCTCTGGTCTGGATATGCCTCAATATTTCACATTACTAGAACAGCATGAGTATCTGTTAGATGTGGTAGTGATGTGCAGGCTGTGGTTTACCCTTCTTGGCTCAATGAACAGGCATGTACTTTGAACCAAAAAAAATCCTCTTTGCCTATGAATTCATTGGACGTTTGTTCCCTGCAAAAAAATCATGAGGACATAATTACTTTGATGTTCCTGGAAAACAGACCTAGAGGGGTGACAACAGGAGTTGTCCTTGTAAGAAGTTGTATGCCAAGTCATGGCAAATTTTGTACAAATTTTAGAGAACACAGTATTTTTTGTGAGGTATTTTGTGCTCTAGCAAAGCACTGTGTGAGCTCCCTTTCATCCTGTAGCAGCTCAGCATGCTGCAGGATTGAGCCCTAATTGCCTGGCTGCCTGGAGGATGCTGCAGGAATAGCAGTAATGTCTTGGCTGACATAAAAGAAACCATTTCAGCAGGAGTTGAGGACAATAAAAGGTGAGTCTCATTTCTGTCCTTCCAGACCTCCAGGGAATTCAGGGAAGTAGATCTTCTTCTTCTTCTTTGTAAGTAAGAGGCAAATCACTTTACATATCAATCTATGTTCAGATAGTGAGAATTTTTTTCCTCCTTTAGTGATATTTGTCAATCTCTCTATGATACCATTGTAGGAAATGTGCTGAATTCATTACTAAGATTTCCTAAAGGTAAGGTGCATCTCAAATTTATGTTTCCAGAGCTTTGTAAGATCTGGTGTGTGGCAACTGATACTGCATTCTGCAAAAAATACCAAGGAGCCTTTACTGGAAAACTGCTGCTGGCAGGGATAAGGGAGTGAATTGATTTAGAAGTAACTGGATAGATTTCAATTGAAATGAATCCTAATTAAAGAAAAAAACAGGCAAAAGAGAGCTATAAGAACACTCTGAACAGTACAGATTATGACAACTAAACCCAAGCAAAGCCCAAGGTGATTTTTCATCCTGAGTTTGGGTTTTGGTTTCTTTTGCAGTTTACTCACTCTGGAAAATGAAACTAAGCTAGTCAATGCTGTTCTTTGCTTAAATTCCTTTTCCCTCTCTGGTTTCTAGAGTGTAGTTGGGTGTCTGTCCCTGCAAGGACCCAACTTGTGGTCAGCAACACCTATTGCAAATGTTGCTGAAATACTTCATTAAATTTGTGGGTCTAGGTGGAATTTAAGTTTAAAGCCAGGGTTGATCTCTTTTACGGCACCCTTTATATTTTGAGGGGGCATGGGAGGAAAGCATTGTGGGCCCTAGTGTGTATTTGTGGGTGCAGTGTGTGGTACCTAATACCAGGAACACTTACTGATCTGCCAGGTGGAACAGAGTGTCTTCAGGACAGTTTTATAGGTCTGAGCAATTGCCTGACAAGGATGAGGTAGGAATACATCCCTATTCCAAAATACATCTAGCACATCTTCAGAAAATCAAGAAACATTATCTGAGAACCTAATTTAGTCATCATCCCTTTGGTTCTTGGGATGATCACATATAGTACATCCTCTTGGAAGCTGTGTCAGCGCACATGGAGAAGGAGGTGTCTGGTAAAGACCAGTGTTCATTTACCAAGGGTAAATCATTCTTGACCTATGTAATGGCCTCCAAGGATGGATGGGTAGATCTGTGGGTGATGAGAGGGTAGTGGATGTTGTCTTCTTTGATGTCAGTAAGGCTTTTGAGATGATCCCTCACAGCATCCTTCCATCAAAGACACAAGAGAAACCACAATCTAGATGTGCGGACTGCTAATTGGGTAGGAAACAGGCTGGAACTATCCTAGGACCTTTCCTTTTTAATATTTTTATCAACAATGTGGAGGAGGAGATGAAATTCACTTTGTCAAATTAGTGAGTGACACCAGACTTGGGAAATAGTCAATACGCTTGACAACAGGGCAGCCAAACATGAGGGCCAGGACAGGCTGTGGCTGACATGAACCTCATGGAATTCAACAAGGACAAATGCAGTGTTTTGGGATGGACTCACCTGGGATGGATTAACCCCTTGAACAGTTGAAGGCTGGGGACTGACTGATAGCAGCCACCGAGTGACCACAAAGAGGTTATTCAGGAGATGGATCCGGGCTTTTTACAGGAGTGCAAATTAGGAGAATGCAAAAAAACTAGACATAAATTGAAACAAGAATTTCCAACTGGAAATAGAAAAAAACCTTCCTACTATGAGCTAATTAGTGCTGGGGCAGGTTTACCCGGCTGGTTGTGTCATCTCCATTTGGGGATATTTTCACGAACTTAATGGATAAGCCCTGGGCAGCTTGGGTTGATTTCAGCTTTGTGCAGGGATTGGGCTAGAGACCTCCCAGGAGTATTTTCCTCCTGATTCTGTGACTTTGCCTGTGTTGTTCCTACCAGTCATTCACTGAGGGAGCGGAACAGTTTTGCCATCTCATGGGATTTTTTCTTTTTCCCTGTAAAGCTCACATTGTGTACTTTCTGTTTTATGTGAGCTACATAACAGATGAGAACCTCAATGTGGCTCTTTGGTTTAATAATTAACGCTCTGACCTTCTACTTCATCCTTGTGTGCTCTAGGAACTTCATTCTCTTGGCAAGCAGTAATGAGCCATCCTCCCACCTCTTCTGTGAGTTTTTAATGCTGATGAGGAAGAAGAAGTGCAGAAAGGTTGTTCTACTTCAGGAACACTCATTATAGAAGCCTGAATATTTAGTCTCTTTTTTTCAGTATTAAACAGAGGAGAATGAGGGACCAGATCTCCAAGGCAGCATTAGGCTGCCTGACAGGGAACTGTCCTTCCCTCTCCTGCAGTTCCCTGGGTTATTTATGACACACTTCCAATTTCTACAACAAATGAGACAGTGATCTTACAGACAACACTCCAAATCACTTAACTTCTCCACTATAAACCCTGATTCACTCTCCATGCAGGTCCTGAGGGGAAAAAAAGAAGTTAATATTAGATACCTAAACTCATATATCTCTGAAAGCATCTGGAGCTGTGCTTGGCTTGAATTAGCATCTTAATTCCTAGCCTTTGACATGTGAATGATCTTTTAGTGTAAAATGCTCTTTTAGTGTAGTTTTAAGACTATAATATTTATTATTGCATATTACAAAGCAGCTTGAATGTCGCTTTAATGTCATTCTAAGATTGTAATATATGCCCTGGCTACCATCCTCCATCCTGTCGTTGTCTGGCCCACACCCAGGGAGCAGCTTGATCTACCCTAATATACAAAAGAACATGGGCTTGTTTGTCCTGCTTTGCTGACATGAGAGTGGTTAGAGAGGTGCAGGTGGGGCTGTAGTACCCAAAGCCCAACTTTGTCCCCAAAGCCCTTCAGCAGTGAGGAGAACATATACCCTTCACCACAGGTGGTTCTCCCTGAGAAGGACTCTTCAAGGTCCTAATGTCAATATGAGATATTATGATGTTTCCTGATGAAGAAGGTGCTCCTTTGGGACTTGTTTGTCTGTTGACTATGGAGGGAGTTTGTTTCAGCCTTGTCCTCACTGCACTATGTTAGATGAGCCCTAGTTGCACTCTATGTAGCAGTGCCGGGGTAACCCATCCTCATGTCCCTTTCTGTGATCAGCCTGAGGAGGCTGCAAATTTATCTTAAAATTCAGATGGAATTAGACTCTTTTCATTGAAAATTTGGGTGAAGTTTGGCAATGCTAAAGTAGCCAAAGTTGTAGTCATTCAAGGGACAGTGGTGGGCAGCCATCACCCCTGAGAGGGGTAGCAAGACCACCCAACATATACCAGTGAACTGTGGTGATTGATGGGTTTAGGTCTAAAAGAACTGTAGCCATTTTTTAACCTTCTTGCCTGGGTAGTGTTTCCAAATCGCTGTGCCGGGCTCATCATGGATTGCTCCAGGGAAGTGCCCATATAATAGAGAGACATAACCAGTGAGCACTGTAGATCCTCCTGTCTCCTCCTCATCCCTTATCCGTTTGCCAGATATCCAGGGTGTCAGGGCTTAGTCTGGAAAGCTGTGGAGAGGAGGTGAGGGGGGTGCCAGCTTGACTGCAGGTTTGTACCAGTCTCTGTATGACCAAGGTGACCACTGAGCAACAATGAGGACAAATGCTCCTGATTTCAAACTGTCTGCAAGCCTCACCTGCTCTCCAGGTGGACTTTTAGCCTTTGCTGTCACTGTGTACTTTCTGTTTGAGGTGAAAAGACATTACCTGTGGGATTTTGTCTTCTCTTCTTAACTTGTCCTCATTTGCTACTGGTTTAATACAGGCTGATTCCTCAGGAGTCCCGCTTATGTCTTCTATCCTGGGAAAACAACGTGATGGAGAGTATTAGCTCTGCCATAGTTTGTTGTAGGGAAGTCAGCAGTGATGCTTGGTGGGGAAAAATAAATCCAGCACATGAGCAAAGGACTGTATGAGTCAGCAGACAGGACAGAAAGGCTAAAGTAGTTCCTGAAGAGCCATTGCAATGTAGGCTGCTGTCATTGCTGGATTGGGAGGTGGCTATATATATACATCTCTCTCTCTCAATAACGGGACTTTTTCATCCTGTGAGATTGTGGGGGAAGCAGTAATGGGAAGAGGTGATGTTTAGTCAAGTGGGAAGGCTTCCCAGCCAAGGAGCTGTGAGTCAGAGCTTGATGTTTGTGTCTGGCATGGGTTTTACTTCTTCACTCGCAAGTAGCTGTCTACCAGGAGAGAAGATACTCTCTGGCTCAGATACAGGCTTACTCCAGGAATGGTATGGTTCTTGGATGGTATCTGCTGAGGTCCCTTCTGGATGTCATCTGTGAAACTTAGGGTACGTGTCACCTGCACGTGTATTCTTCATTAATATGACCCTGACCACTTGAAAACCTTCAAATTTTTTCTGAGTGCTAACAAAGGATCTTTCAACTAACCTTGCTAGGAATTGCTGTGTACTGTCCTCATTTCACAGATTAGGAAGCTGAGGAACAGAAAGGTGGTGATTATTATTCTGGTCGGATAAACGAGTGTGGATTGTTTCAGGCTATAGGCAGGAAGGGACTTTCTCCAAATGTTATTTGTGCAGTTCATGGCACTGGCAGGACCTGCTGTGGGTGAGCCTTTATATAGCCCCTGTAATACATTTTAAGAAATTCTGACTGTCTAATTTTATCATTCTGTAATGATTTGGGTTTTGGTTTTTTGTTTTGTTTTGTTGTTGTTGTTGGGTTTTTTTTTGTTTGTTTGTTTTTTTTTGTGCAGTAGTGGATACAACACCTGGTTATAAATGTTTTTCTGAGCTTTTCCAGGGAATTCCTTGGTTGGTTTTTTTTTTAGGCACTCTCTCCTCTAACGCTTTGTTGCTGGTGAATTTGGGCCATGACGAATGTGAAACTTTGCCTGACTCTGCAGTTTCTCTTGCTTTGGTCCCACATACAAATGCGGCAGGTCTCTGGGGAGCAGCCAAGACTGCACCGCTTGGAGCGGCTGGCAGCACAGTGTAAATGTCAAACATACACCCTTGCCATCACACAGAGAGGCTGCAATCCCACCTCTGCTTCCCAGGGCTTTTCTCTCCTTCCCTGAATGTGAAGACAATAATTGGGAGCTTTTCTACCTCTTGAGAACACGTGAGCCAGCAGACAACATTATAAGACCTTGGCTCCCTTAATTCCCCACTCATGCCCTCCGTGGGTCTGTAGTTGGTTGTTTACAAGACAAAAATTCTCAAATGTTATGATTAGTTTGAAGAAGTTCTGCATTTTTGTGTATTCATGCAGTTTAGGGGCTCTAATCTCTGTCAAACGTGACCAGGGTGGAAACTTTTCTGAATTCTACCAGGAAAAGGGCTCAAGAATTATCTCTAGAGTGGTCCCAGACTGCTCTCAAGCTCTGTTTCTTTGACCTTTCTTGCCATGCTGGGCTTGAAAGCTCAGCAGACCCTCCTTGAACTAACCTGCTGCTCTGTTCCTCTCTTTTAGGAGCAGGGAGCAGATACTGGAAGCTGTGGTGATGTCCTCATACCCCAACAATGTGAAGCAAGGGCTAGTGAGGCGTGTCATTGAGGCATCGAAACAGCCCATGGACNCAGAGCTTTGTAAGATCTGGTGTGTGGCAACTGATACTGCATTCTGCAAAAAATACCAAGGAGCCTTTACTGGAAAACTGCTGCTGGCAGGGATAAGGGAGTGAATTGATTTAGAAGTAACTGGATAGATTTCAATTGAAATGAATCCTAATTAAAGAAAAAAACAGGCAAAAGAGAGCTATAAGAACACTCTGAACAGTACAGATTATGACAACTAAACCCAAGCAAAGCCCAAGGTGATTTTTCATCCTGAGTTTGGGTTTTGGTTTCTTTTGCAGTTTACTCACTCTGGAAAATGAAACTAAGCTAGTCAATGCTGTTCTTTGCTTAAATTCCTTTTCCCTCTCTGGTTTCTAGAGTGTAGTTGGGTGTCTGTCCCTGCAAGGACCCAACTTGTGGTCAGCAACACCTATTGCAAATGTTGCTGAAATACTTCATTAAATTTGTGGGTCTAGGTGGAATTTAAGTTTAAAGCCAGGGTTGATCTCTTTTACGGCACCCTTTATATTTTGAGGGGGCATGGGAGGAAAGCATTGTGGGCCCTAGTGTGTATTTGTGGGTGCAGTGTGTGGTACCTAATACCAGGAACACTTACTGATCTGCCAGGTGGAACAGAGTGTCTTCAGGACAGTTTTATAGGTCTGAGCAATTGCCTGACAAGGATGAGGTAGGAATACATCCCTATTCCAAAATACATCTAGCACATCTTCAGAAAATCAAGAAACATTATCTGAGAACCTAATTTAGTCATCATCCCTTTGGTTCTTGGGATGATCACATATAGTACATCCTCTTGGAAGCTGTGTCAGCACACATGGAGAAGGAGGTGTCTGGTAAAGACCAGTGTTCATTTACCAAGGGTAAATCATTCTTGACCTATGTAATGGCCTCCAAGGATGGATGGGTAGATCTGTGGGTGATGAGAGGGTAGTGGATGTTGTCTTCTTTGATGTCAGTAAGGCTTTTGAGATGATCCCTCACAGCATCCTTCCATCAAAGACACAAGAGAAACCACAATCTAGATGTGCGGACTGCTAATTGGGTAGGAAACAGGCTGGAACTATCCTAGGACCTTTCCTTTTTAATATTTTTATCAACAATGTGGAGGAGGAGATGAAATTCACTTTGTCAAATTAGTGAGTGACACCAGACTTGGGAAATAGTCAATACGCTTGACAACAGGGCAGCCAAACATGAGGGCCAGGACAGGCTGTGGCTGACATGAACCTCATGGAATTCAACAAGGACAAATGCAGTGTTTTGGGATGGACTCACCTGGGATGGATTAACCCCTTGAACAGTTGAAGGCTGGGGACTGACTGATAGCAGCCACCGAGTGACCACAAAGAGGTTATTCAGGAGATGGATCCGGGCTTTTTACAGGAGTGCAAATTAGGAGAATGCAAAAAAACTAGACATAAATTGAAACAAGAATTTCCAACTGGAAATAGAAAAAAACCTTCCTACTATGAGCTAATTAGTGCTGGGGCAGGTTTACCCGGCTGGTTGTGTCATCTCCATTTGGGGATATTTTCACGAACTTAATGGATAAGCCCTGGGCAGCTTGGGTTGATTTCAGCTTTGTGCAGGGATTGGGCTAGAGACCTCCCAGGAGTATTTTCCTCCTGATTCTGTGACTTTGCCTGTGTTGTTCCTACCAGTCATTCACTGAGGGAGCGGAACAGTTTTGCCATCTCATGGGATTTTTTCTTTTTCCCTGTAAAGCTCACATTGTGTACTTTCTGTTTTATGTGAGCTACATAACAGATGAGAACCTCAATGTGGCTCTTTGGTTTAATAATTAACGCTCTGACCTTCTACTTCATCCTTGTGTGCTCTAGGAACTTCATTCTCTTGGCAAGCAGTAATGAGCCATCCTCCCACCTCTTCTGTGAGTTTTTAATGCTGATGAGGAAGAAGAAGTGCAGAAAGGTTGTTCTACTTCAGGAACACTCATTATAGAAGCCTGAATATTTAGTCTCTTTTTTTCAGTATTAAACAGAGGAGAATGAGGGACCAGATCTCCAAGGCAGCATTAGGCTGCCTGACAGGGAACTGTCCTTCCCTCTCCTGCAGTTCCCTGGGTTATTTATGACACACTTCCAATTTCTACAACAAATGAGACAGTGATCTTACAGACAACACTCCAAATCACTTAACTTCTCCACTATAAACCCTGATTCACTCTCCATGCAGGTCCTGAGGGGAAAAAAAGAAGTTAATATTAGATACCTAAACTCATATATCTCTGAAAGCATCTAGAGCTGTGCTTGGCTTGAATTAGCATCTTAATTCCTAGCCTTTGACATGTGAATGATCTTTTAGTGTAAAATGCTCTTTTAGTGTAGTTTTAAGACTATAATATTTATTATTGCATATTACAAAGCAGCTTGAATGTCGCTTTAATGTCATTCTAAGATTGTAATATATGCCCTGGCTACCATCCTCCATCCTGTCGTTGTCTGGCCCACACCCAGGGAGCAGCTTGATCTACCCTAATATACAAAAGAACATGGGCTTGTTTGTCCTGCTTTGCTGACATGAGAGTGGTTAGAGAGGTGCAGGTGGGGCTGTAGTACCCAAAGCCCAACTTTGTCCCCAAAGCCCTTCAGCAGTGAGGAGAACATATACCCTTCACCACAGGTGGTTCTCCCTGAGAAGGACTCTTCAAGGTCCTAATGTCAATATGAGATATTATGATGTTTCCTGATGAAGAAGGTGCTCCTTTGGGACTTGTTTGTCTGTTGACTATGGAGGGAGTTTGTTTCAGCCTTGTCCTCACTGCACTATGTTAGACGAGCCCTAGTTGCACTCTATGTAGCAGTGCCGGGGTAACCCATCCTCATGTCCCTTTCTGTGATCAGCCTGAGGAGGCTGCAAATTTATCTTAAAATTCAGATGGAATTAGACTCTTTTCATTGAAAATTTGGGTGAAGTTTGGCAATGCTAAAGTAGCCAAAGTTGTAGTCATTCAAGGGACAGTGGTGGGCAGCCATCACCCCTGAGAGGGGTAGCAAGACCACCCAACATATACCAGTGAACTGTGGTGATTGATGGGTTTAGGTCTAAAAGAACTGTAGCCATTTTTTAACCTTCTTGCCTGGGTAGTGTTTCCAAATCGCTGTGCCGGGCTCATCATGGATTGCTCCAGGGAAGTGCCCATATAATAGAGAGACATAACCAGTGAGCACTGTAGATCCTCCTGTCTCCTCCTCATCCCTTATCCGTTTGCCAGATATCCAGGGTGTCAGGGCTTAGTCTGGAAAGCTGTGGAGAGGAGGTGAGGGGGGTGCCAGCTTGACTGCAGGTTTGTACCAGTCTCTGTATGACCAAGGTGACCACTGAGCAACAATGAGGACAAATGCTCCTGATTTCAAACTGTCTGCAAGCCTCACCTGCTCTCCAGGTGGACTTTTAGCCTTTGCTGTCACTGTGTACTTTCTGTTTGAGGTGAAAAGACATTACCTGTGGGATTTTGTCTTCTCTTCTTAACTTGTCCTCATTTGCTACTGGTTTAATACAGGCTGATTCCTCAGGAGTCCCGCTTATGTCTTCTATCCTGGGAAAACAACGTGATGGAGAGTATTAGCTCTGCCATAGTTTGTTGTAGGGAAGTCAGCAGTGATGCTTGGTGGGGAAAAATAAATCCAGCACATGAGCAAAGGACTGTATGAGTCAGCAGACAGGACAGAAAGGCTAAAGTAGTTCCTGAAGAGCCATTGCAATGTAGGCTGCTGTCATTGCTGGATTGGGAGGTGGCTATATATATACATCTCTCTCTCTCAATAACGGGACTTTTTCATCCTGTGAGATTGTGGGGGAAGCAGTAATGGGAAGAGGTGATGTTTAGTCAAGTGGGAAGGCTTCCCAGCCAAGGAGCTGTGAGTCAGAGCTTGATGTTTGTGTCTGGCATGGGTTTTACTTCTTCACTCGCAAGTAGCTGTCTACCAGGAGAGAAGATACTCTCTGGCTCAGATACAGGCTTACTCCAGGAATGGTATGGTTCTTGGATGGTATCTGCTGAGGTCCCTTCTGGATGTCATCTGTGAAACTTAGGGTACGTGTCACCTGCACGTGTATTCTTCATTAATATGACCCTGACCACTTGAAAACCTTCAAATTTTTTCTGAGTGCTAACAAAGGATCTTTCAACTAACCTTGCTAGGAATTGCTGTGTACTGTCCTCATTTCACAGATTAGGAAGCTGAGGAACAGAAAGGTGGTGATTATTATTCTGGTCGGATAAACGAGTGTGGATTGTTTCAGGCTATAGGCAGGAAGGGACTTTCTCCAAATGTTATTTGTGCAGTTCATGGCACTGGCAGGACCTGCTGTGGGTGAGCCTTTATATAGCCCCTGTAATACATTTTAAGAAATTCTGACTGTCTAATTTTATCATTCTGTAATGATTTGGGTTTTGGTTTTTTGTTTTGTTTTGTTGTTGTTGTTGGGGTTTTTTTTGTTTGTTTGTTTTTTTTTGTGCAGTAGTGGATACAACACCTGGTTATAAATGTTTTTCTGAGCTTTTCCAGGGAATTCCTTGGTTGGTTTTTTTTTTAGGCACTCTCTCCTCTAACGCTTTGTTGCTGGTGAATTTGGGCCATGACGAATGTGAAACTTTGCCTGACTCTGCAGTTTCTCTTGCTTTGGTCCCACATACAAATGCAGCAGGTCTCTGGGGAGCAGCCAAGACTGCACCGCTTGGAGCGGCTGGCAGCACAGTGTAAATGTCAAACATACACCCTTGCCATCACACAGAGAGGCTGCAATCCCACCTCTGCTTCCCAGGGCTTTTCTCTCCTTCCCTGAATGTGAAGACAATAATTGGGAGCTTTTCTGCCTCTTGAGAACACGTGAGCCAGCAGACAACATTATAAGACCTTGGCTCCCTTAATTCCCCACTCATGCCCTCCGTGGGTCTGTAGTTGGTTGTTTACAAGACAAAAATTCTCAAATGTTATGATTAGTTTGAAGAAGTTCTGCATTTTTGTGTATTCATGCAGTTTAGGGGCTCTAATCTCTGTCAAACGTGACCAGGGTGGAAACTTTTCTGAATTCTACCAGGAAAAGGGCTCAAGAATTATCTCTAGAGTGGTCCCAGACTGCTCTCAAGCTCTGTTTCTTTGACCTTTCTTGCCATGCTGGGCTTGAAAGCTCAGCAGACCCTCCTTGAACTAACCTGCTGCTCTGTTCCTCTCTTTTAGGAGGATGGATAAGATACTGGAAGCTGTGGTGATGTCCTCATACCCCAACAATGTGAAGCAAGGGCTAGTGAGGCGTGTCATTGAGGCATCGAAACAGCCCATGGACAGTGAGCAATGCTGGTCCATGCTGGAGCTGTCCACCAAGCTTTATCTCACCGGGGACACCAAATATAAAAGAGAGATTGGGAAGGAGGTTTTGGAGGTTTACGGCCACTATCACCCAGAGGAATTTGAGGAGTTCTTCAATGTCCGCTTCCTGCTGAGTCTCCTGCAGGAAGGCTATGGACCTCTGGGGAAGAGAAGCCATTATGTACTTGATTATATCCAGTTAGGATTGCAGTTTGTCCTGGAAAGCCCGTCAGCAAACAGCATCTTCAGCTTATTGAGGATTGAGGTGCTCCGGAAAATCTGTGAGAGGCCCAGCCCCAAGCAGTGTGCGAAGATCAGCAAGCTCTTAACCCAGCATCCTCAATGCATTCCCACAGGAAAACACCAGCTCTTGTTCTGTCAGCAGCTGATCAGATGCATCGGGCATTTCCAGTGTGTCTCCGAGGAGGAAGAGCAGATTATGGAATTTTTGGAGCAGGTGAACAAAGTGAGTGGTCTGCTACAGAGGATCTGGAGGACTCAGACCTCAACCATCCTGCCCTCTTTGAAGGAACTGTTCACTATCATTTCTTCAACAGGTAATTTAAAAATAGTAATAAAAAAGGCTGGGAATGTAAATGTTGTCTCTGATGAAGTCAAATTCAATTAGTTTGACATCTCGCAGTGTTCTCATCCACTACAGAAATGCAGCCACAGAGAAGTATAATAAACAAGCATCTCAAAAAGTTACCCAGGACTTTGAGCTGGGAAAATAATATCCCCTGAACACACACAGAGTCTGAACATAGGAGCTGTTAATGGTGTTGAAACATTTGCAGCACGAGTTTGTGTATTCAGCACTTCCCAGCATCGGTTGGGTTTAAGGGAAAGCACCTTATCTACAGCTGGTTAGAATGGAACTTTAAAGCATTTAGAAAAGTCACTCTCTTATGACTGACTTGGTGGTACCCAATGGCCTGCTCCCTACCAGAGACTAGGGTTAAAGCTAAGGAGTTATTTCTCACTTATCTAGAGGTATGAAGCTCTACTGTCTGTTTGGAGGGTTGCATAGTAAGGTGAGACAGAAGATATTTATTCAGTTTCCGGGGTCTTTAGGTTATTGTGGAGGGTTTCAGAAGGTTTTTGGAGGTACCAGTGTCATGAAAGGCTGGGGATCTCCTGCTCCAGCTATTCCTAAACCCACAGGAGATTACTTTTGCAGTGCCCTCTGTATGAAAATCTCATCCTTTGGAAGGTGCTCCAGACTGGCAAATTTGCAATTATTTGCAATACTTAGTAGAAATAGAGCATGCAGAGGAAATTTGGTACCTAGGGTTGGCCCAAGGATGTTCTTGTGCCTGTGATCTCTTTCTCCCTTTGGGCTGTATATAGCTTCATGCAACAGCCCATCTGCTAAGACCCAACTTCATTATGTGCTGCACCGGGATTTGGGGAATTGTCCTCCTAGCACACTCCAGCTGTAGGTTCCACATTGCTCATTGGCACCAGCTGACAGTCTGCTCCGTAGTGTGTGGATGTGGCCCTTGGGGACATGGTTTAGTGTTGGACTTTGCAAGTGCTGGGTTAGTGTTTGGACTCTATCTTAGAGGGCTTTTACAACCTAAACAATTCTGTGATTCTATTTACAAGGGCAGAAGTGATTTGATTTTTAGAGATGAGAAATGACCTCATGTGCTTGGTTTTCCTAGCAACTAACATCTTCATTGGTGGTGCTCATCTGTGTCTTACAGAGGAGCAGGAAGTGCCATCCAATGCCTTGGCCAGCGTGGTTCAGTTTGTCCCTCTGGAGCTCATGGATGGCGTCATAAGAAACCTAACCAACGATGACAGCATCACTGATGTGCAAATGATGATGGCCATCAGCAGGTAGGAGAGGCTGCATTAGTGAATGTCATTCTCAGTTCAGAGAAAAACTTGCCCCAAAGCTGCACTCAGTTTCTCTGTGTGGTTTTATCTCCAGCAGTTTGGCTGGTGCTGTCTGGTGAGGAGTGTGTGGGGAAAAAGGAAACTTCTGTATCACTCCTTCCAGCCCTGAGGTCCTAAAGAACTAGAATAAGGACTGGTGGTTGTTGTTATTATTATTATGACAATGACTATTACTATATTTGTTTGGTTTAATTTGGTTTCTTTTCTTAGAAATAAATAGTAGTATGGGATACCCAACATAAGATATCTTGAAGAGTTTTGGTTTTTTTTCAGAAGCTGTTGAGGTCTTTTTCTTCCCAAAAATCTCCTTTACAGAATTTCATGTTGATCTCCATCTTCCTTCCGAAGGACATCATCCAAAATAAATCAGTCACAGCTAAAAATCTTGGGAAGGGTCTTACCTTGACCTTTGTCAGATGAATGTGGTGCTGCTGGACATACAGAGTCAATAACATGATGAAGAGTAGTGGGTGAAACACTACCTGACATGCTAGACCTGGTCTTTGCAGCACCAGTGCCCTCTTTGAGATCACCAGATCTTCTTTGGAAATTTATGCTTATGTGCAAATCCTGCTTCTCTCCTGTGCTCCAGTGCCTTGCTCCACATTTTCTTAGGAGTATCTTCAATGATCTTAAGGGTTCTTTTCCAAACTAAATTATTCCATTATTCTATCTGTAACCCATGCTTTCCTTAGAGGTCTTCATTTAAGGAGATGATATTTACACACTGTGAACACATGGGAGCTGCTGTGACTTGATCTTACTGGAAACATCATTTTTCCTCTTCTTATGACAGGGTTTGTGTGTCCCTCCCAGTAAGGTTACATGACAGAAACACATTATTATGTGTTATAATACACATAATGTTATGGGAACTTTATGTATGCAGAAAGGGATTACTTCTCTTTGGCTTGCTGGGGAAGGCCATGGGTTTCCTAGAGTACAGAGCAACCCAAGACGAAAGACTCATTTCAGTTCCTAACCCTCTTCTCCATCTTTTTCTCCTTCTGGACACCTGCTGCTGTGAGCTCCAGGTGATGAATCCTCTAAGAGCACCAGTTTCTAAAGATAGAGGTTGCCAAATCAGTTGCATTATTCCTTAAAACATTCTTTGTCATGTGGAAGAACGAGTAAATGATGAATCAGAGTTACCCAAACATTAAGCAGAGCCTGTAAAATGTAATTAAGATCACTTAGGAGAAATGTGGAAGTTTTGGCAGCTTGTTTATGGCAGGTGGGTGCCCCAAAAGGCAGCATGACCATCAGCCTTTCAATGAGTGTGTGCTCCATGCCTAGAAAATCAAAGAAAAGTGTACAGGATATTTCAGCTTAGTGAAAAATGAAACAATCTTTCAGCTTAGTATTCCTGAAAAAGTGGTCTTGTACAGAAGTGTATTCTTCCAAGGTTTGGGTTTGGGAGTTAGTAGCAGGGGAATAAACTGGACATAGAATGGAGCTTCTGGTCAAGCGTGTAAAGAACAAATAATGGTAAAAAACAGCAAGGCTGGCACCTGCTGGTATAAGTGTACACCACAATCTCTTTTAGAGAGTTTCTTACAGAGTTTGTATCTTTTAAAATAAACTCTATTAATGTGCACCCATGACGTCAGAAGTACTCACTGATTAGTTTTTTAATTTTTTTTTCCTGGGGGTGTATCTATTTGAAAGAGCCCGGGTCCAGATGCAGAAGGCATCTGCTGTCACACAGCAGTGCTACTTCTAGGCACTTGCTACCTCTAGAAATCAGGGTCTGAGCTTTTAAAAGTTTAGCATACCAAATCAGTGGTTCCTTTGGAAAATTAGGGTCATCACGACTAAAATATTTGTGGCTCTTACAATGTGGAAAGTGCAATGTGAATTTAAAATGTAATTTCTTCCTACTGTAGCAACACGGGCAGTACTGTAACTTAGCCACCAGTGCTGGCAAAAAGCAAACAAGGTTATTTTATGCCTGTTTAAAAGAAAATGGGGTGAAAAGGAATCTTTGGATCTCTGGATCCATCTCTCTGCTTTATAGGCACTGACATTACAGACCCCTTTCATGAATGTTCAGCTACGCTCCTCAAAGCAGGACAGGCTTGTGCTCCCACTGCTCTTCTTTCATAGCTGTTCCACCATGGGATTGCTTTAGTGGATTGAATCTCTCTTCTAACAGCCAGCCTTTGTGTATTTCTGGCCATCTTATAGTTCATTTGATCTTATGCCAACAGAAATAGCTGAAATACCTTTTGCCTCCCTGGTGTTTATTCCTTCATTATGTGCAGGCAGAGCAGTCCCTTCCCATCTCTGCTTTCCCATGGCTGTGCTAAACAAGCCAAGTTATTTTAAGCTTTTCTTGCAGGAAATGTTCTTAGACACAAATGGTGTTTGTGCACCATGTTCCAGGTGCAGTTCATCATGACGGCCTGACCTGAGGTGTCATTGTTTGTCTAGAGAAAACATCTTTTCTTCTGCACCACAGCATGGTGCTGATCTTTTCCACAGCTGCTGTTACACTGGGAATTCATAGTCACCTGGTATCTGCCTGGTTGTCTTCAAGCAGATGAGTTACCATCATGTACCACCCATTTCTTGTGCCTTGCATGCATTTTGAATCCATATGTTTCCTTCCAGTTCAGCATTTCTGATCCTCAGGGTCTTCCTTGTGATACCTTTATCCTCCTCTTGTGTTGATGATGCCTGACAGCTGTGCATCATCTCAAATTTCCCAAACCTGTTCAGGATATCTGTGCTAAGATAATTAGATCTTCAAGAATGTTGCTTGTAACCCCCTTTCAGACAGTCAGCTGGATATGATCTACTTCTGTCCTTTGACTAGAAATTCGTATGTCCAGACAAATCTGACTCTGGCACCTGTGGCGAGCCTCTGTGGCACTCTATCTCTTCTTCCCACTCATTGCCTGTTTTCAATATAGGAACCACCTTCCTATTCTCCCCACATAAAGCACCATGGAATAGTTAATAGAGGCATTAAAACTCACCAGAGTTGAATTTTACATGATGGAAGTCACCAACTCCTCTTGTTTGGAGTTCATGAACTTTTCATATTTCACTTTTGTGTCAGCTGTTTCTGTTCTCAGATCTTTTACCTACCTCCTCTTTGTCAACCCGATCAATTCCTTCCTCTTGCTTAAAATGAAGTCAGTGGGTGTGTTTAGTTTCGAAATCACATCTAGAGGCCATATCATATCTTTAATCTCCACCACATTCACTGTATACAGAGATTGCATGGCTTTCCTTGTTCTCCTCTGATGCAAATGTCTGTGGAAGCTTCTCTGGCCTTTGCTTTATTATCCAACTTGCCTTGACTTTTGCTATTTCTCAACATCCCAACATATTCTGCTGATTTCTTTACTGTCTAGATGTTAATTTTTCCGGTTCCCTGTAGAATTCATTTATTCCTGCTCTTTGCGTTGTGGTGGTTAGTTATCTGTCTTGCCTTCATATATTTTGCATGAGTTACAGATTGATAAGCAAAAGGAACTGACTGGTAGGATAGCTGGACTGAGGTGGAGCCTGAAGATCTGGGATATCTTCGAATCAAAGGTACTGAAATGGTCAATAAAGTTTGACACTTGGAGATCCCAAGTCTTAATTACTTCCCAGTTGTTTAACATTGAATTTTAACAGAAAAAATGTGTCATCGCTTAGTCTGAGGTTATTGTTTTATGAGAGACTTCTGTAAAGTATGTATTTCTTCCAGAAACATGACATGTTGGTTGAGTGGTTATGGATGAAATTTGTTAGCTGTGACATTCAGGAATAACTGGCTACTGTTAGGGTTACCAGGTTGGGGCTTCTTAATGTGTTTTTGGAAATAAGTGTTTCCCACACAGAGAATGAAAAGATCTGAATCTGAGTGTTTTTTTCCTTACCAGTAACAATGCAGAGATCATACCAATATCACTTGTTTTCTAATGGTGACAATGCAGTGACCTTGATCAAACCCTCACGTGGGTGGTCTATAGAGCACTATACCAGTGTTCAAAACTTGAACTCAAGCTGACTGAAGTTAGTGGAAAAAAATCCCCATTTTATTCTTTGGACCTGGGTCTGAGCCTCTGATGAACCACAGCACAATGATGGCATTGGGGTGTTTCCAATTCAGGCTCTGTTGTGCTTTGAATAACACGTGAAGTGCCTTATGAAGAGCCTGTCTTTTACTTGGTCATCCCACTGACTAGACACCAGTTTGGAGAAGATTTGACCCAGAGTGGAGCTTGGGTTTCACAATATGTGTATCAAATTTATTTAAGAGTTTGTATTTCATTTCAGGATGATTGATTGGGTGTCCTGGCCCCTGGGAAAGAACATAGACAAGTGGATCATTGCTCTACTGAAGGGTTTGGCTTCAGTGAAAAAGTTCAGCATCTTGATTGAAGTCACTCTTTCAAAAATAGAAAAGGTCAGTTGGCTCTTTTAAATGTGATGTGAACCACAGAAATATCAGCTCGTACCTGAAATATCATCTTGCCTTTCAACTGAATTGAGGACGAGATGTGACTTGAGATGTATAGAGGGGAGATGTATGTGCTGTCCCAGGGGATACTGTTGTTGCAGCTAGGAATGATATTCCCCTGAACAACCTGGAGTTCTTCAGGTCTTGGTCTGCAGAGGTACTGATATCTTAAAGGTTATGAAATAAAGTAGCCAAGGATTTTCAAGCCAACCAATCACTTTCCTTCCCAAACTATAGAGCTCTTGTGAAACTTGACTTTGGGAAGGTAACATGCTCTCCTTTGACTGTACCTGGATCAGTGCTGGCTGGCACAGGCAAAATACGTAATAGTGAGCATATCAACAGTCCACACAGTCACAGGTCGGTTTTAAAGCCTGTGTCCTGGTTTAGTTAATTTATTAGTACAAATAAAGCCTGCACTGCCATTGCCATCACCTGTTTCAACAGTGAGTACTTCCTCTCTCTGAAAACTCTGTGACCAAGTGCCGAAATTGGTTGTCACTACTTCAGAAACTTTTTCCATGCTGTAGTCCTGCTGTTCCCTCCTTTGAATAATGGGGATAACACCTGGCTGAGCTGCCAGTGGAAGTCACCATAGAAGTTACTATGACTATGTTCTTAGGGACATGGTGGGCTTGGCAATGATGGATTAATGGTTGGGCTCAATGATCTTAGAGGTATTTTCCAACCTAAACGATTCTGTGATTGTATAATTATCAGTACTGGAAAATACTGGAACACTATCAATAACTGCATTTGTTCTTGTGATACCCCAAGTGCATTGAGCAGTGGGAGAGTAGCCAAGCACCTCTGGCTTTTCTTTATCTTTCCTTTCATTGTTAATGCATAGGGAAGGGACACAGCCCTTAAAATAACGTGATTTTTGGAAACCTTCAAGAAGTGTGATCTGAGAGGGGTAGAAGCTATATAGGTATTTCTTGTAAAGTAGAATAAATATCATTATTTCATCTTTGAAAAAGGTATTTGCTTTTTATCTCTTTGCCTGAAAGGTTAGTGAAGTTCCAAATATCTTAATAAAATAGAAGAGGCACATTTTAGAAAATCTAGCATCCTGCTGTGCTTGCATGGCCTTGTTCATGAGGAGGTATGAAAATACAGTGCTGTTACAGAGGCCTGCACCTTGTTGTGCCAGGCATTGCACAAGCCCAAAAGAGTGAGAATAACCCACATGGTGTTTTTAGGATGCCCTGAGGCAATGCTCTGGACAGGAGGAGATGACTCTAGAGGCCTGATTGCAGGCTGCTTGCTTCAACATCCAACATGGATTAGGAAGAGACCAGCAGCTGTGGTAGATGCCCAGCACCTTTCTTTCCTGCTGTTCCCCTGTTCTTCACTTTGCAATGCTATTCTGCCTTCTCATTTGCTTTTTTCTCTCCCTGTAGGTCTTCTCCAAGTTGCTGTACCCCATCGTGAGAGAGGGGGCTTTGTCTGTCCTGCAGTACATGCTGCTGAGCTTCCAGCACTCCCACGAGGCATTTCACTTGGTAGGGCTGTGTCTGACACTTGGATGAGGGCATTGCCCTGAGTGTAAAACCATGCTGTGGGGCAGCACGGGTAGGGGGGGACCTAAGGTGCTGAGATATTGGGCCGTCTTTCAAAGCATTGTACGGTGTCAGTGCAATAGGACTAGAGGAGTGGATCAGAACACTTCCACTACACAGACTCTCTGCTGTTAAAAGCGAAACCAACTTTTGGCAGCATTTAAATCTTCACTTTTTATTTCCACAGTAATATTCTATATTTTGTTTTGCTGTTGGCACGAAGGCACAGCTCTGCTTCCCGCTGGTGTTACCTCTGGAATACTGAATTTAAAAAGTGAGGCTGAAGGCAAAAGCATGCTTGCAGTGATTGACTTGATAAAAGTAGTAATGGAAAATTACTTGTGTTAATGTTTGAGTTCATACTTTCTTGTTAAAGCCCTTACATTTGGCTTTTTACCTAAAGTTCGCAGAATAAACAGATAAGGCTGGAAAAAAGCAAAGCTAGACAATATTTTCATTTTTCATTCCTCAGCTGGAGACACTTTAAATGAGCCTGAATTTCATGAGAATCTCTTTGGTTTCTAAAAATAGGGTCATTCCAATGTATTGTCTTCGGCTGGGTGTCCAAATTTTGAAACACTTCAGAAGCTGTCAGTTGCTCTTGGCTTGAAGTTTCCATCTGCAGCCCAACGAGTATAAATTTCCCCTTTATTTAAAAAAAAAAAACAATCAGGGCAGAAACCTCTCTTGCTTCTAATATTTTGTGTTTGCCCTGGCACTTGGGAAGAATTCTTCCCACCACAGCTTGGCAAAATTTTGATGTATAAAATGGTGCTGGGATTGATTTGTTTCCCCAACAAATCTTTCCTGTTGGAACGGAAATAGTTAAAATCCTCAACATTTTGAAGAGAAAGAAAAAGAACAGGAGAGGAAGACCAAGGGAGGAAGAGAGGACCAGGAAATGGCTGGACTGGGATCCTGATACTTTACCAGGGATTATTCTGGGCTAAAAATGACATAAAATATAAATATGAAAAAGGTTGTGTAACTGCCCAGGGTCATTGTAGCACATCTGCAGGGTTGGAAATAGGTTATTATTTTTCTGTGCAGCTCTGGGGTCAGCAGAGGGTGCCCATGAGCAATGGATCGTTTGCATTTGCATCTGCTCGTGCATTTTTACATTTTCTAGATGAAAGCAAAATAACAAACCTGCTGTTTATATGCCTGTTGCCACCCATCCAACCACACCAATTCCAGTTCAGTTTATTCAGTATAAAATAAAATAGAGCACAGCAGACAACACTTCTTTTAGGCTAATTCCATCTATCTTGCAGGTTTAAATCCTTGTACTTGGCAAGTCGGCATATAATGCTCCTTTCCACTGTGGATGTGGGATTTAGGAGACACTGAAGCACGGCAACTGCAGTTCAGCAAAACAGCAATACAAACCTGCAGGTGTCATGCAGCATGAAACCCTCTAAGGTTGACTAAAGTCAGTGTAAGAGTTGCTATTGTGTTCATAGGGTGAAGTATGAAGTCCAGAATGGGGCTGAAGTCAACTCCTGTATATTGTCTTTTCTGCCTGTGGGTGAATGTCATTCCACCAATTGTATGTTAAAGCTCTGTGAGTAATTTGGAGTAATTTTTGTAGTGAATTTTCCTTTTTCAGCTACTCCCTCACATCCCCAGGCTGGTGGCCTCTTTGAAGAAGGAGGATTCCAATTCGGCAACCAGCTCCCTGGAGCAGCTGGCTGAGCTCATCCACTGCATGTTCTTCCGCTTCTCAGGATTTCCAGACCTCTATGAACCTGTCCTAGAAGCAGTTAAAGTAAGATATACACTTTTCAGTGATTTTTCTGCTTTCCATATGGAAATGGCATCTTAGTTGGTAGCCTAGTACAGAGGGACTGACCTACTGGTAGGGATGTAATAACCTCAACAACACCTGAAATTGTAGTAGAAGAAAGGGTTTAAAATTCTGAGTTTGAGCCCTGCCTAAGCAGGTTGAGGGAAGATACTTCGCTAATGGTGGGCCTGCAGAAGTCCTGATGTTACCTGTAGATTTTAGTCATAACTTTATTCTGGAATGCCTCTAAAGGACTAATACGGTCAGGTAAACACCTCCTTGCATGGTGGCATGTTCATGTGAAGAGCAGGGAAAATGAGTTTTATGAGAACACCTCTAGCAGAGGAGTTTTGCAGTTGCCCATTACTAATTCTTCACAGGCAAAGATCAGTCCTAGAGTCACAGGATCATAGAATCTCCAGAGTTGGAAGAGATCCACAAGGATCATCAACTTCAACTCCTCACCTTGCAAAGGACAACCTCAAGAATCACACCATATGCTTGAGAGTGTTGTCCAAATGCTTCTTGGCTTGGTGCAGTGACCACTTCCCTGGGAAACCTGTTGCAGTGTCTAGCCACCCTGTCGTGGACACTTTTCCTAATATCCAACTTAAATGTCCCCTGACTGTGCTTCATGCTGTTTCCTTGTGTCCTGTCACTAGTCACCAGATAGAAGAAATCAGTGCCTGCCCCTCTGCTTCCCTTTGTGAGGAGAGATAATGACTCGTAACACAGATCTCTTTTTCCAAGGCTCTTCCTATTCCAAATGAAGACCGGATTAAACACCTCTTGGGACAAAATGGTTGGACCTCCCAGAAGAATGAGCTGGCCTGCTTCTACCCACGCCTGGCATCTAAATCAGAGACAGGAAAGATCGGGTTAATTAACTTGGGAAACACCTGCTACATGAACAGCATCATACAGTCTCTTTTCATGGCTTCGGAGTGAGTTTTTCCTCACTTGCTCCCATTCAAGGCTGCTCCAGGGCTTACTTGTCACACCAGCCTTGCATGTCCCACACTGATTTTCCATCTTACATGTTGCACCTCTACTTTTCTTTCGCAGCTTTCGGCATTCAGTGTTGAATTTAACTGAGGGCAACTCCCAGCCCCTGATGACAAAGCTCCAGTGGCTCTTTGCATTTTTGGAGCACAGTCAGGTAATTATTTCATGTTCTAGTTATTTGTTTGGACTGTCGGCTGCGGAAAGGCTCGTCTCCAAGTTGCTTCCTGCCGGCTCCAATGTGCTGATAAGGAGCTGTGGATCTTGGTGGGTTTTTATAATGGGACAAATTTTGTTTATATGAAGGAGGCTTATTTTTGGGGGTGGAGGAGGGAAGCTCCTGTCACCCATGAAAGTGAGCTATGTTCACTCCAGGCTGTCTATCTTCAGCCTGTGGTCTTCTTGGGTTGGGCTGATGTAATAACTAATAGTGTTGACAATGAAGTCCCTTTGGTAATAGTTTACATCTGTGGGCAGCTGAAAAGCCTGTTAGTGTAAAGCAGAGGTTTTGTTTCTTGCTATGCAGCAAGGAAAAAGACTGGAGCAGCTCACTTGTCCCATTACTCCACAGCAAAGCACAACCAATTAATTGAAAATTGCCTTAAAAGTTGTTTTGTTAAAGAATAATAATAATAAAAAACCCCTTCGACTCCAATACTTTGAATCCTCTGTATGTGAGGGAAAGTAAAATAAAAATAACACCCTTAAACTAATTATGAATGTTTCCATGACATTTAATAAGCATGAAATTTAATAGAAGTGACTCCTGGAGATACAGCTAAGTCATATCTAACTCCTCTTGAAAATGTATCTTTCTGTCCCTAGAAAGATTAGATTTTGAAAATCCAGTGAATTTTCCTTTGCTGGGTAACGAGTCATCTGGGCTTCTCCATTGTCCTTGACTGACAGAGCATTGTGGTATTATGTCACTACAGATGACTTAGGGGGAAAATATAGATATCCTGTTAAATTTAATATTTAGTCATAGAAGAGTCTAGTATTTGATAGCAGGTTAGGGCATCTAACCTGTGTTCTGTGATGAGCAAGTACAGAAGCATATTTGCTTGTTGTGTAGTTGATGGTTAATAGTTTCCTGCTAATTTCCTTTTAGTTATTTTTCTTCTTTGGGCTGTTCTTAAAGTCATTTTTTTACCAAAGATGGGTCTTTTTCCATGTTAATTAGACAGCTGCTTCCTAATGGCATCAATTACATTATCTGTTAATGCAGATTACCTGCCTGCAGTGATCAGAATGTTGGGTGGAAGTTTAGCGCATTTTTTGCCTTTTTTTTTTTTTAATGAAGGGATTTGGTGAGAGAGATCCTGATCAAATTAAATGGAGCAGCAAATTAAATTCAGACTGAATTAAGCAGAATTATCTGGATCAGGCCAATAAACCATTTTAAAACTGAAGGATAGACACATGGATATTTTATAGAAATATATGTAAAATAATGTCTGAAATTCATCCTTACTGTCCTGGCTTGTAGCAAACCAAGATAGTCTTCCTGTGCACTGTGATTAGCCTTTGCAGGGAGAAAAAAGGGATCTTATCAAGCACAGAACACTGTGCTCCCAGTGAAACAGCCAGAAAGGCATTCCTCTCCACTCTCCATCCCCCAGTGTGAACTGAGAACAAAATCCCTAGGATTAATTGCATTTCTTCTGTGTTACTGGCAGCGACCTGCCATCTCACCTGAGAGCTTCCTCTCTGCCTCCTGGCCACCCTGGTTCACCCCTGGAGCTCAGCAGGACTGCTCAGAGTATCTCAAGTACTTGCTGGACCGGTACGTGACAAGCTCCATGATTTTGGAGCCTGGTGTCTATGGCATCCCTGGACCAAAAGTAATGTTTAATGCTGACCCACATGCACATGAGAGTGGAGGCTTGGGGTGAAAGACGGTGAAACTAATCAGAGGCTCCTTGATAAAACCCTGATTGGGCAGTCCTAGGGGTAAGGTCAGAACTTAGTTCGGCTTGAAAATTTCTGCCTTTGCTCTGAAGGCAGGGGAATTCATAGAATCATAGGATCATTAAGGTTGGAAAAGACCTCATCATCCAACCATTAACCTGACACTACCAAGCCCACCACTAAACCATGTCCCTAAATGTCACGTCTACACGTTTTGAACACTTCAAATGTTGGATGCAGGAATGGTGATTTCACTACTTCCTTGGACAGTCTGTTCCAATGCTTGACTACCCTTCCAGTGAAGAAATTTTTTCTGATATCCAGTCTAAAATTGTACCAACTTTAGAGATTTACCTGACAAGCCACTCAGCCTCCTCTGTAAAATGGTGGGGTTTGCCTTTCTCTTACCTAGAAATCCCAAATCTCTGGTGTGCCAGTGATCTCTCTGGAAGTGGGGAATCAATGTCACACAGAGCCTTCAGGTTCCCCAATCCTGCTCAACTCCTTCCTGCCTTCCTCCTGCAGCATCATACCTCTGGGTACAGACAGGTTAACTGGGATTAACCGCTTGGAGTGAAGAACAGGAACCCTACTTTAGAAACTACCTCTTGGTGTTGTATTGATGCATAATGCAGCCTTTTTCTTCCCTGCTAAAGGCTGCACGAAGAAGAGAAAACTGGGAAAAGGATCTATCAGAAACTCAAGGAATCCAGCTTGATGTCTCAGGCAGTAGAGCATCATTACTTAAACAAGACATTGATTGAGAAGATGTTTGGGGGTAAAATGATGACAAAGATCCGCTGCTTGAAGTGCCTGAATGTCTCTTCCCGAGAAGAAGCCTTCACAGACCTGTCCCTGGCTTTTCCTCCATCAGACAGGAACATGCATGGTAGCACACCTGTTCTGCCAGTGGAAGAAATTGGCCCACAGTTCATCGAGCCTCCGGTAAATGCAGGCCAGCTTGCAGGGTCTCCGTGGATCCGGAGGAAGGCCCCCATGGTGGGAGATCCTGCAACCCTGCCGATGTTGGTGGAAACATTGGGTTTCCAGGAGCCGGGAAAAGCAGCAAATCCCTTAAGTGGCAATGATGTTAGTGTGGATACAGCCAAAGACCCTTTCTCCACTTTTGGGGAGCAGGCATGTGCTCCCAAGGACTCCAGATCTGTCCCAGATCTAATCAACTATTTTCTTTCACCAGAGAGACTAACAGCAGAGAATAAATACCACTGTGAGAAATGTGCTTCCCTGCAGGATGCAGAGAAGGTGGCAGAGCTGACAGAGGGTCCACACTACCTCATCCTCACGCTGCTGCGCTTCTCCTTCGACCCACGGACTATGAAGAGGAAGAAGATCTTGGACAACATCTCCATCCCTGTGGTACTCAAGCTACCCATCCTTGTTACTCCAGAGGAAACTGAGGAGGTTTGCCGGTGTGGGAAGGATAGTGCTGCCCCAGGAAGTGGCTTCATGTCTTTATTGTATGATCTCTGCAGTGTAGTGGTGCATTCAGGCATCTCCTCTGAGAGTGGCCACTACTACTGCTACTCCAGGGAGTGCACTGACACTGTCCCCCACGAGCAGCCCCGGGATGGGGTGCCAAAACCAGCCTCTGACAAGCAGTTGGACTTGGAAATCCAGTGGTACCTCTTCAATGACACCAGAGTTTCCTTTTCCTCCTTCGAATCAGTCAGCAATGTCACGTCGTTCTTCCCCAAAGACACTGCCTACGTCCTCTTCTACAGGCAGCGGCCGGGCAGGCAGAGCTGCCTGCTGCACGAGGCCCTGACTGAGGCTGGCCGCCTGCATGGAGAACCTTCCCTCCATAAGGACTTGATGGAAGCAATTTCCAAAGATAACATCCTCTACTTGCAGGTAACTCCCGCTGCTGTGCACAACAGGGTGCGATCCTGCAGCTGTCCGGCTCATGGGCCATGTTCCCACCCATCCAAGCAGCAGTGGGATCATGTCCTGTGGTTAAAATCCTGCAGATACCCACCCACTCCCTGAAGCCAAATCCCTTTTCCTTTTTAGCACCCAGATATAAACAGGTTACAGTTTCCTGTTGAAACTGGGCACTGAGATTGGTACAAGACACCTTGTGCCTGTGCTCAGGGTTGACTTGCTGTTATCTGCCCTTGGGAGTTCAGCCTGAAATTTTCTTCTGAGTATCTGGAAAAGACAGAATGATGGAATCGTTTGGGTCAGAAGGGACCTTTAAAGGCCATCTAGTCCAAGCCCCTACAGGATGAGCAGGGACATCTTCAACTAGATCAGGTTGCTCGAAGCCCTGTCCAGCTTGACCTTGAATGTTTCCAGGGATGGATCATCTACAACCTCTCTAGGAAATCTGTGCCAGTGCCTCACTACCCTCATTGTAAAAAACTTGTTCCTTACATTCTACCCTTTCCTCTTCTTCCCACCTTCGCTCACTGGTAACCAGCTGTTCCTTCCTACCACCTCTGACATTCACCTGAGCCATTGCAAGCCAGGTCGGGTTTTTTTCTCCTTCTTATCATAGAATCACAGGATGGTTTAGGTTAGAAGGGACTTAAAGGCCATCTAGCTCCCTTGGGCAGGGGCACTTTCCACTAGACCAAGTTGATCAAAGCCCCATCCAGCCTGACTTTGAACACTTCCAGGGATGGGGTATCCACAGCTGCCCTGGGCAAACAGATGAGCTGGGAATACAAACTAGAACAGATTTCATTCAGCTGGTGGAGTTCAACGCTTTCCTAACAGTAGTATCCCATATGACAATAACAGCATGTGGGAGAATTTGAGCTGTCCCTCCTCTCCCAGAGGTGATACAGAAGGGCTGGTTTTTGATTGCTGGAGCGATGCAATGCTTTGCTGCATCCTTCTCACTGAACTCTAGAGATGAGCATGTGGCCTTCACACCCCAGTTTAATTTGGAGGAGGCTCCCAAGGGTAAGCAAACAGGCTCCTGGCTCCTCAGGGATGGTGGGAGCATCCTCCCACCTGGGTCCTTCAGTTGCTGATATCTTTGTGGCTTTTTCCCCCTTCTTTCTCCCAGGAACAGGAAAAAGAAGCGAGGAACAGAGCCGCCTACATTTCTGCCTTGCCAAAATCCCCGCTGTGGTGGAGAGACTTGGACAAGGACAAGGATGATGACAGCTCATCAGGGGGCTGCAGCCCAGCAGCGGGTGGGGGCGGATCCGGCTCCTTTCATGGACTCGTCTTCTAGCCAATGGGCTAAACCAGATAGGCAGTGTCCGTGGAGCCAACCTAAAGCCAGAGGCTCCTCTTCCTCACCCTGACGACAGGGAGCATCTCAGAAGAGGATTTGAGAAACATTTCAATGAAAAAGGACTCAGGGGCTGATTTGGAGGCATCTGGAGGGTCTTGCTGCTTCCTATGCACTTGGTCTTCATGCCTTAATGTACCTAAGCTAACGCAATGAGCAGCTGCCGACAGCTCGGAAAAGTGCCCTTTTGCTTCAGCGTAGCCATGCCTTGCTTGCTGTGAGCCATGCCACTAGCCTGGGGAGGGGACAGGGACAGGCTTGGGGAGGAAGACAGACCCAGAGGGGCCCCAGGGATGGAGATGTCCCATGCACATCCCATCTGCAGACCTTCCCATGGCGCTGAGATTGTTTTGGGGGGACCTCTGCTCAGTTGTTTTATTTCTTTTTAATGTGGTTTTGAGAACCCACGTTGACACACCTTGAAAGGTAGAGAAGGGCTGAAAAATCTGAAAACTGCCAAGCATCTAGTGTAGCAATGCTGATCTGTGAGGCAGTGAGCTTGCAAGCCTGCTTGGTCACAGCGAGTGATGGCAGGCTGACCAGAGGGGCTTTATGCTGCATTGCAAGGCATCCAAAAGAGACTGAAGGGCACAAACTCCTCCAGCCAAGAGAGACTGATCTGAACCAGTTGGGGGTTCTGGGCTCCAGTGAAGACCTGCTGTGTTACTAGTGACCTCTGGATACTGTTAGTGTGCACATCAGGCCCAGACACACAGCTGTTTTTCCAGATGTGTCTTTAGGACTTAGCCTCTTTCTGCTGCTGTCATTTGATGGCTTTCTGGGCTGTATCTGCCCTTTAAAATTTGTGCTTTTCTTTGGGATACCCTGCACTGAGCAGCAAATGACAGAGCTCCCCTAAACTCACTAGCTATTTTTTTTTAAAAAATGCTGATTTGCAAGGAGAGGAGCCCAACTAGATATATCAACCCAATATAAATACATACTATGTAAACCAATGTATTATATAAATCAGTAATGGGACAGGGGCTGATTTTGGTGACAGGTGGCCAGCTCAAGCCCCAGGCAGCACATCTACAGGACCACAGCTCCCTCCCATCTCCCTCCCCAGCTGTTGTTCCCAGCCTGCTCCTCCCTCACGCCTGTAGTAGAGATATCTCCAACTCAAGTGACAGAGACTTGTGCCTTAGGTCTTAAGTGCAGGACCTAATCCTGACCGTGGGGTATTGGGTTGGGAATATTGTTTTGCTGTAGAGGAAAAGGCAAAGCATAGACATTGCTATGGATAATGTGAGCAGAAAGTCTGCTAGAGAGGACACTTGGGATCAAATCTGTGATGTATACTATCATATTCTTTTATTGCCTTTCCTACATATAAATAAAGGAAATTAAGTAATTCAACATAGAGACTTAGTGTCTTATTGCAGTACTCGCAGCTATTGGGCTGATGGGTCAAAAAAGAGATGGGAAAGCTGATGCGAGATGAGCATCCAACCTCACAGATGTGGACAATCCTGCAGAGGGGTGGCTTGGAAGAGGAGAGCAGGCAGAGTTGGAATGGGGATCCCAGGCCACAGCTGGGTGCCTTCCAACAGAAGATCACAATTCTAATAGTGGGGTCTTGCAGATGAGCAGTGGAATGTGTTTGTTGCCTTTAAGTCAGCTAGACTCAAGGCAGTGCTAAGAGGGAATAAATATGGACCCAAAGCTAAAGTTTCACAGAAAGTACAGTGTTTCCTGGTTTTATTAATAGACTGCTATTTACCTCCTGTTCAAAGAGGTTGCCAAAAGTTTTCCTGTTGCTGTTGTCCTAGCTGCTTTCTTTCTGCCGGAGTGTCACCTGGAGGCATTTTCTGGGCCATGTGCTGTAAGGTGCCTTTGTAGGAAACTGTCTTTCCTTGATGAGATCCTAATCTAAATGACGAAGTCAGATAGTCAAACCAACATGGAAAATAGAGAGGCTGTATCATAGTCATGTTCTTCGCTGAACATGTCTTTTTTTCCCCCAAGGTATTCTGAGAGAAGTAGAGGCAAACACCATGCAGTGCTCAGCACAGAGAGCAACCTGGAGAGTTTCAATGGTGTAATGAGGTTGTTTGGTTTAGTCTCTGTTCATTTCCTGTAGTTATTAGCATTGGACTTAGCTTTTGGACTCAGCCAATCCCACTATGTCACTGATGAAGATACTAAATAGTATTGGCCCCAGTATGGATCCTTGAGGGACACCACTCATTGCTGATTTCCATTTGGACACTGAGTCATTGACTGTAACTCTTCTGATGCAGCCATCCAGCCAATTCCTTATCCATCTAATGGTCCAACCATTCATCAAACCCATCTCTTTCCAATTGATGGGTAAGAATGTTATAGGGGACCATATTAAAGGCCTTACAGAACTCCAGTATAGCACGAGTATGGTATATTACTATATGCTACAACAAGTATAGTATATACTGTATTACTAGTGTTAGTAATGCCAGTGATATTTGCATATTGTACATTGATAAAGTATATGCTATAGTATATGTGGTAGTATAGCCTGTAGTGTCTGTCACACATGCCTCTGGTCAAGGAGAACCCAAAGGGGAGTCCTCAGCTCTTGGTTTGGGATCCCAGATGTGCTGCAGGTGTGAGGTGATGCTACTCGTCTAAAAAGGGTGTTACAGGGGCTGTGCTTATGGACATATCTTTCCACAGTTGTCTTTTTTTTTTTTTTTAGAAAAAGTATATATAAGTGCCTTGAAGGAGAAGGTTGAACTTTTAACTCTGGGGAAAGAATTTGTCCTTATGCTTATGTTCTGTGGGTGATTTGGGGCTCACAGATGTCGAGCTGCTGATTGGTGCGGAAGGCAGCACTTGTCCTTACTCTGCACACACTAAAGCAGACATATAGTAGGAAATTCAATTTAGCAGCTGAAAAACACATGGTTTGGGTTCTGGTATCAGAAAACCCCCTAGCTGCATCCTAAAGGTCCTCATTACCCAGATGGGACAACTTGAAGCTGTAAGAGACTCTTGGTGACATGCTGAGAAGATGCTCTGAAAGCTTTAAAGGTGCTACATAATTGAACTTGATCTGCTCTTCCCATGAATTCCCCCCTTCTCTCCCCACTCTGAATCCATGCTGGGAATCACCAGTGAGAGATGTCTTTTTATTATCATTCTTTTATTTTCCCATTGCTTTCCTGTTGCATATACAGTACTTAAAAATGAGATCACCTTCACGTCAGGCATGTACCATGTTTATTAACAGCAAAAAAAGTATTATCTATGCTTCACTCAAGACCGATTTACAGGATAAATAATTGTTTCAAATTACCTTTAAAAAAACCAAACGACAACCCCCTGAAGAATAAATTAATAACTTAAGTGATTAGCTGTCCACAGTGATTTGAAAACTTAATAACCATTCAAACAGTGACACCACAAGAAGACACATACTGTACAGTTTGCCACAAATTACTCTTTTCCTTCCTTCTACAAATAGAAATCAAAAAATTAAAAATACTCCTCTTTAAGAACAGTCATAGGCTTTGAAACACACAAAACGTCCCTGCGAATTGGCTGCCAATGCAACAGCTTCACAGCCGGGGCTCCGACCCCTCCTCGCAGCAGGTTAAGAGACACATGGAGAAAACTACCCTAATTTGGCTGCATCTGTTCCCACACAATGATGCCCGAAGTCAGTGGGGATATGCTGACTTTGCCAAGGGCTAGATTGAGTGGGATATAACTACTCTAAAGGTTTGATCCTAACCCTACGGAACTCTTCAACAGGCTCCCTGTGGAGCCCAGGGTCCTGCTCCCTTCCTCTCTCTGTGACGTGCTTCATCCACCACGTCCAAAGGGACCAGCTGGCCATGGGATGGAAGGGGGATAGCTGTTTGGTGACACCTTGCTACATATCAACTACTGAATTAACAACCCAATCAACAGTACAACACTAAGAGTTGTGAACAAGGAGATAAAATTGTGACTACAATGATGGGATACCAAGGAGAAATCATGACCAAAAGGTGCACATCTCTACCTGCAAGAACCTCATTAACAGCTACAAGATCATTGCATCCATGTGGACAGGTTGGGCAGAGAAGAGAGGCACACAGACTCATCAGGGGCCTATTGGTTTATTGGCCCTTGTGAATTGATGCTGGACTGGTCCCTCTGATTTTCTTGACAGTTCTTTGATGTCCATGCATGTTCTCTGACTGGTGTCAGGGGTTAGGCTTTGCTCTTCCCCCTTCCCATTACAAGTAGGGCTTCTCCATAATCACATAGTGTGGGTGACTGTCAACTTTTACATAGAATGGAACTATTACATAATCAGGTGGGAAAACATCAACACAATGCAAGCATAACTTGAGAAAACCATTCTCTTACTCACCTCCTAGGCCAGAAAGATCAGACAGGACCTGGGAACTATTTTAACATCTTCCTACTGAAGTCTACACCACATAAGAAAGACCTGGGCATAGCTCTACCCCTCCCAAGGAGCCATGATCAATGGGTAGCCAAAACAAGCCAATTCTTCCTGGTATGCTCAAAGGACTGGGATGCCAGGGTGTAGGAGCTGGCATGGAGCTGCTGAGGGTTCTGGGTTAGTCTCTAGCATAAAAAATTCATAGGTTCAAGATGTCTTCTAGTTGCTTGGACTGTGTGTCTGTGTCCTGGGTAACTTGGTCTGGGCCAGCCAGCCCTTTCCCAGGTGCAAGGGATGGCCCCAGTATGCATTAGTTCCTCTTGCTGGTGCGTATGGCCTTAGAGATTAAGCTGTTTTCTTTGACAGCTGGCTTCATGGCTTCACAGGAGAAGTGTCCCTGTCCCAGTTTTGGATGTTATAGGGCTCTAAGGAACACTTTCGGCCCCTTCCCTCACATGGAGGAGTCTCCACTCAACCCCAGCAGCACAGGATCTCAGGGTGGAAGAGATGTCTCTAGTCTCACCCCTTGCTCCAGGCAGGGTCAGCTATGGGGTTGATCCAGACTGGTCCTGAAAAGCTCCAAGAATGAAGATAGTACTTCGTAGGACAACCCTGTGAAGCCATGGCACTGCTGCCCCACAAACAGCTCATGGGAGCCCCACAGCAAGGTGTCTCCCAGCACATACCGGTCCCCACCACATTTCTTGTAGGGCTTCTCCTGCCCATCTCACAGCTGGGTGAATGGACCAGAGATCCCTGAAAGCCAGAGCACTGAGGCATCACACTGTCAGGCACTCACCCACTGAGAGTGAAATGCCCTGGGTAAGTCCCGAGAGTGGTGGGAGCTCCCCTCCCACCAGTGCATGGCTTTTACTGAGTAAAAGCCCCCAAATCTCTATATACCTGACTCGAGACTCATGCCAAAGGAGCACATGGTGAGGACTAAGACTTAAGCCATGCTGGCAAACTCCTTCCAACCACGTTTCCCCATACATCAGCCTTTTCAGTGGCTGGTGGCCCAGTGTCCAAATCTATCCTAGTTAGCCCCCATCAACCCAAGCCTTAGCCACCTTTTGGTTTTGGCTCTGTATTTAGCCTTATCTGCCAGACTCTCAACTTTGCCCTGGCAAAGTCTGCATTCACACGTATTTTCTTTCTCCAACTTGAGACTAAGCCTAAGCCTGGCATCCATTTAGAGCTAGAAATGTATTTCACACTAAACACTCAAATGTCAGTTCAGAGCAAATCAACTCCAAGGCAGCTCACAGAACTCACCAGACAGAAGAACTGTGAACAGCAGTTGCAGACTTACAGCAAGGGATACACACTTTTGGAGACTTTTCCCTTTAAACTCAACAGCTTAGAAATTTTAAAGCTTGGGGAAAGCTTTGAGCCATGGCCCTGGTGCTTCATAAAAAGTAAATAATTGAGGTCATGATGCTTGTCCTGCCACACACATGCAAACACATCCCTTTTCTAAATGAGACCATAGACCTGTAGAGCAGGGTCTGATGTGAAGGCTCAAGCCATTTTAATTGCAATTAAAATGAATAATTTGCAATGTTCTCAGCTTCCTAAAATACCTATTTCTAACAAAAGAGTCAGTCATACTTGAGCATCCAAGTATAGAGTGGATGTGATAAACTCAATGCCTTCAGGACAAAGTTCTTGGCAGTCCGTGTAATTAAAGCAGCTGCTTTTCAATATGATTTAAGACTAAATACTGCACAAACATTAATCATCAGGGACTGCTGTAATCAGCTCAGCAATCGTTACAGATGACTATTTCCACTGAAGCCATTGATTACTTAACAGCTTTCAGGAGGGGTTGATACAGTCACATCTATAGGGCATAGAGTCTGTGGGCTGCTACTCAGTTTGGAGGTGCTGTTTGCTTGGTGCATAGCAGGGGGAAAAATTGGAGAAACGTATCTGTTTCTGTGCAAACACAGACTTCACTGCAAAGCGGAGAGGGATGAGCAACCAGTAGTTTTAAAATAGCTACTTTTGGGCTGTTTTGGTCCTTGGTCTGCCAAATGTAATGGGCCAGTTACCAGTGATGCTCATGACAGCAAATCATTAAAACAGGGGATCTGAGCCTGGGAAAAGTGCTATCCCATGCCAGTGCTTGCCCCATGAACAAATACAGACACTTGTGAAACTTGGAGAAAAAAAAGACCTAGTCTCTCCAGTATCCCAAAAGGCCTTTTCCGTCTTAATTAACACTTTGGATTATATGTAAGAGTGGGCACTGGATGCACCTAGTCCCAGTGCAGAAGCATAGGGCACCCACTCAGCAAACTGCATCCAAACCCATTGTGTTTCAATCAAACCTACTGTGTTTCAAGCCCCTGCACCATCAGAAATGACTACTGCTGCTGCCTCCACCCTGCCTGCCCACTTCCATGGTACCGAGATGCAGTGATGACAGGGGTGATAGAAATACAGAGCACTGTACTCTAGTCTTCATTTCGTCATCTCACCAGGCAAGTGTGCAAGCCCCCAACAGGACGCAATGGCCCTTAAAGGTGGTAACACACTCCCTGACCTTCAGAAGCCATCTGACTGTGCTAAATCTTCCCCTTTGGGATTTTTTTCCTTCTAGTGATTATTATTTTACCATGAGCATTAGGATATTTGCTTCATTATTTCTGTAAAAGCCCAACACTTCAATGCCCTAAATGGGTTGTCAGACCTTTTCCATTAACATCCTTCCCTTTCACGGCATGAAAGAAGAAAATATAAAATGATGTTGGAAGTTCAAAAGTTATTTTACCAGCATATCCTTAAGTGGCTGGTATCCCATCCCTCTGGGGTCACGTCTGGCCCTTTCCAAACTCAAACCAAGATTAAACAAATGTGTTAACGCTTAAGCATTAATAATCAATATAACTTGGTGGTGTTGGTGGAACACAGAGCTCATGGTACTGGGAGAGGTTAAGCCTGCAGAAAGAACAGCTCCAGCTATTTAATAAATATTATTACCTCATCTTTCTAATGTTTCCTTCATTTGGCTCTCAGTTTGCAGTCAACCTGTTTATTCGTGTCAGTGCTTGCTGTCTGGCAATCAGGCTGCTCCATGGTAATCATAAGTTCTTCCTGTTTTCATGAGATCACAAATTATTATCTCTGCATTAAACTGTCTCATCCTTCTTGTCTCTCTGTGTCCAGCAGCTGCCTGCAGAGTGATCTCAAAGCCTGGATGTGTTAAGGATGCTGGCAAGGGGCAACAGCAGATTCCCACCCATAATTAGAGCGTAGGGTTGTTAATGTCACCAAGCCCCATTTCTGTGTTGAACATTGCTGAAGATGAGAAGAAAACAGTCCAGCCTTTTGAACCCTCCACAAACCAAACAAAATGCTATGTTAAAGCTAATATTGAAACACCTTGCCCTGACTGTCCTGACCAGCCTCTTCCCAAGCCTGTGACCTCACTATCAACCAACATTTCAATTCCTCTTCTTTCTTCCAAGAAACATTCCACCAAACTTCCTCACTCAAGACCAACCTCTGCATCTGCCTTCTCCCAGTCCTTGCAGCAGCCTTCCACTCCCTTCTTGTCACTCATCCTTACACCAGTCTAGATACAAGGGTCTCCAGAGCATCCCTGCACCCCTCAGAGCTTCTCACAATGGCCACAGATGTAGGACTCTCACTATATGGGCTTCTTTTGGTGCCACAAAGGGCAAATTTTGGTTCTTGGGATCAGATTCACAGGAATTGATTTCAGACAGGCAGCGGGTCAGGGCTTAAATTCTAGCTTCCAAAGCCAATCTCTCCAGCCCATTGACTTTGAGAGATGCTGGAAAATATCAACAGAAGACACCCCAACAAACTTGTGTGAGCATGTGCCAGCATGTTTGTGTGTGTATGATGGGGTAAGTCCTGGACTTCTAAGTTAGCTCAGTGGGACAGAGTGGATACTTCTCAAGCTCCTGAAAGTTAACAGCCCCAACCAAAACCACAGGGGCTGTCTGACCAGGAGGAGAACAGCCTTCAGAGGTTTTGAGCATATTATTTACAAGAGATCAGACAACAAAAATGATTTCAAAAGGAATGGTTCTTGCTAAGTTTTGGGATTGGGAGGAGGCAGAGAAGAGAACAACCATAAGGAGTGGAAATCAGAGCTGGTGAATGATGTCACATGGGAGATGCTGCAAACCTGCATGGCATGGTTTGGGGTATGGTATGGAAGAAGACAGGGAGAGATGATGCAGTGTTAGCACATACAAGGTGGCTTTGATAGCTGTAAGCAAAAGATGTGTAGGGTGAAGCCTGGTATTGCTAAATCGAAGTTCCTGGATAGTGCATCCAGCAGCTAAAGCACAAAACTAGCCACCGAACATAGTTGGTCTTTATCACTGGCAAACAGTATCCGCCAAGTCTTCCCCTGAAATTAAGTTTTGTTTCGTTTTAAGAGAAAAAAAAATAATGAGACCCCCTTCCCTCCACAGACAAGTCTTAGAAATCCAGCCCAAGTGGAGCTGGGGAAAACCGACAGGACATGGGCCTGTTTTGATGCCTGCTGCAGGCACTACTGCTTCACGCTCTTGGCAGGCTCTGAGGACTGCCGCACATCAGTCCACTCTTGCATGGTGCTCTGCAGCGCCTGTGTCTTCTCCTTGTCCACTTGCACGTAATCAACCTTCTCATCTGAGGCGACCGACGAGGTGGAGGGCTGTGGGGAGGAGAAACAGGATCACTCATCAGCTCCCTGCTCGTCCCCCTTGATCCTTCCTGCAGCAGCACTGAGGGTGCCACAAGTCCACCAGCACCATTCCTGCTTTCTTGCAGACTCCATAGCTCATCACCCTCCCTCTAACCTCCCAAAGAGTCTTGGATGAAAGATTTCACCTGCTCTGCCTCTTGCTGGCATGAGACTGTGGTGCAATGGAAGGGCAGAAACAGCACCTGGGTCTTTACCTTCCCACAAACTCTGGGACATAGATGTTTGGTTGCAATTTTGTTCTCTAACTGCTGATATTGCAAATTCAGCCTTACGTTTTGCTCATTTTTTTGTAAAGAACTCAAGAACTCTTACAGATACACATAAAAATCCCAGCTCCATCCCTTTTAGCATTGCTGATTCTACCCACCTATGGCGCTAACCCATTTTCACTCTCAAAACAACAGATATGTTTGCAGGTTCACCCAGGAGACATGTTAAGGAAAAAGGAGATATTTTTTACCATAGTTTCTGGGGTCCTGGAGCTTTTTCTGCCTCTACAAGCATTTCAGAGGACCTCCATCTGCTTGCAACTGGACCAGATAATGTGAAACCTTCACAAGACTTTTAGGTCTCGTTTATCACCTCAGGAGACATAGCTTCCTTTGGATATGTGGATGTCCTGAGATACTTCATTGCCCTGTTTTCCTATGATTTGCTTTAAGATGGTGTTTGTTTCCCCTGTGTATGAACCTGGAGAAAAGTCACCAACATCTGTGTCTTTAGGAGCTTCCCTTTCCACATTTCCATATGACACTTGACAGAAGTATCCCATTCCTGACCCATCTTCTCCCCACAGCTCTTCCTCACCAGGCAATGGCTTAATCAGCTCAACATTATTTAACTTTTAAAGGTCAGGGGGTTTTTTTTTGAAAGCAGTTTGTACTTTTCCTGCCCAAATGACACCCTTTGAAAGCACCTGACTGGCAGCAGACAGGTTCCCAGCATTTTCTGAATAAGGTTATGAAAGTATTTCAGATACTTTCAGGTGGAAAACCCAAGTCTAGTTTTGGAGGATGTGTTGCTCTGAAGGAGGAAAAAAACTTCTGGTACTTCTTGGGGATACCTCCTGACAGCTTTTGAATACAATCTCCAGCTGAATTTCTGTTCTCATCAGCATCCCTGAACCCCTGCACATCCACGCTTATGGTGACACTTCCAGCAGGGCTACAGACATGCAAGAGACACTGAGTCTGACCTAGAGTAAATACAGCAGTGGATTATAGAATGGTTTGGGTTGGAAGGGACCTTAAAGATCATCTAGTATCAATCATGTCATGGGCAGGGGCACCTTCCACTAGACCAGGTTGCTCAAAGCCCCATCCAACCTGGCCTTGCACTCTTTCAGGGATGGGCCATCCACAGCTTCTCAGGGCATCTTGTGCCAGTGCCTCACCACAGTAAAAAATTTCTGCCTAATATCTAATCTAAATCTACCTTCTATCAGTTTGGAGCCATTCCCCCTTGTCCTATTACTCCATGCTTTTCTCAAAAGTCCCTCTCCAGCTCTCCTGCAGCCCCTTTAGGTACTGGAATGAGCTCTAAGGTCTCCCTGGAGCCTTTTTTTTACCCAGGCTGAACAATTCCACCTCTCTCAGCCTGTCTCCACAGCAGAGGTGCTCCAGCTCTCTGATCATGAGAGACTCTTGAGACCATGGTTCAGGACTTTGGACCATGCTACTGTCAATATGCATAGAACTCCTTAAAAATGCATCACTTTTAATAAGAAGTTTATAAAATCCCCCATACCTTTCTGTGTGGCCCTGGTGAGCTTGGTTGGAAGTCCAGGGCCAAGTAATCCACACTCCCTGAACTCTTTTTAGGCGCTGGGCTGTTGGTACCACTAGGAACAGGAGAAGCAGAAATGGGATTTTGCTAATGCAGGGAAGAGACAGGAGAGATAATGAGGATTAAAATGGGAATAAAGAAAAAAGGGAATTAACACAAATCTGGCAGCAAAGCGCTTTGGTGGCACTTTATTAATAAAAAGCCTGGATATTTGGTCACCCGTCTCTGGGACCAGGGTGTGTAGAACTGGTGGGGGACTAAATATGTTGTATGTTGTGCTAACAAATATTTCAAGCTCATGTTCTTGATTTCATGTATTGGAGCAGTTCTTCTGCCTTTGTGTTGATTTTATTCACATGCCTGATAACAGATGTGGCCTTTAGCATGTCCCAGGAACCACACCTCAGTGAGGCCAGGCCAGCTCTGAGATCTTCGCTAATCACAACCATGCTACAGAGAGCACTGATTTCCTCTACCCCATGAGTTACATAACCTCCAAAATACGCTTAAATCAGCAGCTCCACCAAGAGAGACAAAATCCCCTCCCTGTAAGCAGTGCCACTCCCTGTTGCTGCTCTAATAGCCCCTGCCCTCCACACAAATATGATGTCAGTCGATATGAGGGGGAAAAAAAATTGAAAAAAATCAACTTCAATTAGGAATATACACCCTGACAGTTCTTATACATTTTTATCCCCTCTTAATTCCTGGTAAAGTAGGTGATATATGTTTCTGCTCTCACATACATTTAAAACTCCAATGGGACATGTCATTTTCAGAAGGAAGCACACTGTTTTGTGCATGCAGGGATGTATGTCAGGATGGATATCACACAGTCCTATCTGAGCACTTCCATGTCATGAGCTAGGAATGCGTTTGCAGAGCTGCGGAATGTGTATGTCCTGCCAGGACCATCTGTCTTAGCTGTGGGGCCCTTACCATCGCCACATAGTTCTCCTCGCTGTCTCCTGAGTCAGTGCTGGTGATGCTCTGGGAGGAGACAGGGCGACAGTACTGCAGAGAGCCCGCGTTGAACGTCTGGCTGTAAGGACAAGGGTCGATGTGTTATCCACGGTGGCAGGGGCTGCTTGTTCATTGCCAAGGAGGGCAGCTTTTGATGCCTACAAACATTACCATGCTCCAGTCTGGGGACTGGGCATGAAGAAGAGCTGGTGGAATTGAGGTTCTCCAACCCATCCTTTCCATGAGTTGGAAATCACTGGGTTTGGTCTTCCCATTTCTTTTCTTTCTACAATTTTTTGCTTGCTATGTACCTGTAACTCTCCTGCTATCACCTACACAAACCAGGCTCCATGAACTCTTTTATCTCACAGGAAACATTTAGTTGTGGAGGATGCAGAGCCAGCCTTGGTGAAGCCTCTAACCTCCAGCCTTACCACAGCTACAGGATTTGTTTACTGTACAGGGCCCTATCCAAATTTTTTGCTGGAAAACAAATCCTCCAAGGAATTGTCTTGCTTTCAATTGGCCAAATCTAATTATACCAAACAAAATAATTAAATCAGTGTCTGGCATTAAAGCATGTGTCTTAAAAAGCTATTCGTTGCCTTTCAGTAAAGCAGGGTCATATGATTAGCTGATAAGGGAAAAATCCATTAGCTTCTCCAGGGTCGGACGTCTTGTCAATCAAACCCTGCTCGCCACTTCCCAGTGCAGTGATTTCAGCACACAGCGCTCATGCCCTGCAGTCAGTCTCCACACAATCCAATTTATTAGAGAAGTCATAGCAGCCAAGCTTTGCTTCTGCCTTTCACTGGACAACATCAGACCGTGAATTAGCAGCAGAGCTGAAATTGTGTGAATCCTGTTATTTTTGGCCGGCAGACATAGCTCTGAAGAGCTTTGGTTTAATTTTGCAGACTTCCTTTGGGCTAGGCTTTGCTTTCAAGGCAATCAAAGCACGTCTTGGTCAGACCCCAAGAGTGTCACCCTATGTTTTGAGACTACAGTGGGGTTTTTGGGGAGATAGCTGGATGTGAAATCATGCCCCACACCCCCAGTGTGGCTGAGTTGGTCTGGCTCAGCTGGGTCATGAGTTGTGGTGGACCACAGGTCCAATGTGAGAGCCATAGCTCTCCAGAAGTCGTCAGATCCCAGAAACAGGAAATGTCTTCAAGGGATCTTAATTAGCTGCTCAGCCACATGCTGGGCTTTCATGTGAAATCCCAACCTAAATCATTTTATCTTTCTGCCACCAGCTGTGATGTGGGGAACCTATGACAGAGGTGACAGATTGGCTACACGTGGACATCAGTGAGAGCAAGACCAGACAGCTGCTGTTAAATCAGAGCAAGAATTCATCCCCCAACCATTACTCACGTTGGCCTGGACCAGGATTTTGTGACTGGCGATTTGAAGGGAAGCTCATCGATGACAGTGTTGTTCCTCAGGTCCAATGGTGATGGCTTTGCTGGGGGAGAGAAAAGCCTTTATTCAGAGACAGCATGTTCCTAGAATTCAGCATCCATGACTGGCATGAGAGGGTCCCCAAAAAATGGTTGATTCTGCTAATCAGTCAACCACCCCTCTTGCTGATGACAAATATCTCCAGCCAAAATCCCTGCACTCATTTATGCCAGGAGAGAAAACAGTGAATTTCTCCCTCTGACCCACAGCCCTAAAATGGATGGGTGGTCCCAAAAGGGGAGTATGCCTCCCAGGAAATGAGGATCTGCTAAAAATACCCAAACACCAGAGTATAAACCCATTCATCAGGGATCTGTGAAAATCTGTGAGATGGGGACAAGACCAGATGCTGCCGACCCTGAGCTACCTTCGTCTGGAGTGTTTTCCCATAGGGAATGGGAAAGGGCATCTGCAGGGGAACATGAAAACTCTTCTCATCACGGATGGTTCATTAGGTGGAAGAGTGCTATGCTCCAGCCCCAGCCCTTGATCAGAGTGTTGATGGGGTTAGGTGTGGACACCCTAACGATGAAAGCACTCCTCCTTAGGATCTCCTTGGTGACCTGTCAGGCAAGGGACTGGGAGGGAACTGGAGGATACTGGGAAAGCCCTGAAGGAAGAACTGCCTAGAACCAACCAGTAGGAAACAGCAGGAAAAATCTGAGTCATCTGAACATAACACTGAGATTTTGGGGTGGAGCATAGGGAGGGGTGCAGGCAAAGGGGGTGAGATCCTGTCTGTGACATATATTTCCTGTAAAGGCCTGGAAGGTCTTGAATGGGTTGTTCAAGCAACACGAAAGTTGCATTTGTACTATAAGGCTCCTGAAAGATGAAGGGGATGGGAGAGATCTGAAGGTCTGACTGTGCTGGCAGTAGCAAAATGCACCCCATCTGTGCACAAGACGACAGATGAAGTCTGAGGTATGAGATGAATAAAAGGATTCCTGTAAAGATTTTCCCACAACCATTCCTACCTTTCCGGTCGGGTTTGAGGTTGCGGTTGACTGGTGGGGGCTGGATTTCACTCAGTCGTCTGTGACACTGCACCATAGCTCCTCCTTTATGCACAGGAAGGGTGGCTGAGGACAACCCCACCAGGTCAAAGTGATGCGGCCCAGGGCTCATGGGGATGTAGAGGTTTTGGGCATTGTCGTTGGCTTTCTCAGCATGGATTAGGGGTGAGGAACCAGGGTTCATGGGGACGTAGTTGTCCTCGGAGTCAGTACTGTGGGAGCGAGCCACTGCTGCCTTGGCTTGCTGGGGGACAAGTGGGAGGATGTGCTGTAAGTATCAGACTCTGCTCAACCCCACCCCACTATAAACCCTTCATCTCTTCATAAATGAATACACATCTGAGGGGGGAACTGCTCTAAAACCTAAGCACAGAGGGAAGGGATGGTCTGTCCCCACCTTGGCCATCAGTTTGCACTGAGAGGGTCTACCTTCTCTGTTTCCAAGACATTGCAACATCCTAAGTTTTGAGAAAGGTCTTCATCGCCCAGACTTGAGCATCTTCTCATGATCAGAGTGAGCTGCAGAAACATGCTTAACCTGGAAAGCCTTTCTTGCCTGGGCTCTGATCATGACTAAAATGCAATCTGAAAGGCTGCTTTAATGTAATTTCCAGCTCAGGAAATCTTAGAAAGTGCACAAAAGAGGCTGTTCTGGCAATGTGTCAAAATTTAACTCAGAAGCATCCAAGGCTTTAAGGAAGAAGTCAAACTCCTAGGCACTTTTTTTTTTTGGGCCAAAGCTCCAGGAAGGTATACTGTGTGGAAGCAAAGCTCTGCCTGCGGTGCTGGGTTAGGTCCATCTGTCACTCCACCTGTTCCCTGCAGGCCACCATGATTTTAAATGAAATAATTAATAAACTCCTTCTTGACTCAGCTCTGCAGGCCTGCACTGTGAGGTCCATCCTGGAACCAACTTGTTTCTGAATCTATAGATGCAAGTAGGTGCCTACAGTGTGGTGGCCAACACCAAGTCCCACTCACCAGGTAGGAGTTGTACCCATCGTTCATGGACTCGACCGACTGCACGGCACTGCCGCCCCCGTGCTGGGGGTACTCGTACGTCTCGCAAGAAGAAGCTGCAATGCAACCACAAATGCACAACGTGTCCCACCACAACTGCCAATAAAAAGGGGTCCCTGAAAACAAGGCACTGTGAGGACAATATCTGTTTTGTTGATTCAGATGCTGATGAGAAGACATGGTCTTTAGTCTGTCACAGACTCTCTGCTATGCTCCTTCCCAATTAGCATCTCTCTGATGCATCACCACAACTGCATATGCTGTGTGGACCTAACCCGGTTCTGTCAAAGTACTGCAAAATCCCAGGGGTAAAGATGTCAGATAAGGTACATCATGGTGACAAAACTGGTTTAAGGGAGAGAGAGCTCTGTTAGAGCTTGCTCAGCAGATGTAGGGGCTGGGAGCCTCCAGTAAGGGAAGGATGGGGTGAGGATGAATGCTAAGCTCTTAGATAAGTCTGCCTACTGCTGAGCATGGGTCTGATCTCAGCCTAAATGTTGGCAATTAGGTAGGAGGAGATGGAAGAGGCATTTCATAGAGCTCTGTGTAAAATTTACAGTGTATTTTCTCTTCAACCACCTTTTCTAAGTTTGCAATTTTGTCATTCTAGGTACAAGTGGGCATGTTCATCCATGGCCTACTCATGGCCAATGGGAACAGCATCTCTGCTGCGCTGGGGACATCGGGTCTTGGAGATGTGCAAAACCAAGGTAATGTGCAACCTGTGCAAACCCAAGGTTTTGCTCACCCACTTTGGTGAGCAAAACCAAGGCAGCTCCAGGCTGAAGTATGTTTTGATAAACCTGGTTATGAACTGAAGGCAAACTAAAAATAGCTGAAATCTGGTGAAGGGCTTCATAAGCAAGCAGGTTTGGGGTTTTGGTTCAAGTTACAACATAGCTAATAGTCATCTGGGTAGCTCTGGTGGGCAGAACTCTGTGGATGCCTCTCCATGCCTGCTGAATACAAAAAACAGGGCCAGATCCTGACTGGGGAGAGCTTCTTTGTGTTCACCCCCTGGTTGATGCCAACAGCACTCCAGCCCTACCACAACCCCATGGGACTGATCTGCCCAAGTCTGGTAGACAGGACAAAGCCACCCTCAGCTCCCCACCCCCAAAATTCACCTCGGTGCAATCTGCTGTTCTCCACTGCAGGCAGTGTGTTTCTCCGTGGAATGGTGGCTGCCATGGGGGCCAGACCTAGATTTTCACTGGGCTGGAGCCGCTGGGGTGGGCTGCCCCACCGTGGCTCCGTCTGCCCAGGTTTTGGGGGCCGCGGGGGTGGTGCAGAGGGTGAGTCGCTGGCGGCCACAGCCAGAGCATTGTGGTTCTTGTCCAGTGTAAATGTCCTGGGGATCTGGTAGATGGAGAGTGGGGTGGCAGGGATGTCATAGGAGTCCGTGGAGAGCTCACCAAACTCCTTGCATAGGGTGTTGTTGGGAGTCTTATAGGTGTAGACCTCCTCATTATCTATTTCAGAGCTGGTGAGGCTTGATTTGGGGTGGGTGTAGGAGCCAAAGGTGCGTGGGAGATCGTGCGCACTGTCCCTGAACTCCGAGTTGTGCCGGCTGGGTTTTGGCAGGCTGTAAAAGCCATGGAGCTGTCCACCAACCCCGTTCACGCAGTGCCCATTGCCCTGAGAGAGCTTCTGGACCGCTGTGTCGCTCCTCATGAAGAAGGCAGACCGTGTGGCTTGTGAGAAGCTGGCACTCCTGCAGAGGAAGGGGACAAAGGGGTTGAGATGGGGAGAGAGCTGGTCCTGGGGTGCAGCAAACTCTGCTTCTCCTCTTTGTCACCTTACTGACTTACATGAAGACCTAATGCATATGCACTGCAAGGGTGTGAAAGGTAACCTTGATTGGGTTTTTTTGCCTGCAAAGGTATAACCATGCATGGGTCAGGCTTTTATGGGCCACATGCTCCCACCCAAAAAGGGCTCACCCAGCCCTACATAAACATTCCCCCATGGAAGAGGCTCCTGCCCTGTATCAATCTTTGTGGTGAGAAAACCTGAAAGGGTTATGAGAGAGTTTCCAGTTGTGGCAAATCACTGGGAAAGTGCAGGACCTATGGGAAAATCTGGGACATGCTGGTTGCAACCCCTGCTTCGACAGGGTTTGTGCTCTGCAGGGACAATAGGGACTCTTTCACGGAGCCAGCACGAGATGGCGCTCAGAAATAGGGCTTATTTGGGGAAAAAAACAAGTGATGTTGTGATAAGACAAATACTGAGCTCCCGCCACCTTTGGAGCTCAGTACACTCAGGTCTCGGTTCTGGCAGGGTCCTTTCAGTCAAGGACTTGAAACATCATGTGTTAATTATTCAGTATTGCCTGCCAATTAGCTACTATTACCCTCATTTTATGGATGAGTAAAGTAAGAGCTCCAGAGCTGAGAGGGGAGGGATTCCCAGCAGTTCTGCAGCCTGGCCCCATGCACTGGGCATTGATCAGATGATTATTTCTGGCCCAGTTGCAGAAGCTGCCACCGGCCAGTTTGTTTCTGCTCACCAAAGCATTGGTGCTTGCTTCCTTCTCCTCTGCGTCCCAGCCACATTTGGGTTCTCAGAGAGTGGCTTTTAGGTATCCTCACAGCTGGAGCATCAGAGGGCCGTTTTTTTAAACACTGTTCTTTTAACTCCATCTGAAGTTAATTTTTCTGAGCCTTTTTCTCTTGTTTTTCAAGTAGGGAAAGTCAGCTGCAGCAGGAAAGCCCAGTGGAGGCTGCAGCCTGGGCTCTGCTCTCAGTCCACGCCAGCTGGGTTCTGACTGTCCCCTCCCTCCCTCCTCGCTGCTCCTGCGAGCCAAAACTCTTCACGTCAAAAAAACTCCTCGCTATTTAAGGCAACCGGCTGGGTATGGAGGCGGAGAGCTGTCTCTCGCTCAGAAATACCACACCGTGCACCGCCAAGCTGCCACGAAGCCCAGTGAGCTCTGGAAGGGGTGACTGGCAAAGTGGTGGAAACCCTGCCCATCCCTTTGTTTGTTGTTTTTCTGATTAAAGGCAGGAATTAGGGCCCTGCCTGCAGGATCACAAAGTGGTTGAGGTTGGAAGGGATCTGTAGAAATCATCTGGTCTAACCCCCTGCTCAAGCAGGGTGACCTAGAGCTGGTTGTCCAGGACTGCACCCAGACAGCTCTGGAGTATCTCCAAGAATGGAGACTGCTAAACCTCACTGGACAACCTCTGCTACTGTTTGGTCGTTTATAGTGAAAGTGTTTCCTGATGTTCAGAGGAGCCCTCCTGTGCTTAAGTTTGTGCCCATGGCCTCTGGTCCTGACACAGAGCATCACTAACAAGAACCTGGTGCCATCCTCTTTGCACCTTATCTGCAGGGGAGATCCCTCTGAGCCTTCTCTTCTACTAGCTGAACAGTTCCAGCTCTCTCAGCCTTTCCTCTTAGGAGAGATGCTCCAGTTGTTTCAGCAACTCCATGGCCCTTTGAACTGGACCCAGTATTGACCCCTTGAGTACACTTCTAGTGACTGGCCTCCACCTAGATTTCATGCCACTGATCACCATCCTCTGTGTCTGGCCATCCAGACAGTTTTTAACACAACCCAGAAAGACAGGAAAGCTGGGAGCTTGTGACCTCCTCCTCCCAACCATTGCTCAGGGCTTTCTCCAGCTGGGTTTTGCAGACCTCCAAGAATGGAGGTAGGTTGAGCCACCGATACCCATCCCTCCCTCAGCTGTCCCTGAGGTTTGCTCCCAGGTGGGCTAAAATACCTTGCATTTTCTGACTTTCTGCTCATGCACTGGTGGAGGAAAAGGTAGTCCTGGGGGGCACTGGCAGACAGGGTGCTCTGGAGGTGGCTGGCAGGTGAGTCGAAGGTGAACAGGGTGGGCTGGCTGGAGTGGGACGGTGCTGAGGACTTGCGCTCTCGCAGCAAGTGGTGGCTGGCACTGCTGAGCTCTGCCGGGGAGGACCGTGGTGCATGGTTCATGGAAGCAATGCTCCTCAGGGTGTCTGTGCAGGGAAAAAACACACACACATGAGTGGCAGATGGAGCTACCCGGCAACCTGTGTTTCCAGGACTTTCCTTACTTAAATGTGCTGTCATTTATGGAGGTCAGTGGGGTTTGCTTATGACTCCAAGTGATGCTCTCACCTCTTCTACTTGGAGCACATGCAACTATAGGTACCATGTATGGAAATACATATTTATAATATTTTATCATAGAATCATATTTCATCATTTTATCCTATTTCATCACATGCTTAGTGGTTTGCAGGGATGTCTGCGGGATGTCAGCCTATTTCATGGAGAGATCAGTGGGTAGTTAAAACCTGATTTAAAAAAAAAGAGAGGAGCTTTCACACTGCAGTGAGATGTGATTTAAGTCACTCCCATCCCTCTATGTAAGGGCATCACTGCCATCCCTTTAGAGTTGGGTAAACTGAGGTACAGGGTGGGAATCTGGATGGACATAATGGCAGCGGAGATGAAAAAACATTCTCATGTTTCCCAATTCTCTACTAATTTTGTGGCCTCAAGAGATGTCCTGCTGTTTTATGCTAATAAAATTGGATGCACACCCAATGCATGACTCCTAGTGCCTGCTCCTCCTGCTTAAGGAGAAACAGACTTTAAAATATTAAATTCTTTTCAATGGAGAATATCCTAGAGTTCAGGAATAATCACCTGGCTACTCTAGTCCTCTCATAACTGTTCTTCATGAGTTCGAACCACAGATGAATTCTTACAGCCAAGTTGTAAATTCCCATTACAAAAAAACCCCCAACACAAACAAACCAAAACCAAAACCCAAAATCCCAGAAAAACCACAAGCTGCAGAATATTTTGGGAAAGCTGATCCATCTCTGGCTGCAGAAGACCACACAGAAGACCAGGCATGCACTCCTGGCATGTGAAAACCACACACTGTAGTTCACTGAAGGCACACTTTATAATAGTTGTGATTTACACTTATTTGGTGCTGATGTAAAATCCAGAAAAAACCCAACTCCTAACAAAAAGTGGAAATCCACCTGATCTCTGGCCACCACTGATTTTCGATTGCTCCCCAGCATGACCACCTGCTCTTCAAATTTGACTTCAGACACCCATGCTCCAACGCAGGGATGAAGGGGGTTTTACAGGGTTCCAATCTCTTTCTTTCCATTCCTTCCCTCAAATTCCAGATCACACCAGAAATTCTGAGCCTGATTCTCTTACGCTGCAGAGAAATGGCTGTCATGGTTCAGACAACGAGATGCTCCACACAGAGTGATTTTTTTACCAACTTCTGAGTCGTGTCAAGATACAAAATCAATCTGTCTGCTGCTCATTGGCTGCTGCTACATTTTTTCCCTGGTGTTACTTCAAACTTCACCCGATGCAGAAAAAGTACATTAATAGAAGCCAAGAGCTTGACTCTGTTGTTTGGTTTGTGCTAAACACAGAAAGGATCAATATTTAACATTGACATTAATGGTGGGGGATGACAGCTTAAAACTCTGATTCCTGTCTTCTTCACATGGGCATTAAAGATCCCTTAGTGCTTTTCAAGGGAGTAAATGGCCATCCCAGTGTCCTTGGATAAAACAGTGCCTTGACCCTCATTCTTATTAAATATTTATCCAATAGCAGTGCAGAATGATTCCCATTGGAAAAGGAGTCTTGAGAGCTATGAAAATCCCAAATCAAAGTTCCAAATCAAGTGCTTTGTGGTCAACCAGAACAAGAGAGCCCAAACCCACAATGCCATCAAAACCAGGGGCTGCACCTAAAGTGCCTCTCAGGAACCCCTCATCTTGCTACCTCCCAAATCACAGCCAGGAATTGCCTGTGACATTGTGCTTTGGCCAAGACTCCTTGAGGATGGTGTGAGGATGACAGATTAGTGTTATGTCTCCAACCCAGTGTGAAGTTCACCTCTGGGGACAATATGAACTGCACTAGGTCGGGGTACCTCCAACATCCTGAGCTGTCCTCCCACACTATCCCTGCAGGCTTTGCATTTGCCATTGCATCAAAATGTCATGACAGGGCAAAATACATCCAAGAATTAGAAATTACACTGATTTATTTGTGCTAACACAGCCTAAGGGGAGAAATGAGGTTGCACAAAGGAGATGGTCCCCAGCATCACTCCAGGGAACAGCAACTTCAGATCACAACACTTTGGGGAGTTCTGTGAATCCTGCACTGCCAGGAGATCCTAATCTTTTCCCAAAAATCAGTCTGATTTGGGGAAACTGGAGAGTGCAGTGCAGAAGATGCACTCATTGAAATCAGGATGAATTACTCCATGGTTACTCTGACCACATAAATGAAAATGGGGAATGAAGGGGGGCAGGAGGCAATGCCTAGTAAAAGCATGTAGCTTCCCTGGGGAGAGCGGCTCTATTGGCATCTGCATTGATTTTCAAAATGAATTCCCAGCTCGCTTCCCGCAGCGACCTGGCCACAGAGAGCATTAGCAGGAGCCAATTCAGGACTCATGTACTCCATTAGGTCTGTGAGATGAACTCTGTAATAGTAGGTGAGAGATGGATTGCTTTGCGAGGCTGGGAGGGTATTGCGAGGGCTGAGAAGATAAATCCTATGGAAGGAGACTGCCAAGATCGCCCTGGATTTTTTATGTTGTGGGGTTGTTTTGCACTAGAATAAACGACAGGTCATGTGCCCAGGTCGCGCGCTGACAACGGGTCCTGATAGGGGACAGAAAAGGAGGCAAGAAAGGAAATGGAGGCAGAAAAATAGTATTTGAAGACTAGTACATGCTAAGGGAAAGGTTAGGACATCACATTGGCTTGAAACACAGAAAGGTCCCCATGAAGGTAAGGCATGCAGACTGAATACGAGCCAGAGATCCCAAAGCCATTTCAACTTGCCATGCTGCAGCGCCCAGCTCCCAGGAGATGAGGACCAACACTCCTTTCCCACATCCATGCAGGGCACTTAGTGAATAAGTTCCATGTGGATGCCTCCAGGCATCCGTCCCACCTGCATCATGACCAAAGATACTCAACTCTATCTGTTGAAAAGCCAAAAAGAAAGATGCTTCTCCATTCTTCATGGCCATCCATCTCAGGACCATGGATAAACTCATGAATCTCCTTCATTTAACAGTGTAGACAAGCCTTCTAATACCTTGGCTTTATGTTGATATCTTGAGTTTATGTTGAAGGAATGTATCAAGTACAGCCAAAGAGGGATAAGATCCTGCGCACTTCCTACTGCCATTCCCTGGGGGCCAGAGTTAAAATTATGTAGTGGGGCCATGTGGGAAGTGTCATCTTAACCCCAAGTTTCCTGGCCAGTTCTCCTCCGAGTTTGGGGAATTCGACTCCCATGGTCTGGAAAATGCAGTGTTGGACACCCACAAGTTAAAATTCAATGTCAGCAGCACGATTTCTACATGTACATCTTGCTGGGCTCAGGCTACAGCTGTTGCACTGGTCCCTGCAAGAAAGTGAGCCAGAGGCTTGGTAGGGTCAAGTGAGCACAGCCCTGCAAACCTCCATGGTGCCAGGTGGGTTTCGACCAGCTGAAGGCTCAGCACTCACTAGTCAAGGTTAAGATGCACCTTTTTGTCTGTTTATTGCAGCAAAGTGGTAAACCTCCCTTTGAAATACATCCCCAAAGCAAAATTCCATAACTGAGAGCACGGCCAGCAATGGGATGGACTAGGCTGGGAGCCAGGAATTTTTTATGAATGTTCTCAATCCCTCAAAGTGGTATTTCCCTCCTTGTTGACAAGTCTGAATTCCCTTGCTCAGAGCACTTGACTATTGGTGTGTGTGCATAGCTTCACACAGTGTTCCTGGGCTTATCTGAGTGCAATAATAACTCAGTCTCCTTTGGAACTTATTGCTCAGAATATCCTTTTTCACCAGAGCTGCAATGTCAGCTTTCCCCACCTGAAGGCACAGGCTGGGACTACAACTTCCTATATCTTGAAATGATACCCCTGGGAAGGTGTTGATTTTTGGGTGTAGCTAAATTCCTGTCAGTGTTTGCAAAAAAGGTGCCAGGCTTGCTTGGCATTTCTGAGTGGCACAAAATTCCCTATGATGCCAAAACCAAGCTGGTAAGGACTGGTCCAAGGGCTCCACAGCTAAGGGCTCCTCAGATCTGCCCTGGCAAACAAGGCCACAGAATGCCTTGGATTGCGTCGCTGACTTTGTGCCAGTTTAAACTTGTAGCCAATGGGACTTTCTTTCAGGAGGGAATAGTAGAAATCTACTAGAAATAATCCTTAGGATGGTGCAGGGTAGACTGTGCTCATGCACCATCGTCTTCCTCACTCTTTGAAGCACCTCCACCATTTATTAGCAAAAAAAAAGGGGAAACTTTCTCCATGGGAATCTGCCTGCACATCTGCTTTTGCTGCCAGCTCACTCCTTGAGCACAAATACAAAAGAAATAATTAAAACAAGACAAATGACCCTACCAAAACAAGCCTTCCACATGCTTCTCCTGGCAGAGAGAGAACAAACAACATGTCCAATGCATGAGTCAACGTGCCACAGTGCTGCCAAGAGGCCTTGGGATGCCATGAGGATGAGTATGGCACCAGAGGAAGGTTTATTTACTAAGCTTTCCTTATCACCTCCAAGTTGGATGGCATCTGGAAAAGCTGCTGTCAGTCTGAGGATGTCCTTGCAGGTCACTAAGTTTTTCTCCAGCAGGTTAGTGGGATACAACATCTGATTATGATAATTTCCCCTCTCCAGTTTCAGGAGAGAGGATGTGGAGCTGTGTGCAGGGACACAGGCACCCTAATATTTATCACCACCCGAATTTTGGGTGCCAAGCAGGGGAGTGGAGCTCCCCAAAAGAGATGACAGGGCACAGCTGCAACCTCCACTGCAGAGGAGCTGAAGGGTAGGGACAACAGTGACATAGGGCTTTTGAGCTTTTCCCTACCAGTTTCTGATGCTAATTTCCATTTGAGATCAGTTTGAGAAACTGATCAGGAAAGAGTGGCCAAGAGAAAGGAGAAGCATCTCTACAGACAAGATCTGCTGCACAGAGGGCTTCTCTTACCCAATTTCAGTCATCTACATGATACTTAGCTGCACTGGTTCCTTTAGGTTTTCTCTATGGAGAACAGTGTGATCCCCCAATTATTTAAGCATTTGACACAGAACAGGGAGAATTACCCAAGAAAGAGTTATGGGAGAGACAGTGAGACAAAGATTACAATAAATAGCATCGTCTTTCTCCATTAGTGTCAGTGCTGTGCTTGTGTTTGTATGAAACAACTGAAAAATAGTGGTGAAGTAGGAGCATTTGCCTTGGAGAAGCCCGGGAACCAAGGGAAAAAAATCACAGTGCTTCAGAGTGAGAAGAGGAAAAGGAACCAAGTCCTGACCTCAAAGCATTATATATCTCAGTTATTTTAACAGTAATCAATTCTTTGAAGGACAAAGGGGCAGAAGGGAGAGAGACTGCAATAGAAACAATGCAATGCTTCTCCTTGGAGAACACAGGCTTGCTTCAGTGAGATGAGGCTGACCCCAAAATTCCACCCCTGCCCTGGGAAATATCCCCTGGTGTCGGTGACCCATCTTTGTTTCATATCAACATGCCCTGGACATGGTGGTTACCCTTTGAAGAGCAAATCTGCCACTTGATTGTGGAGCTCAACATTCATGTCAATATTTGGAAGTCTACCATTTGGCCAGACGGGGATACCTGGTGTGCACCTATTTATTTTTGTTATAAGGGCTTCAGTGCTGGAGATAAAAGCAGAAGAACATGATGCTTGCAAACCTGGCTTACACGTGCCCTAGAGTACCTTACCTGGGACACCCTTATCAAAGAGTCCTGGAGTGGGACAATGACCTACAGCTGAGGATGAAGGACAATCCCTGGGTGGCAGTGTGGGCTGGGCTGGCCTTCATTTGCTGCACAGAACTAACCTCATCTCCAACTCTCTGCTTCATGAATCATCATTTCTGATATTGCAAAACCGATTTGTTGAGGGATTAAATGGGAGAAAAAAGGGCTGGAACAAAGGGAAAGGGCAAAGATGATACGGTGTAACTGTATAAAACACAAAGTGGTCTCAAGGCAGATATTCTTGCCTTTATCAGGTTAAGCATAAGGTGGCAAAAAACAAGGCAATGAGGATGTGCAGAAATAGCTGCTTTCTGCCTGTGGGTGGCCTATATGATTCCAGCAGATGCCAGGGGAATCCTTAGCAAATCTGTCTGGAGGTACAAGCAGTCTGTGGAGCTCAGCGCTGCAGGACAGGGCTGAAGCTGTTGAAAGCTAAGAGCTATAGAAAGAGATGACACATTTATCATATAATATATGATATATATGGTGTTTTTCATATTTAGATAGATTAAAAAGAAGGTTTTTTTCCCATAGGAAAAAGTCAGACAGACTCATGATGTCCCGAGATCAAACCAGCTTTCTTACTGTGTGATATGAAGCTCTGGCATCCTGTTTTAAAGGATCTATCGGATATTATTATTGGTTATTACAATTGGTTATTACTATTTATCATGATGATGATGATAACTAATGATTTTGGCATCTCCTAACATGGTTTTCCCTTGGACATCAAGACAAAACAGTCTCATCCAAGTGCCACGGTCCAACATGCCATCAAAAAGCAGGGGCAAAGCCCAGAAGCTGGTGCACCATTGACTTCTCCTAGCCCAGGAAAAACATGTTTTTAGGTCCTGAACAAATTTCCCCTCATCCTCTTATCATTCTCTGCGAGCAGTATGTGGGCACCTTCCCTTGCCTGAGCAAACATGTGTGCACGCCTCACTTAGCAGGGATGGAGAAGGAGAAATAATGAACCCCAGCCTAATCCCAGCCAGGGCTTCTTAACAGCTTGCTTTAAATTTTATAGCCCTTTTTATGACAACGGGAGTCTTTAGTGTTCCAGGAGAGCAGAGGAAAACTTTCACTAGGAGAAAATGTGAACCTATTTTACTTATGCATGATTTAGTACCATTTCTATTCAGAGGAGTGCACAAGAGGCACAAATATTTGCACTTTGTATTATAGAAGAACTGCCATTCCCAGCTCTTTACAGAAGTAATTTATTTCGATCTTACCTTACCTTGGGGGAAGAAACATTATAAGTCCCAGTTTGTTGGGGAGTCAATAAAACAGCAGCATTGGTACAGGTCTGCTTCACCATCGCTCAGCAAGGTAGCAATGGGGAAAGAAAGAGGATCCCCAAATTTCTCCTCTCAGAGTCTCCTTCTTCATGGGTGCATCTGCACTTATGCATGGGACCTAACTGCAGGAGTTTGGCCCCGTTTTTCTCTCCTCTATACAGGATTAATATTATTTTTTGCTCCATGGGTGGTATTTTAGCTGATGAGTTACAAGAAAAGGGAGGTGGGTGCTGCGCAGAGGTAGGTGCAAAGATGGGGACACTGGGTTGCAGTAGATCTCCAAATTTCTCACATGGCTTCAGGGGGGGCCCATCATGTTCAGACAGGGCAGTATCAGCCACATCGACTGCAAAAGTCCAAAGAGGAGACAAAAGAAGTCATTAACCCTCTTGGCTGCAATACTGTGTCCCTGAACCCGCGACAAAGTGACCCAGGGGTCAGTGTGAGCAAGGGTCAGTTCAACCCCACAAAACATGCCCTTAGGGATGGTGACAGAAAAAATGAAATAGTTTGGCTTTTTTTTTCTTCCTGTTGAAACTTTAGCTCTCCCTTTTCCATCTCTGCAGCATCTTCTCTCAAAAGAAGTCTCTCTGCAATGTTTTTCCATGTGTTTTTTTGTTTGGTTTTTTTTTTTCCATTCAGGGGTATGGGCATAGTCTGTCCACATACTGGAATCATCTGAAGAAATACTGAAGGCGATGCCATTCTTGAGATGTTAGAGGGCAAAATGCAAGAAGCAAAAACCTCTGCCTTGCACAGCTGCTCTTTTGCTGGGCTCTTCCCCACCAACACTCCAGCAAAGACGCAAACAGCTCAAAAAGCCATCCTGGATCTCTCTGGCCATCATTAAAAACTCAAGTCCTGCTTATTAGACAGTCTATCAACAGTGCTCAGTGGAAGCAGAGAACGAAAAGGTCCTTCCAGCAAGCTATTCTCATTGCCATGAGGTTAAAAATGCCTGTGACCCCCAAAGCTTATGCATTCAGAAATCAGGAGTTCACATGCAGTAAAGGTCTTCATTATCAGCTAAAGCCCAGAGGTTTTTCTCTTCCTCTTCTTTTAAGATGCAATGATGGCAAAAGGACTTGGAATTTATTCCCTACACATTGCCATAATCAAATAATATGCTAATGCTATTAGCATGGGACCTTGCATCGCAAATGACTTAGACTCATATTCTCTTTCAAAATACTAGAGTTTCATTTAAATTGGTCTCCACAGCAACCAGAAACGAACTGGAATAATGTTGGATGGAAATTTTCATGGCTAGGCATGGCGGACGAGGAATTTTGCAGCAGGAATTGAGGGAAGAGCCATGAAGACAGCTTGAGCCCACCAGCTTGTGCCCGTCAGTTTCCACCCAAGCAGTTAACACCTGTGATAACAACTGCAAGGACAAAATGAACCTGCATGTCCAGAAGGACCTCAAAGCATCTTCATGGAAAAGAGATGAGGACGTGGTTCATGTAGAGTGAAGCTTGAGGAGGCTTTCTTGGTCCTCCTCCCTACAGATGCTTTGTAAGTGCCCCCAGGGGAGATGCATATGACAACTAGTTTCATTCATGCTGAATTAGTTCTCATGTTAAGTTCAAACCTGGCTGTTTGCAACTGGCCTGAGGGAACAGAGCTCCTGATCACAGGCACACTCCTATATCTTAGGGTTGTACAAGAACAGATCAGGAAGGAAGTGTTTGCTACTGGCTTCCCTCTGTTAAAACAGGAAATGCTGCTCCTTCCTTCATCTCAGATGCTCTGCTCACAAGCTCTCCATGATGGGCCCCGTTTCCCATGAGGATCTACAATAAGAAGGACCTGCAGCATTCTCTGACCTGAGCCTACCAGCTGATCACATGGTTCTGTCCCATTCAAAACACTCCCCAAACCCATTTGAAAACAAGCTGAGCTTTGCAATGCCATGGCTGGAAAGCTACTGGTTAGAAACTAGCTCTAATTTCCCATGAAAATCCTCCCCGCACTCGTTTCACTCTGCGGTCAGCGGGTATGGTGTGATCCTCATCATGGTTGGGGCTTCTCGGCATTCCCCTAATAATAAAACTAGTATTAGTAATGTGTCCCACAAAAATGTCTTTGAAAGCAACGTCAGAAAGTGGGAGGCATCTTGCTTGAGAATGGCTGAGAGTTCAGGCAATGAAAAGAAAACAACTCCGACCAGTCTTTCAATTCTGTTTGTAATTATCTGGGCTCCGGTGGGTGTTAAAACATCTGTACTGGTTTGGCAGAGACTAGGGAGCATGGCTTGTGCCAAAGGCAAGAACTGGCGTGGGTTGAAAGCAGTGCAATACTTTAGGGTGGTATTTGCATTCAGAAATGTGGGGCTGGCAGCTTCTCCCACAAGTGCTTTTGGGTTAGGGTCAGCTCCAGTCCTGTCCCTGCCCCCACATTCCCCATTCATCATAGCTTGTATCCCATTGGGTCAATCCCAAGAAAGAGCTGAGGGTGGTCAAAGGAAATGCAGACTGGGATGGAGTCCTGAATCCTGCTGGATTTAACATCCTCATAGACTTTGGTCACCACCAGTTGAGCTCCATTTTATGCTCTTGTTTTTCTTTTCTCTGTGCATGAGTGTTTCTACCTGGACACCCTCCATCTCCCTGCCACATCTGGTCATGCACAAGCAAGTCTCTCCCTGCTGGATATTTCTGCACTGAGAAGTGGGATGTTGCTGTTTGAACCTTGTGCAGTAAAGCATGGGCTGGTTTTGTGGTTATTTTTAACACACAGCAGCAGCAGAGCTGGATTTAGTGGTGCAGTGGAGCGTAATGTAGAGCTTGGTCCTCAGGAGACATAAGTAAGGCAGATTTATCACAATCTCCTTCAGGGTAATACTTTTGGATTTTGGCATTCATCCCCTGACTCAGGAGCAAAATATCCTCTGGCATCTGAAGACCAGAGCAAACCATCTCTGCCCTGATGCTTGCTCAGGGGTTGGGAACCATTCCATGGGCTTATTCAGCATTTCCTCACCCTCCTCTTCCTTTCTCAAACGAGCTCACAAAGTGCAGTGAGCCCATCCTTAAACCCCAGAAGCATCAGATTACATCACCACCCTTGCAGTTGCACCAATCTTTGCACACACCACAGATGGTACCAGCACCCAGACCAAGATCTGCATCTTCTTGCCCAGTGCATTGCCCATGCTCTGTGCTTGGCTTAGGGCCAGCTGAAAACGTTCTGACATCCTCCAGCTGGAAAATGCAATTTAATCAAAATAGGAGCTTGCCAAGGGATTGCTTGAAGCCAGAAATTACAAGAAACCTTTAGAGGGTAAAAGTGAATTTTAAGTAAAAGGGGAGAAGGTCAAGGTATTTCAATTCATTTTCATCAGAGTAGATCATTTTATGGGGGTGGATTGCCCCTCTTCGACTGAAGATTGTAATCATGTGCTTTTTAGATGTAAAAGTGCAATTCTTGATCTTTTCTGAAATTCATTCAAATTCAGAATGAAAAGGTGTGAATCAAAATTGCCGCTGAAAGTGTACGAAAATGAATTACAGAGAGAGTGAAAACGAAGAAGCTGAATTTTCACCACCTCTGAAATGGAGTTTGTTTTGGGCTCATCACCTGCTCCGCTTGCTGCAAGGGCAGCATTTCCCCAGATTGCTCAGACTCCATACAAGCCCCTTCTTAGCACTCTTACTTCCTCACAGGAATGGGATTTATTTTATTTTTTATTTTAATTACCTAGATGACTCATGTCTGAACTTAGTGTATTTGGCTGCTGGGACAGATCTGGGTGAGATCCAATACTTGGTGCCCATCTCATCACCATCATCATCATCTTTCATCTATGGGATGAAAAGTGGTTTGGTGACCAATACACAGTACATTAGACCCATTTCTCTCCACAGATGCTGGGAGGAATAAGCCAGGATATAATGGATTTTGGCTACAACCACAGGAATGCAGGGATTACTGGGACCAGACCAGACCAGAAGCCAGCCTCCTCCAGCTTTCCAACACCAACTGCTCTGGAGACAGCCGAGAACTTCAGCTGAGGGATCACTCATGCAGCAATGCACCCACAGGGAAAACTCATTTGTGCGTCACTTCATCATTTATAAACCTTATTAAAGCAAATATTTTAACTTATCTAATATAACTGAGGGCATTCTTGCAGTCATGGCAGTTTTAATTCTTTAAGCCACTTTATCTGTAAAACAATCCACTCTGTGTCATACAGCTCTGTGAACACAGGTTGACCTTCCCTTCAAACGGCACCAGGAGACAGCAGACATTAGCATGTGTTCTTATTACTGACATATGTCAGCGTACAAGAAGCACTGTTTGTCCAGGACTAGGACAACATGGATTTATCTCCATAAAAATATTAGTGGCAGGCAGAGGACAGGATGGTCCTTCCAGCACCATGCCAAAGAAACTCAAAGCATTTGCAAGTCTGTACTCTGAGTTCTTCTTAAAGGTAGCACAAATTATGGAAGTGAGTTTCTGGAGCATCACAGAACAGCCAGCAGGATCTCAGATGCTTTGAAGGCATTATGTTGATGCCAAAGAAGGGATATGATGTTATTTAAAACCTGTAATAAAGCCATAAAAGCACGAATGAGCTTCAAGTGAAAATCACAAATCCAGCCCTTTTCTTAGTGTCATGGGGATGAGAAAAATCCATGTAAGTCAGGAAACTGGGATTGAGATACTGAAACAAAATAAAAATGTTAGACTTAAGAGGCACCACAGAGCTCTCCTGGAAAAACAAAGTCTTCAGCTCTATCACGAATTTTTTCCAGACAAATCTCAAGAAAGGAAGGCAGCATTTTCATAGCATCATAGAATGGCTTGGGTTGGAAGGGAGCTTAAAAATCACGTAGTTCCATCCACTCACTGTGGGCAGGGACACTTTACACTAAAGGAAGTTGCTCAAAGGCCCATCCAACCTGGCCTTGAACACTCCCAGGAAAGGGGTATCCACAAATTTCTATGAGCAACCTGTGCCAGTGCCTCATCACCCTCACAGTAAAGAATTTCCTATTAACACCTAATCTAAATCTCTCCTCTTTTAGTTTAAAACTCTTCCCCTTGTCCTCTCACTATCTGCCCATGTAAAAAGTCACTCTCCTTCTTTTTTATAATCTCCCTTTTTATTTTCACCTGGAAGACCATGTGTTGACCAGGTTTTGACCCTAACACTAATCATCAAAGCAACCATCAAGCAGCAGAAAAGATTCATCACAGAATTTATGGATTTCAAGTGGGTATTTGAAAGAGTTCATCATGACTCATTGGAGAGCAATATGAACTGTTATGGCAAGCCAGCAAAAATAATTACCATCGTAAAGGTTTTATATCAAGGTTTAGTCTGTGCAAAGCATATGCAGGCTTGAGGGAATGGTTTACACAGACAGCAATGTCAAACAAGGTGGTGCTTGGCAGCGCAGGTGATCAGCCATGAGATAAAGGTGAGGATGGTGCCACAGGCAGCGTAACAGCCATTCACTACACTTTTACAGGTGATGAAGTGTTTGCGAGTGCCCAGACACCTGCCCAACACTTCAAAAAGAGGATTCACTGTCAGCTATGAAAAAAAAAAAAGCTAATGCAATGAGCCCCTCCACTCCAGCTTACTTTCAAAAGCCACAGCATACAAGAACAGGGGCAGTTTATATATTTGGCAGTGAAATGATGGAAGGTAATCATACCAAAACTGGGCAATGAGCAGCTGTGTTGGCTGGGATGGGATTAGGTCATGTGGAGCTGAAAGAACACATGATGAAATTTTTCAGATGAAATGTTATTTTCCATCCTAATAAACAGATATAAAGGGTGGCAATCAATCAAAGGTGCAAACGAGTCAGACACATTCCTCGGCATGTGACAACAACCCAGTAAGTACGAAAGGAAGCTATACCCCCAGTAAGGGCTGAGATGTGCCAGAGCTTCACCACCCACCACAGAGCAGCTGGAAGACTATGAGGGACATCAGACAGAGCAAAAAGGGTAAGAAAACATGAGGCTGGTCTGACCCAGAGCCAAGGGGTATGCTGTGATATGGACTCAGATGAGGCAATGTCTCATCTTGTGTTCTGCCCTCCCACCTTCCTGGTGATGTTAACAGGGAACAACTCCGTTTTATCTGCTGGATTGCTGAGGTATCTCAGCTCTCACTATACTCTGAAGCCTGGTATTTCCCTGCAATGCAAGATCATAAAAATCACAGAATCAGAATATTTGGTTTGGAAAGGACCTCTGGAGATGGTCTAGTCTGATCCTCTACTCCCAGCACGGGCAGCTACAACAGGTTAGGACTGTGTCCAGTCAGGTTTTGAGTATCTCCAAAGATGGAGACTCAAGTTGGTTGCTTTTGTTACTTTCTTGTGGGAGTTGGTCTTTTTTTTCCACGCAGCCCTAAGTATTTGCTTCATCCTCTGTGGCTTAAAGTGATTGTAAACAGCAAAGTTGCTTCTGGGATGCCTGGAGGAAACTGTAACTCCCTTCTAGGTCTGAATCACACAGAGAAGCAGCAGGCTGAGCAAGGGGGGAACAGGACAGATAAATAACATCTCATTTTTTGTGGACAGTCTCATTTTTAAACAGGTTTTGCAGAAGCTGCAGCCAAGTTTCCCTTTAAGGACCATTCTCATCTTGGAGGGAACAGGTACCATTACTGAGCTGCCTCTGGTAGCGAATGGCTACAGACAGGAGAAAAGATGCACCAATATATCTGTTCTGTGCCTCTGTGATGAATCCCTTCAAGCAGAGGCTGCCTTTATGCTCAGTGCTTGTGCAGCACCTTGCATACCAGAAGAGAGAGTTCTTGGCTACATCTACACTAGGATGGACCCCGAAAGATGTTCTCAGCCTACGTGGAGGGAGCTGGGACATGGAAAGGGCACTCATGGGGCATCCACAGACCAGGTGTAACCCCTCAGTCCTAAGTAATTGCCAACATTACAGCTCTGATATCGTACCACAATATATAACTCAAAAGTATGTTTGAGGAGCAGGCAGTAATTATAACTGAGGCATAGAAACCACCTAGGGAAGGATTGTTATCTTTATAGATAAAATCAGTAATAAATGCTACTGCATTCATAAATAAAAATCAGTCTGGAAACAAACCCTGAGTGGTGTCATGGAAAGTTCACAGTAATCGACAGCTTCATGTCTCCTTCCTGATCCATGTGCCTTCACTTGGAGGCTTTAAAGGTTTTAGAAATCTTTCCCTTTGCTCAGGCTTGGTTTTAATTGGAAATATAAAGCAATACAAACCAGCAAACAAACAGGCATTGGGGTCCAGGAAATGAGAGCCTAAATCTGTCCTGGCTTTTATCAGGTTTTACAAAGCAGCGTGCAGGGTGTATAAAACCATGGTCCCCATCAAAGCTTTGGAGGGAACAATGTGAAATATATGGAGGGAAGAAATGGGGAAATACGTTGACTTGGGGGGGGGGAAAGAGCTATGTTGTGAAAAACTGCCAGAAAATTATCAATCACAAAGGTCACAGTGATTTTTTCTCTTGTCCTTCAACTTGCTAACACACCCATTTTGGGGTCCTCTGTGCATTGCATTTCCCAGCCTGGTTCCTATGTGTTGGTCATCACCCACAGATCCACGTCCTGTCCTGATGCCCAAGCAGCTCTGTGGTCACAGATTCATGGCAGCTCCATGAATCCCAAAGCAGCATGACTGGGGCACACGGGCTACAACAGTCCCAAGACCCCTCTGGGAAATACAAATGTATTCCTCCCAGCTGGCTGACACCCAAAAATGCCTCCCTTAACTCTCCCTCCTTCCCTCAGTTCTGCTCAGACAGCGCCGCTTCACCGGTCACTTTGCTCCAAGCCCATCAGCTGTTTTTGTTTCTGAGAGCTTTGCATGGTTTTGCTTTTTGATGCGATGCTGATACCATCTGCCATGCTCATTTTTCCACGGTCAGTAAGTCACCCTAAAAATTCCTCCGCGCCCATTAAACTAACAGAGCCGACCTGACACGCACAGGGCTCATAGCAATAAAAGCCAATTATAAAACAAAGAATTATTTTAAATGTGTTTCTGATTCTGGGTACCTGGCCAGGAGACAGCTCTGGCCAGGGCTGAGACGTGAATGCAGCTTGTCAATCTCTGCTAGGAAACCTGTGCTGGAAAGGCTGGGCAATGCTTTTAGCTCTAAAAAAACCTCAAACCTCTTGAACTTCACATTTCTTCCTCCTCTCCCAGCTCAAATCCCAGCCCCAGCTCAGCTAACCCAGTGGGACTTTGGCCAGGAAAGGGCAGGATTTTCCCCAAAGGCCCCAGTCCTCCAGCTCCATATTTATCTTCAGAAGAGGCCAATTGGACACCCTTGTGCTGGGAGCCAGCTGGGAAACAGTCAAAAAGAACTGGCGTATTTGGCTGTTTGTCCTTTTTGAAAGCTGAGCATAAATTTTTCTTTTTGCTGTTTGATGGTTTTATTATTTGCAGTGAGATAAGAGCATTTTTTGCCTATAAACCTGGTGCTCCCATGAACAGCCATATTCTCTGCCAGTTCCCATCAATGCTGGGTATGGTCAAAGGAGGCTCAACTAACACTTATCTCCCAATGGACTCTCTGGGATGGCAGAGTCATGGGTTTGCAAACACAAGGCTGACATATCTTCTGGCTTTTTTTCAGTCTCACCTCTTCAAAATGTCCACAGTCACAATAAAAACATCTAAATAAGCAAATCCTAAAAATTCCTAAATTTCCAAAACCCAAACCGTGAAGAAAATCTTGACCCTAGCATTGAAAACCTCTGAGATTTGATTATGTCAGATACCCTGAAGCCAGAAGCTTGGCTTTCTAATCATGTAGATACCTTAAGACCTTTTCCCTTGCGAAAATCCTCTGTACCCTTGCCTCAGTCCTTTTCTTGGCACCTATATGGGCAGGAAACCTGATGCTGGCATTTAGAACAATGGCCATCAGAGCACTGCAGCACTGACTCTGATCCTGCAATGTTTCTGGTAACACAGTATGATGGAGAGCAGAGTACAGCAAGAAGAATAAGGTATGGCAGAATAGTAGGGGTTGATCCTCATCTGGTGTAAATGAAATGATGACAAATGACACGATTTGAAGGTCCAGATATCTCAAAGGTCTTGACAGCAATCCTGAGATAGGTGGGATTTGTCTCAGCAGAGTTTTTGGAGTCTAGAAAGCGGACATGTAAACTCATCAGTCCGAGTTTCCTGGAGAGCGAAAGGAAAGAAACGGGTACTTTCAGGGTGCAAATGATTTGCCTCATTTTAGACATATTTTTCCACCTTCTCCCTAAAAGTGGACAGATTATAACCACCCACACATGTCTCAGTGGCATCAGTTCCCCCTCCAAACTACCAAGGGAATCACAGCAAGGAGACCCTGACCAGCTGGCAGAGCTCAACAAGGCTCTCTCCCTGTTTCTGTCTTCTAGGAAGCAAATTCCAAGTTGTTAGTGGTGCTCTGCTCTTCAGCCGACTCATCAGTACCTGAACTAGCTCATCTCCAAAGGGAGTGAGGGAAAAAAAGGAGGGAAAAAGGCAGCAGGCACTTAACTGCTCTCAAGCTGCTCCTTTGTGCCAATACCACTCCATCTCCGGTATTGTTTACACTGAAATAAAAGCTGAACAGTGTCAGATCTTAAAATAACTTGCTGTTTGTGGAGCAGGAAAGCCAGGGTCAGGGAAGTTTGGAACAAATTTAAAGCGGCAGGATGAACTGGGACTTGGGCAAGAAGGCGTTTGTACGCACCTGAAGTTCAACCATGAGCCTGGTGCAAAGTGAGTTGGAGTCACCAGGTCTCCCCCATCCATTCCAGCAAAGATCAGTGAAGCCTAGGGCTGAGATGTGACATCTGCATTTGTCCTCCCACAGTGAATCTGAAGCCATAGCTGTTTCCCTTGTTAGGAACACTCAGAACACAGTAGAAAAGGATGAGGGGAAGTTGATCCAAATGCCCTTAGGTGTGCAAGCAGTAGGTCTAGACATGACATAAGGTGTTTTAAAAGAGGAAGTGCCACGACACTGAGTGCAGAGAGTATTGACGGGAACACTGAGGAAAAGGCTACACCTATATGTATGGTGGGACACTGGGTGAGAGTAAAGGGCTCAAGGACTCCACACTTCTGTCCCAACACAGGCTGTCTGCAAGTCCTGAATGGGGCCGGGAACATTAGATCTTTATGTAGGTGAACAAGACATGGGAAGGTGGGATACATGAAGAGAATCCAACCAGATATGACCCATCCATCCCATGAGTCAAGCGCAACTCAACTGTAATCTTGCTCGTTGCTTGTTGTGAAATGTTGTACTGTCTTCTGGGGGACAGACTGGTCTAAAAGTGAGCTGATACGAAGTATAACCCCTCCCAGAGCTTAAAGATGGAGTCAAGATCAACTGACTTATGTCAACAGAAGAAGCTGAAGAGTCGAGTAGGACAAGGAGGAATGTCTTTAAACTAACAGAGGGCAGGTTTAAGTTAGATATCAGGAAGAAATTCTTTCCCGTGAGGGTGGTGAGACACTGACACAGGTTACCCAGAGAAGCTGTGGTTGCCCCATCCCTGGGAGTGTTCAAGGCCAGGTTGGATGGGGCTTTGAGCAAGTTGGTCTAATGGAAGGTGTCCTTGCCCATGGCAGGTAGGTGGAACTAGATGATCTTTAAGGTCCCCTCCAATACAAACCATTCTATGATTATGTGAAGTCCTGGCCCAGCTTGGCTCCACAAGGGGCTGCCTGCTTAGTTGCCCTTAGTGAGCAGTGCTGACTGAAGACACCGAAAAAAAGCGCATAAGGGCCTGGGTGCTGTCACGGACACAAGGACACCCCCACATATCCCTCCTTGGCCCTATTAATCATCTGACATTCATCAGCCTCTGCACGCTCCCTGGCAGGGCGCTGGGCTTGTACCTCCTCCAGAGCACAAGCAGGGAAGGAAGGAGGCGTGTGCTGCACACAATAGCAAGGAAGTACCTGGTGTTGTGGCAGTCAATAGTGTTTCCCCTATGCTTCAGTTCTGCCTGGCCATGGGAGAGGCACGGGTGGCAGGAATGCAGGAGCTGTCACCTTGCCTGGGCTTCCTGGTGCCCTGCTCTTGCATGCAGGGATGGGGAACACTAGTGATTCAGGCGTGTTTGGGAGAGGTGGGTGGTATACGATGTTCAAACTTGTTTTTACTCTAGTCTTGCTGCCTGTAGCCTCTTCATTCAGTTCTGAACAGCTCCTGTTTCTCCCTACTAGTCTTCAGTGTTGTTTTCTTCTCCAGTCCACCCTGAGCTCCCTTTGCTGGGCAAAGACCCAGGCAATCCCGGCTGCACGGAACCGATGGGGCTGGAGGCATCACCGGACTGATGCTGGGATAAACTTGTTTTTGGGAGAGAAGTGAGAAGGGAGCAAGGGCAGCCAAATGGGCTCACAAGAAAGACTTGCAGGCAGCAGGTTGGGGAGAAACCAGCCAGCAACTCATATGGGATCCCCAGCCAAAGCAAGTCAAATGGGTACTAAAGCAATAAATTTGCTCTCATTGGCTGGAAGGGGGCAACTGGTGGAGGGTCTGGGGCAGCATCAAGATAAAGAGATCCACAGGGGAGACCATGCATGTGAGGCATACATCTCATCAATGTGAGCAGAAAGTGACTGGTACCCAGAGGTCAATCCATTAAACTCTGCTAGAATGAGCACATCTGAGTTGAAACAGGAAGGAGAGACACTCAGATCTCCATTAAACTTTAACGCTCAGCCCTGACTTGCGTTCAGCGAGACAGTAAAAGACTTAGGATTGCTGGGAACTGATCCCAGTCACAATGCAAAATACCAATGCTGAGCCTCGGAGATGGTGCAAGGAGTGAGCCAGAGCCCAGGACAGCCCTGGAGCAGCTCCCTTGCAGAAAGCAGAGATAAATAAAAGAAATTAAGTCCTAGATGGGGAAAAAAAAAAAAAAAAGAAGACAACATGCCTGCCCTGGGTGGGAGACGCCACTGCTGCCAGACACAACCCATCAGGGCAGGAGCCCAGTGCCATCCTTTTCCCACGCCTTCCTCACCCTCTCCGAGTGCTTTCAGCTCAGAGCAAGGACACCTACTTACCCACAAATATTCCCTTCCCTGGTTCCATGCCTGGATTAAACCTCTAGCACAGGGGTATTAATGCAGTGCATGAATAAACTTTTAAACTCTTGCAAGTGTTTGCTCAGCACCCATGAATCCAAGCCCCTGAAAGAGCCCTTTCTTCATGGAAGAGGAGCTCCAGGAGGTGCTGAGGGTGGCACAGTAAATTGGCATAAAGTTAATAAAGTTATTGACTCCTCCAAAATAACTAATCCGTGCACAGGACTTCTGCAAGGACATCTCATTGCAGAGTCACTTACTGGTTCACAAGAAATGAAATTACAGGCTTCCATAGATGTGTCTCTGTCATGTTGGGGATGGGACAAGGAGGAGTTTTGGCTGAAGCATCAGCTCTGGAAAGGGTTAATGGCACATGAGATATGTTTAGTGGGATTTGGTATTTTTTTAACTTCAACAAACAAAGCATATGAGAAAATACAGTTCACAGCTGAGTCCTGGCTGTCTGCCCACTAGGGCAGGGAAAATGCAGATGGTTTGAAATACCCACACGCCTGCCTTTCTCATGTAGCCTGTGGCTCAGGGTCTCCAGCAGGTCTCCCCCACATTGTATTTGAATAATCAAGGTGGCAGCAGCGCAAACTGCAGTGTAAAAGCAGCACTGAGACAGGAGAAACTTTCCCTGAGCACCATCGACTTTCTCAGACACACAGAGGAGCCAGGATCCTGTGAGGCTCCGCTTGTTCAAAAATAGTAATTAGCTCTCAAAGTAAATAGGTGTTAACAGCAACAAAGAGCTTTGCCACAGTCTGGGTAAACACTTCAGAATCAATTTAATTTCCCTTCTCCTGGCAGATGTAATCTGCAATTATTTTCAGGTTGGGGCAGGGAACAAAGCCACTGGGGCTGCTCCTTGGGACAGCCTGCAGGACCCACCACTTCACTGACAGGCCTCTGAGGCTGAAACGAGCTTCCTTCCGCCAAACCAGATGTGTAATGCAGCTGGTGATCAGCAAAGCCAGCAGTGAACCATAGCACGACATTAAACCGCCCTAAAGTCCAGTCTATTTCTTAATCCTGAGAGTCCCCCAGTCTAGACAGGATATGAAGGACTAACATGAAAACCAAGCAATAGAATATTTACACTCTCCCATCAAGCTGCAAACAGAAAGAAGCATCAAAGGATGTTTAGCCTTTTAATCACTTTGCCTTTTGGGAGCATGGGCAGCACCCAAACATGGTCCCACACCGGTGCAGAGGGTTTGCAGCTAGTTTGTATCACTGCATGCAGCTGCATCCAGGTTGTCCATTTGCTTACTAAATTGTGCTAAAAAGCAACTGAAAACCTGTCTTTTCCCTACCATTACAGGAAGCTGGTGAAACATGCTTTTACCCAAACTGCCCCAAAAGCTAATGAGTTTGTCCCCCATCACCACTGCGTTAAAATCAAACTAGTGATCAGTGGCTGGGACTCAGCTGATGCGGGATATCCTTCTGAGGAGGAGGTAATTGCGCATGTGATGGCAGCTGTAGTAAATGTGTTTGCCGGTGATGGAGAATTTACCCGGCTGGGATGTGAATACAATCCAGCTGGGAACAGCCTGGCTGTGTAGCCAGACCCAGCAAGGCTTTTGGGCCAGTATAAAGCAGTCACACGCCCAGGAACAAGTACAACCAGAAAAATGTGCACAGTGACTTCCCCAGCAGTTTCTGATCTCGTTCTGCCATGCTGACTGTCTGCTGGGAGAGGGATGTTTAGTTAATTAATTGCTACAATTAGCATGGAGCTATTCCTGCCCATGATGGTTACCTTTTCCTCCCCTTTTTGGTTCCTCCAATTACCGACTCATTCATTCTCCAAGGCAGAGGCCACAAGGCACAGAGAGGCTTGAGGATGAAGGGATGAAGGTCAAAGAACGAAATGCCAAGTACTACCCAGAAACTGTCTTAATCTCATGCAAACTTCTGATCCTCTCCTACCCACAAACCCAAGACTTCAAGGATGTGATGAAGAGAGAACACAGCAGTTACAAACATTGCTACATCTGTTTTATTTCTCTCTCTGGCTGACCCGTCATGAAGAGCGGGTGATGGGCTCATACATACCAAGATGGACAAGACTCCCAACACCCATTCCACTCCAGTGATCCCTCAACTTCTCCAGCCAGCCTTGGGCCATGGGTCCTTCAAATGAACATTATCTACTTTGGGAAACTGATGATTTATTTGCCATTACTTAGCAGGGATGGTGAAGGAAAGGTGAGCATGGGGTCACCCGTGCAACAGCCAAAGCGAAGCACAAACTCTGAATAATTCATGATCCCTCTTTGCTGCAGCATCTGGACACATCTGCTGCATTCACCCCTGTAGGCTTTTTCTTGGCTTACTCAGAAAATCACGCTTTGGCAGCTGGGTACTGTTTCAAGTGGGTACTTTCCCTGAAGCATTAACGAGCTGTGATTTTGTTACAAATAGGGATTTTTGTTCCTCTTTTGCTGATGTCACTCGATGATCCTGTAGGGAATAGTGCTCAGATCTCTGCAGCCTGATGATCCCTGTGTGCCCTTTGGGACAGATGTTCTTGCAAGCAGGAGATTGTTTTTCCTTTTGCTGCACAGATTTATATTTCACTGAAGTCCTGTATCGATCCTGCTGCCGCTGGGCTAAAAGCTCGTTTTACCAAATGAGAAGAAAAACAGTTCCCCCAGCTGAACTCACGCAAAATGGAAAATCCTGCAACAAAACAGCTCCTAAAAAGGGGGCTTGAACAATTTTGCTGAACCTTGAGGGCTGCGCTGCTGATATTGGAACGGTATGTAATTTATTTAGCCTGACCTTTCCCTAAAAGACCAGGCTGGCGACGTTATCAAGGATCCTTTCTACCACTTGTACACCCATTGCCAAGGTGACATCCTGTTTCATGCGTCAGCCAGTGAAGATCGCATCCGTGCTGCTGTGATGCTTTGTTTGCTGTCCTGCCTGACAAGCTCTTGGCAGGGTTTCAGCTCCCGCGGATGGCAGCTGCTCCACAAGGGACCAAAACAGATTCAAGCTGGATGTTATTATAGGGAGTTTCATGCAGATAGAGCATGGGACTGGAGTCCCTTTGGATGAGACTGGATCATGGACGAGATGAAGCAAAGATGCCCAGAGGTGCTACCAGGTATAATGGGACTAGCAGGTGACTGCAGTACTGCACACCAGGCTCAGCAACTCATCCCATCTCCCTCAGGATTTATATGTGACCTCATGGTACTGGGAAAGCAGAGGAAGCTCACCATTGGTTAATGCAGCGGCTTGCCAAAGTGCAATCGAGTTTGGATGCTGAAGCATAACCGGTAGAACAGGTCCCACAACTGCACAAAACTATGTGGGGTTTTCTTTCCCCCTCCCAGAGGGTGCTTTCCCAGAGGGTCCCAGGAAGAGACAGGGATGTAGGTGTGGGGTATGTGTCTGTCCTTCACATGAAGCCTGTCAGCAGTGGAGAAAACTGCAGTGGGGAGGAAAATGGTTACCATAAAGCTTCTCCCTCCACTTCACCAAGGGATTGAAACCTCTGAATGAGGAGTATTTTTCACTGCTGCCCCCCACCACTCTCAATGGCATTTCAGTGACACATGGGGACAAAGGCTGCAGCTAAAAAAGTCTCCAAGCCCTACCAACTTATTGTAAGAGACTCCATGGTCTCTAGTTATGGGGGGTAAAAATTACTTAGGTAGCTCACAGGAGCAAAGCCAGCTCTGCTTCAGATGTCAAAGGTAGGCAAGCTTCAAGGAAGTTTCCCACATGCCCATCCATTTCCCACTCCAGCCCTGCCAGCCTTGTGGCAGGCTGAACTCCCCTCCCACAGGTCTGATCTGAAAGAGGAGCTGGGCACCATTAGGAGGACAGGCCAGAAGATGCTCTTGGCCATGGACATGGCTCTCATGGTACCTGTGTTCTCCTCGGACTGGTTGAAGCCACAGATCTGACAGATGCTGCGAACCCATTTGTTCATGTCGTCCTCAGTCTCAGCCACCAGGTAGAAGGTCCTGTCACTTGTCTTGATGTCAAAGATGTAGCTGTCTTGCAGTTCCTTCTTGTTGAAGGTCAGGCCCGCGTCCACTTGCTCGCAGAAATTGAGGTTGATCACACGCAAAGGTTTCTTGGAGTGGTCATTTTTGTAGTACTCCAGGACGTCGGGGTCGCCACTCATCCGACCACTGCGCAGGACGAACCAGCGTTTCTTCCATGCCTGAAACCAAGAAAAGAGGAAGCATGAATCCCATCACTGAATCTGTGAGAGCGAAAAACCACTACTAGGCACAGGGTGACACAGAGGGACACTTCTCCATCATGGGATGCTTCGGGATGCTGCTCAGGACATCCCTGCAAGAGGTGCATAGACTCAGCTAAGTTCTTCATTTCAACACTAAAATCCCACTGGTTATCCAGGAGAATTAAATACTGAAATAGTATTGTAGCATAAGATGACCCCAAAAAGGCTCAGAGTCTTGAGGCTCAGAGCAACCTTGCTCCTACCCTACAGCCCAGCTATGCTCCCAGGACCCAAACACCCTTCTCTCCTTGATGTGAAATAATCTGTGGAGTGGCATTACCAGCCATAGCAGTGCCAAAATGCCTTTCAGCAGCTTGGAGTTGTTCAAGCACTTTGGACATAGCACCCTTGGTGTTCCGACCTTCAAAAAAACTCCTGAGAGTATCATAGCATGTGTCTGCAGATACCAACCATGCCAATCCCATCTCTGTTTAAATGCCAGGATAGAAAGACTAGTAAAATCAATAGGGAACTGGTTTGTTTTTTAAAATATCAGGAATAATGCCAGGGAGGCCCATGGAGCATCCAAGCTTCGTTTGTTTTTCAGCATCCTTGCCTCCCTGGCACGTAGGTAACTCCTTAGCAAAGAAAAAGGTTATCATCATTGATTCTTCCAAGCACTGCTGACGGCAGCCCCTGGCCAAACCACTCATGGAATGGGCTCAGAGGGTTACGGAGTTTGAAGCAAATCAGTAAAATAAATGTCAGCCATCAGCCCTGGCCCTGAGAGCTGCGGCCCTACTGCTCTCCCTATGCCAAATGCAGCTGGGAGCCCACAGGAGGGGGAATAACCACAATGATAATACGTTAAATGCTAAAAGTTAAATTACATGGAAAACTGTGTGGTGTAACTCCCCATCCTATGGGATGGACAGTGGGTTTTTCTGGGGTGTCCTCCGCATGAGGATCATGGCACCTATGTGAGGGACGCATGGGTTAAGGGACCACCTTGAGCTGCTCTCCACTGCAAGAGGTCTGCTGCCTTGCAGAGGCCTCAGGTCCCAGGGCCTATGGAAGGAAAGGACGACATCTAAGCATGGTCCTAAAAACAGTTTGTTCAGGATGTCTTTGAAGGCAGTGAAGGTTTGAGAGGTGCATCTGGATGAGTGGGGCGATGTGGATTATTACCAGTGCTCCTGCATTACCTGACACACACCTTGGTTTTTACCAAAGGATGCCAAAGGATGCCAATGTGATCTCCACTATCCCACCCTGGTTGTGGACCTTTTTTTTTTTGTAATGAGATTTACCTCATTTATATTTTTATATATATAACCAGTTTTGGAATTCATATGATTATAAGAGGTTGGGTGATGAGGAAGCACATGATGTCCCTAAGAAGGAGAACCAAAAGCCACAAACATCTTTAATACCCAAGAGAGGCAGCAGGGCGAGCGGTGTGCTGGGTCCTCCATGGTGCTCCCTGGGTGCTGACCACAGCCCTGTGAGGCTTTGCATGTTGGTGAGGGACACGTGCTAGAACTCAGCCAGCCGGCTGTGCCAGGATCCCACAATTTTGGAGAATTTTGTGGCTGTAATAAGGGTAAGAAATGCCTGCAACGTTTTCCCTGAACAGTCTGATTCACACCATCCTTCTCAAAGGCTTAAAAATAGCTTTTGGTGGTGTCTTTTAGATTTGTAACCAAATTAGTTTTGCACTAATTCTCAAACCAGGTCCTGGTGCCAGGAAAGCAACTTCAGTGCAATCTTCTAAAGGCAGCGAAGCAGCAAATTGCTTAGCAGGAGGACGTGCAAGGCTGGCAGATTTTAGTTTAATCTAGGAGACAGTCACTCACTTCTCATCAAAATGTCTGCTTTTAGATGAAAAAATAGACACACAGCGGAGCTGTGTCCATCAGGGAGGGAAAAAAACAATTTCACCAGGCAGCAGCAATAATTTGCTAGTCTACCTCCTCAAAATGGTTCACCCAAATCCTTGGAAAATAAACTCATGAACATTTTTTTTCTAGTTCTAGGTGGAAATTGTCCCATTAGCTTCTTCCTGTTAGCACTGAGTTATTTCTTTGCAGCCACTTAGCAGGGCTAAGACATGGACATACATCAGTGAAAGAAGATGCAGTTGTGCAACCACATGAACCATCACCTGAATGAAGACACATCCAATACCAGTTCCAGCTGCTTAGCTCGTTGCTTTCCAACCATTTGGAATGCAATCTTACAGCATCCCTTCATGGCTGAGACATTGCATTAAAAAATCCACAAAGTACAGAAACCAGACTCCAGAATTTAGAGTTCTCATGGAAAAACAGGAGGAAATGCTGCAAGCAAGGCAAATGATGCTACCACAGCTTCTCTTTTAATCACTAATGTGAGAGTCACAAGTTCTCCAATTCTCTTTGGTCTGTCTGGTAGCAATGAAAAGCCCCACACAGTCAACATTTGGCAGAGAAAATAGTATAACACCCACAGTCTGGTGGTATTGAATAAGTTCTAACATAGGCTAGTTGAGAAAGAACGGGTCTTGCCAGCACAAAATTTCTTGGGAAGCTTCAGGAGCTGGAGTATCATTGGAGGATGCGACCACTGGACAGGGCAGCACCCCATCAGCCTGGGATGACCACCCAGTCCACCCTCCTGATGATAAAGAGTCACTGGTGTTCTAAAACAGCTTCTGACCCAGAAACAGCTCATGGCAGCAGCCTCTGGAGTGCCTGTCCTGGACAGGTGGCTGCAGGCAGGACAGCTGGAGGCATCTCCCACCACACTTCCCTGCAGCAAGGCCAGCCATTCCTGCCTCCTAAGATCAGCTTCTGAGCCAGAGGAATAAGCACTGATCACTAGAAGACAAGTAAACAATGAAGAAATAGCCAGGAACCTCCTTATTTTTATAGAGATTTTCCCCATTTCTTTGAATTTTTGAACATTGAGCTCAGCAAGCATATTTTATTTCTTCCCTGTGGATTTGCTATGTCTTCATTAGGAACAGGGCTCAGCTTGCCTATTTACCCATTAAAAGCTATCAATACCATCCAAATCTTCCACATTTAGGCTTCCCTAGCAAGAGGGTGATTTAAGGGTCTACTGATCACTGCCTATAACAGCAGTAAGGTGTATGTGATCCATATGTGCACAGCAATCTCACACAATGCCAAACCAGAGGAGGATGCAACTCCATGTGAACACATACGCTCTTTCCAAGATCATCATCTCCCGGCATGGGGCTGTGATGACCAACATGCACTTCCTCTTCCACTTGAATTTTCTTTCTCTCCTTACTTCTATTTCTTCATAGCTCTTCTGCAGCCCCTGTGGCCATCAGTTCACTCCTGCCAAAGGAGTGTGCCTCACCTACACTGGTGTGAGCCAAGGGCTGTGTTTGTTTAACAGCTTTACAATGCAGAGTGGCCAACAGCTTAAGAGCCATAAAAGAGTTGGTGCCTTTGCAGCACAAACTTCCAGCTGTGTGGTCCTTTGCCTGCATCAGGTTCCTTCACAGTTCAATTACAGCTGCCAAAGGCCCTTAGTATCACTGAGAAATATTTTGACACTTGGCAAGTATTTCTTTTTTGTTAAAAAAAATGCCCATGCCCATCCATCATGCTCCCATTGCAATGTGAATCCTCCTTGGGTACTGAGAACTGTAACTGCTGCTTGATTGCTTTCCACCTCAACAGTGCTGTGGCAAGTTAAAGTTTACAAAACTGACTCCTTTCCAGCTGGATGCTACTTGGAGCTGGTTGTTTTATGGACAGTTGGGTTGGCAGAGATGAAGTTGTGCTTCTGGTTCATTGGCTGAGTGTGCTTGGCAGGGATGCTCTGGGGGGCTCAGGCAGTGGTTGGGACCCTTCCTGTCCCTTCTGCTGTGTGAGGAGGTGGCTGCTCTTGAGCAACTGAGATACCACCACATCATACCATACCATAGCATACCATACCACACCACACCACACACCATACCACACCATAGCATACCATACCATCTTCCTACCGCCACCATACTATCTTCCTACCACTCCTTGAATGAGGTCCCTCATGTCCCTTGTGGCTGTCCTGATGACATAATGCTGTGACAAAGCTGGTGGCCTCAGGGCAGAGAATCTGGGGCCTCCAAGTACCCAAATGCAATTCAGGACAGGCCAGACAGAGGCTTTATTAACTATGATTATAGTGAGAGGACATTTGGACAGCATCTTCCCTTCTGATTCCCTGTTCTCTGCAAAGTGATTGCAGATATCCAGCCTACATGTTGTTTCCAAAAAAAAGGAAGTGAGGAAAATTGTAATTTCAATGTTAGTAAAGCCAGGTATCCATCCCCGAGGAGCTTGCCAAGTGCCACAATCCTAAGAAAGAATCAAATAGTGACAATATGGAGAGATGGCTCTTGGTGGGGCCTATAGGAGTGGTCCACCCAGTATTATTTTAGCTCTGAAGTGAGGGGTTGGAAACAGTCAGAGACTGTTAGCTTTGAGTTGAAAGGGATGTTCTTACAATTAGGATAAACTCCTATATTTCAGATCTCTCAAATATGAAATATTAATAATTTTACCAACACACCCTTATAGCATATGTAAGGAGAAGAGAAATATATATTTCCCAGGAAATCTCTCTGCCCTGTTCCTTTTCTCCCTGACATCAACTTCATGCCCACCAGCACTGCACACCACCAGTGTGAAATAAACCTTCCAAAATCTGATCTGACACAAATCACAGGGTCTAATCCAGGCTGGCAGGCAGGATGAGCGACCTAGCCATGACATCAGGCAAATTTCTCACACCGAGATGAAGCCACAGACTGAGCGATTCAAGGAGGAAACCCCACGGCAGGGCGAGCAGGTGCTTGTGTCCCAGATTTGCTCAGAGCCAGAGAAGCTCTAGGTGGTGCAGGACAGCTCCTGTGGCCCTGTGGCCACCAGCTGCTGGCAGCGATGCCACCATCTCCACAGAAAGCCAAGAGTCTGTCCCAGCCAACAACCCCCCAGTTTTCACTCTGCAGCGCAGAGTGGTCTTGCACCCCATCAAGCACATTCGCCCTCTGGCTCCTGGCACATCTGGTGTGGCAGAGAGGAGTTTATGCTTCAGGAACATGTGAGAAGGACTGCAGTGCCTGGAAAGGTCTCATTGTTCTTCCCAGTCACTGTGTCCCCCTGATGCCCTCTCCAGTCTGCTACCACTTTAGATATCCTGGCAAGATCACCCCTGGGAAAGGGAGACAGAAATAATGAGGGTATGCTGAGAGCATGTTTTGGGGTGGCTTGGGCCATTCAGTGGTGTTACCGTTTTTGCCATGTGCAACAATTACACTGACAGTAGTTGTTGGACTGTGTTACCCAGCACCGGAGCTGATCCTGCCCTAGCAAACCCATCCCCGCAGTCCTGTAGAAGGAACATGATCCCCTACTGTGGCTAGTGCTACCAGCACCAGCGAGTGAAGCCCCACACAGGAGGATTGTAGAGTAACCTATTGGTGACCTGTATAATAATGTTGTCTTCCTCTGTGTCCTCGGGGGCTTTTTATCTCATCTGATGGACAGAAGGATGTTGGTTTTATTATTCATGCAAGAACACCTCTCCCCTCCCTGTCTTAGCGCTAACTCAAAGGAAATGCGACTTGGAAGTAGATTTGTAAGCAGCAAGGAAGGCTCCTGTGTCTGCTCAGGTAACAGTTCTGCTGGCTGATTGCTGTCACATAGCCCCTATGTCCCCAAGCCCAAAAACAAGCAGGAGCTCCCTGAGACCCACTCCTGCCCTTTCAGATCCCCGACACCGTTCTCTAAGCACCTTCTCCTTGCCCACTCCCCGCTCACAGCACCTTTCCACATGGTGCTGGGAACAGCTCGGTCCCAACCCCATTCCTCGCACCGTTCAAAGGAATGGAGACTGTTCCCTGCTAATCACATGCCTGCTGTGGCCACGTTCACAGCGAGTTCATTAGCAGCATCGCTTTGGGGGAGGCTTGATTGGCAGCGTTAATAACGTCGCACCGCAACGGCAAGACCCTGCAGGGCACAGGAAACCTTGTCGGGGTACAAAGAGGCTCTTCCTTGTTGAGGGATTGAGGGAAGGTGATACAAAGAAAAAAAACCCCAACCCAGTGTGTATCTCAGGCTGTCAAACTGACCTCCCCTCCTGGTATTTTTTTTCCCAGTGTTGGAGGTGTAATTAGGCTTCAGAGCACACGCTGAATCGCTACGCGTGAAATCCACCCAAGGGCAGCACGTCCTGCACCGAGCATCACTCACGGCTGGGTGAGATGGGGTTTTAAGGAGGTGAGGCACAAACACAGACTAAAACCTACTTGCAAGACCATTTAAAAACCTACAAGTTTCAAAAACAGCTCCTGCCACCAGAGATGTTTGCTTACCAGGGAAGGAAGGGTTTGGGATGGATTGGAGCTAAAGGTACAGTGGTGTGAGCTGGAGGACCTGCTCCCCACCTCCACCCTCTGCGAACGCAATGGGTGACACAGTAGTGACACAATGTGGAAAACATTTCCCTTTATATTTATTTTATGGGAGCTCTCTGGTTGGAAAGATTTCAGTAGCTCTGTGCTGCATGATCAATCTTAGGAAAATAAAGATTTCTCTCTGGGACGTGAGGGCACTGATAGCATTTCTGATGGGACTTAGGAGCGCCTGATTAAGGACGGGAAAAACAAAATACTAAATAGTGAGGTTGTACTTACATCACCAGACAAGCTGTGACTGTCTGAGAAAGAGGTACACAGGGGAAACCCTGGGGAGGGCCAGGAGTGCTCCTGTCTGGAGGATGTAGAAAGGATGGAGCCAAACTCTACTGGGAGAAGCATGGGGACAGTGTGAGAGGCAACGGGAAAGTTTCACTAAATGCAAGGAAAAGGCTTCAAAGTGAGAGGTAGGACAAAAAAAAAAATCCAGATGGGGTGATATTCAGCCTTGGAGATATTCAGAACCTGCCTGGACAAGACCAGGAGAGATGTGATTTACCTCCAGAGTTGGCCTTAATTTCAAGCTGGCTCTGCCTTGAGAGCGAGGTTGGTTTGGAGATCTCCAAAGGTCCCTTCTGACCTGTTATCTCCAAGTCTAAATTACTTTTCCATAATTAGGTCCAGCTCCTAGTAAACTTGTCATATGGAGACCTGATGAGACCACTCAGACCCTGAGTCCCGATGAGGGACCAGCGCAGTCACTCATTGCACATCCATCTGCAGCATTTAGCATGAGAAAGGGCAGCACTGGCATTTTTCAACTCTCATTGAGTAGAGCAACCTTTTCTGGATAATTCCTTCTACTGAAGGCTGCGTGGTGCTTTTGCAAGTGAGAAGGTGCTGGGAAAACAAGGGGTTCACAGGACCGGCCTGGAGCCCAGCTCTTGCCTCAGGGTTAGCTGTAAATGGTCCATGCGCGGAGCCTCGAACGCATCCCTGCTACCGTGCATGGACTTTGTTATCTGGAATTATTTCCTCCTATTCATCTGTGTTCTGTATTCCACTCTGTTGTTCCTAGCTGAAAACTCTCCCACCGCCCTGCTGTGGCACATCCTTTGTGGGATACTGGAGCAGCACCCAAAGGAGGTACAGGCAGATGGGTGGGTGTACCTGCGTGGGGATAGACAGAGCTGGTGCCTCCCTGGGGATCCGCAGGACACCCAGAGAAAGGGTGAGATGACACCACCATTACCTCTGCCCTAAGACCCCATCAGCCAGTCCAAGAAAAACAGCACAAGAAAAGGATCACATCCTATAAAAGCAACATTGCAGGCAATAGCCCCGGGGTCTCGATGGGATTGCAGCAAATCTCTAGTTGACTATTTAGTCTGGGTCTAATCCAGAAAAGGAGTGCCACTAAAAGAATTTTCATTCTTGGCCTTGAGGTGCTTTGTTTTCAGCAATACTGGTCTGAAGGGCAATTCCTATCCTCTGTATCTGCCTTGGATGCATCCTGACTCGACACTGGTGCAAGCGACAGAGTGATGGCACTGCTGTATTGCCTCACTGAGCACAAGCATGTGGTTCTGCCACACGAGTGATGAACTGAGCACAAAGCTGCACAGTCCTTGTCCCCCAACATCTCCATTGCCAGCACAGAACCGTGGGGGCTGGCTTGTACCTTGTGTCCTCTTCGAAGGCTGACAGGACATGGGGCTGCAACAAACAGGACGCCCCAGCAGCCCGTGATGTGATATTTTATTTATCATATATATCATATATTACAATATTACAGTTATATATATTTTACATGATGCATATTGAGATTGATGCTCTTCAAGTCTGTTTGCAAAACCCAGCTGCCACCACTGACTACACTCAACCCTGTGGAGGTGACCAAGAGCTGACCAAGTCAGCCCATGCCATGCGAGCACACCACCAGCAAGAGCAGAGTTTATTTTGCTTTTTCAACTTTGGGTTTCTGGAAGCAAAAGCAAACTGCTTGGAGATTTTTTTTCCCTCCTGAGACTCTGGTATCAGACTCTGATAAGAGCTTTCCCGGTCATTACACAAGCAGGGCTGGACATGGGAACGCAGCATAAATAAATGACTTGGAGCACAGCATTTTGATAACTGAGTTTTTCTAGCTTTCTGGCCTGGGCAAGAGCAAAATAAATTCCACAGCAGTGTCAGCAATTTCCTCTCCCTTGCCCCTAGCTTTGGGCTAACTCGAGCTGCTACCCTCATTGCCCAGAGAAGCTGTGAGTATCCCATCCCTGGAAGTGTTCAAAGCTTTGACAACCTGGTCTAGTGGAAGGTTTCCATGCCTGTGGCAGAGGGGTTAGAACAAGATGATCTTTAAGGTCCCTTCCAACCCAAACCATTATATGATTGTATGATTCTATCAACATGGATCTGCCCAAAAAACACCCACACCATGTTGGCAGGAGTCACAGTTCCCCAGACTTCCTTGGCAAACATGCACCAGCCTCTGCCCACACAAAACTCATTGCTGGGATGCTTCACCCAATGAGTGCCCAGTGATGGGCTTCACTGGAAAAACAACACCACTGCTCATCTCCCCTCTGCCTCCTCCTGGAGGTTGTGGCTGTTCTCCAACCCCGTGTCACCTTTTGCCAGCCCTCTGTGACATCCACGAAGATGTTCAAGAGAGAATAAGGTTTACTTTCACCAGGTTTGGGCTTGGTTGAGAGATATTTTCCAGGCAGGGCATTGCATTTTAGGGTTTCTTTTGTCCCACATCCATGAGCATCCATGGTACTCTTGAGGGAGATGGGGAAGGGGTTGCTTTATTCCCTACCAATGAGCCCTTTCCAAACCCTGAACACTGCTTGTGTTTCAAAGCAAAGCTGATTTAAAGCAGCACTTTTGAACACAGAAAAGAATCTGAAAAAGCCAATTTAAGGTTTAGTTTTAATCATTTGGAGATAGGCACCCATGTCAGCTCTAGCAGTTGAATCCTGTAATTAAAGTACTCTGCCCTCAATCTCTCAGGTGAAGGCAGATAGAAATACAGATGGACATAGATCTGGATATCAGGAATGAGAGGTACATCAGAATGCTTTCCCCTTCCCTTGACATGTCACTTCCTTTGCTTAAAGGCTGCAGAAAAAAGTCCCTTAAAAAGTGATATTGAACATCTCCTGAGCTAAATGGAATCTACGCACAGCAAAAATCACCATCCCATTTCGTTTGCTATGATAAGCTGGAGATACTGTGGGGCTGAAAACGATAGTAAGGATGTTTCTCTGGTGATCTAAGGGACTCTGGCTAGTAGCAGGATATTTGGGATCGGCTTGTCTTTCCAGGGATGGTTCCTAATTTTAGAAAAGCTCCAAGGCTTGTTAATTTTTAGCCACTTTAATGAGCTGTCTCATCATCTGTAACCATCTCCAGCTCGACTAACCTCTGCAGGGGGAGAAATGGGCCTTATCTGGCTCACGTTGAACTCACAGTCTGCTAGACAACCCTTTGCACCTCCTCATGGTAGCTGGCTGGGTGACAAGGCCAAAGCCAGCATCACATTGCTGGCACAGAGACGGCAACAAGGAAGATGAAAGGTCTGTAATGGCTTCTCTGCAAGGAACTAATAAGTGAGACAGGACTCCTCAGACTGGAAAAGTGTCAGGATAGGAGAGATGCTGAGGAAACTCTCAGTGGCAGGGAGAGGGTGGTGCAGATGACCTCCTCACTCTTGCCTAATACAAGAATGACAGAGATACAGGAAGGTAACAGGAGCCAGGCTCTGGGCACACAAAAGTAGACTTTCCTCAGGCAACACAGGCATGACCTTGCTGAAGAATGCTCAGGAGGATTCCAGTTTAGCTGGCCCCATTTGGAGACTGAACAAAGTCATGGAAACAAAATCCCCCCCAAGGTCACTGAGTGCCAACGTGTGATGATGGAGGTCCACAATGAAAACTGTCTACAACAGGGAAAATATTAGGAGGAGGAGAGAGTCTTCCCTAGATGCTGGTTTACTGACCACTGTGCAACATTCAACACTAGAAGGACTTGGGATTGACTCTCTACGGATGTTCAAATGTGCCATACTTGGAAAGGGCAAGGGAGGCAGCACTGTCCACAACAACCCTCGTGGCAAAGCCCAACCACCACAGCTTAACATGATGCCCTGGCTTTGCTCCAGGAAACATGGGTGTTTCTATTTTGGCAAGACAGAGAGTCAGGAGGCTGTGAGGCTAAACACATTAAATGCGGGCAAAAGTGAGAAATGGAGCCAAAAGCTGCTATGAAAAAGACAGCTCCGTGGAGAGCAGCACCAATGACACTCACCTGTCTGCTGGTTTCTCATGGTTTAGTTGATTTTAGGACCTGGGGTTCATTCCTACAGCTTAAAAGGGCACTCTGATGAGTAAATTCCCTGATGTTTCATAATGTGTAAGCTCATGGGAAAGCCTTTCCTTAGTTAAAAGAGGATTTCTCTCCTCTTCCAGCTCACCCTTTTAGATGAAACTCGTAGAAACCTAATTATCTCATCCTTGTGTCAGGCCCCTCTGAAACCTGCTGAGGGATTTACTGGTTTCCAGGAGACTCTCACAGAAGGCACATGAACACCCAGACACTGTCCGAGGCTCTGTATCAGCCATGTGGAGCTCACAGCCCAGACCACTGCTCTCCTGACAGGCACCCTGCTCAGGCAGTTTGGCTCATGGGCTTCAGGGCAGCAGAGTACTCAGGGTACGCAGGGGGACAACCCCAAATCTGCACCACACAAGGGTGTGCTCTTCCAAAAAACTAATCAGCTTCCAGTCTAAGCATTTCCGTGACAAACACCCTTTCTGCAAAACATTCATGTTTCCTTTCTCCCTCTTTGGCATTGAAATTAGTATCCAGGTACTCTAATATATTTTGCTGCTGTTGTACATAAGGAAAAATAAATACACCTCATACCCCTTCATTTAGACATGAAAGGTCACTGTAGCTGTTTCTGACGCAGTCTCAACTCACATCAGAAGCTGCTCGTGCAGTTTCTTTCCACCAAGCCCAGAAAACCCTGCATTTGGTGATTCACTGCCCCTTTCCGTAGGAACAATCTCAATTTCTTCTCCTTTGATGTTCAATTTTGCATTGGGCTGTCTTCTAACGTATTTTTTTTCAAATGTGCTCTGCTTGCCAAGTGATCCAGACTGCCCTGTCTGATGAATTTGTATTCAACATTTACCGTTTAATTACCCTTTGTGCCACCGGCAGCTTCTCCCCGCAGGAGCCATTGGATTTGCTCCACTTAGGGAAATGCTGAGACCTAGTATTAACCCCTGAAAAATGGCACAAAGAAGAGCCACATTTGTGGGTGACATCTTTCTGGGACCTGTCAGGTTTTAATTCACTTGCCATGTTCTTGGGGCTGTATGGACTGCCCTCACTACGCTATAGCTGCCTTTAAGAGACCAGGGGGCTACACCACTGGGCCAAGATTGATGCTGGGCATCGACCTATTGCTGCCTGGGGGTCTCTTCTGTACATTTCTTCTACCTTCTAGATTTGAAATAACTCCCTTATATCAGAATTAACCTAATCTCTTTTACCCCATATCTAGAAAGATGTTGTCTTCTTTGTCCATGCTTTGGTGGAAAGACAGGAAGACTGCTGCTTCCTGGACCTCTGCAAGCTTCCTTGCAGGAACTTTGCATACTGTTCTGCTCAACTTTTCCTCAAATACCAGACTTTGAAATCTCTCTAAGGTTCTTCAGTGAAGGAAACCCTTCCAAAAATCAAGGGGGAGTTTCAGTTGTGGCAGAAGGCTTTAGGAGATGCAGTCTCCAGAGACCATCCACACAGAATCTCGAAGAGAGCAAGTAAAGCCCTTGGTTTCCTTGCAGAAAGACCTTCCCGAAATGGTAGCACCTCAAAGACAGATGACTAGGGTCTAATGGATGCTGCAGTAGCATATGACTGTGTATTGGCAGAGTCTTTCATGGCCTTCAGGAAGTGCTGAGGCACTTTATTAACCACGTGTCTGCCCCAGCCTTTGTCTTCTGCCAGCAAACAAAGCCTGGCAAAGATATTTCAGAGCTCAAATAATCTATTTGGCTTTGGGAACTCAAACACGTAATGGGTCACTTGATCAACAGTAGTCTGGTTTAGTCAACACAGATGAGGAGATCAAACGGATGAGAAGATGGCCCATTCAAAGATAGCCTACTTCTAATGAATATTCATGTCAATATTGTCTTCTAAAAATTAGAGCCTGTGGAAACCCTTGCAGTAGTATATTTGGGATGCTACAGGGTTTCTGGTCATTCCTATTTCCTGCTTGACCAACAGCACAGTCGGGACATCAAATACTGTGACTTTGACCTGAAGAATGCCCACAAATTTGGCCGAACAGGGCAGAAAAATAACCTGGGATCATGGTAACAGATTGCCTTCTTTAAAGACTTCTTTAAAATCAAGGAAGCCAAAGGGAAATAAATTGGCTGAGGTGCTGAAAAACACTTTACAATAGCCAAGAAGCTACTGGATCAACAGGACTGTTTAGTGTGACTTCTGTGGATTAGCCTTTTTCCCTTAAATTTAAATTATTCCATTAAAAGTGGCTGCGGACACACATAACTGAGGTAGTCTACTGCTCCCCCTGACTGATCGCACAAGTCTCATTGTTTCGGAAATCCATCTGGAAGTTCAGCTTGAAGCCCATGCTCTTCTGGCTTCAGAGGAGTGGATAGGAGGGTGGGCACTGATTCCATATCACCACCAGTGCACAGCAGCTCCTCCATCTGCCTGTTAATGTATGTTGAAACATGGCTACATGGCAACATTTATATCAGTGGATTGAAATGGGTAGGTCTGTCTTGGCCTGACAGCATGGATATGGTCATCAGTGGAGGATGATGCCCATCACCTCTCCCTCCACTGGAATCCCAATGGCCACTGACCCAGCTATTGACCCCATCAGTAGCTGAAAAGTCTTTCCAAAAGCAGCAAACCTCTCTCCTTTCATGTATTATTAAAATTCTCACTGGTTAATTTATTAGGGTACTTTGCACTGGGAAAAATGACCTCTTTGTTGACCCACTTAAACATGCTCCACTCCAATACAAAACAGTCAGAATGGTAGAGATGGGGAAGTTGTGCACAGACTGACATCCTTTGTCTTAGCGAGACAGCTCCAGGATGGAAGGGCTGGGACTCCCTGGCACGAGAGCAAAGGGCTAGACACAAGCCTTTACAGACCAAACCACAAAGGAAACATTCAGCCCATACACCGCATGGACACAGCCAGAGAAACAAGACTTCCTGGTCCTCCTTCCTACACAGCACTCATCCCTTCCTGAACCTGTGGGTTTGGGGAAGAAACCTTCATTTCTCTCCACGTTGCCTCCTCTAACAATGCAAACGGAAAACATGATGAAGGGTGGTGAACAAACCCACCTGCACATGGTGGGATTCACAGAGCTCATGAGGTAGTAAAAGTGCATCCTGGACATTCTCCAGTCAAACATGTCCAGATTGATGCTCAGACATCCCCATTCTCTGCTCCCAGGTTTCTCCAGCAAGGGAATCACTAGATTTGCTCCACAGAAATCCCTGATTCAAAACTAACATGTATGGGATGTGGGTGGAGCAGGGCACTGCTGGGCAAAACTGGATAAGTCAAACTGACAGCACAAACACCACTCAGCACCAAAAGTAGTCCTGTAAGTGAAACGAGCAGGATTAGCTGTCATTAGGTCTTGTTTTTCCATTAGTGTCACAAAGATAAAGCTGCTCTCATCTCAGAAAGGTGGCCTGCAAAGTGCTCAAACTCTACAGGACTCTCAGGTTATTAGAGAGGGCACAAAAGCTCCATTTGCTTCATCATCGAGAAAGCACCTGGAAAGTGCAGCAATGACAAAAAGATGCCACAAGGTGCATTCAAACCTTGCGGGGTTGGGAGTTGCATCCTGTGCCCTGCTCATTGACCTGACTATCATACTAGCTTCCTGCTAGGGAGTGTTTTAAAGCTCAAATGCATTTTTGTGGCTCATTCTCATATGATGCTCTTTATCTGAAGCAACTGAGCTGCCAAATAACTTTGATACTAAAGGGGTAAGCAAAGAAAGGTTCATGAGGACACCTAAAAAGTGTCCCAAATTTCACCCCTTAGGAAAAGATCCAGAGGGAGACCTTGGAGATATACATTAATCCCTGATTATTTTTAGTTTCATAAAGCTCACATATCCTGGGTGTTAGCTGAGCTAAAATACACAGAATGGGACTGAACAGAATAAACTGCAGCAGAAAGCTGAACGCAAGATTGGGAGGTAGGAGTTTGTGAGATTCGATGCTGCAGCTGCCATTAATCTGTCAAAAACCCTTGGAGAATGGGGTTTTACCCTGTTGTGCCGCTGTTTTCCAAGTGTCAAATAAAGACCTGATCTCAGAAGGATGTTACAAAAAATGACTGAACTGCTATCTGCAAAAATACTTTGGGGGTGGAAAATGGAGTTATATGATGGGTGGGGAATAATTTTTCTGCCTGCACCAGTTCTGCAAACCAAGAGGTAGAAAACAGCGCGTGGGAACCTGAACCTGCAGCAAAGAGGGGTGGAAAGAGCAGTAACTGATGAGTTTTATTGCAGGATGTGTTAATCATCCCTCTACAAGAGGGACTGGGATGGGGGTGGAGGACTCGGCAGCTGGGATTTGAGATGTATTAGTACTAACTCACATCTGGAATCCATCCTGGAACAGGAACACAGTGTCTGGACCAGGCAGGCCAGAAGGAAATGTTCTTTGTGGCCAACCTTCCTGAAGGACCTGACCTGCTGGGCCTTTGGAGGTGCTCCTCAAGTGACCTGGGATTGGGGACTACCACAGATGCTTTCCAAAGGGAGTGGGGAGTTTCTCTGAGTGATTTGCTCAGAGGCTTTAAGGACTGGCCTGCCATAGGGTGCCAGGGAAAAACAGATCCAGCTCTCACAGGGAGCCCTTGTCCCCAGATTCTTTGGCAAGGCAGACTAAGCTTGGTGGTCTGATGGTTCAGGTGGGTGCATAGTAAGTTGAAAGATGTTTTCCCCTCTGCTTTGGAGTGCTGCACCTCCATCTCAGCATTTCTTCATTCGAATTTTCCTGCTTATCTGATCCCACTTGCATGTCTCTCCCACCACTATAACTCTCTGTATTTCAATGCAGTTTTTCCTGGATCACAGCAGTGAGCGGGGGACCAAGGCATGGGCATGGGCGTGATCAGGGACTGCATCTACAAGTGGTAAGAGAGTCACTGTATTCCTGCACAGGACCTCATTTGCAAACCACTTTGGAGGCATTTGTCTTTTTAAAGCAGCATTACTAAAATATGGGACCTCTCTGGCTATGCTGGAGAATGCACCTGGTACATGGCTTTCCTGCTCCATCTTGCACAGGCTGTTGGGTTTGGGAAAGATGGGAAGTCTACGCTGGATTGAAATACCTCAGATTCCTTGGCTGCGTGTTTTTCCAAGGATATGTATATTAACCTGCGCTCTGCAAATGTTCGAGGCATTCCTTATTACATTACCTCCTGATGCACAGGGGAGCCCAGGCTTTCCTTTTTCTGGGTACTTCCTAAACCCACCATGCATCCCTGCACTCCCAGTGCTGCCCCATCATGCTGCAGCAGCCTGCTGCACATGGCTTGTGTTGACTCTATGGATGCCCTTTGCAAGCTCAAGTGATTTCTGCAGCTGAGTAAATAGGAGTGTAGCCCATTGTGGATCCCTGAGCTGTATACACGTGGCCTCCTCACCGTCCCACCAGCAAGGACAAGAAATGAGGACCCTGCTGGGTTCTCCACCCTGAACAAACACTGGAGGCGACGTGTCCTTCATAGCAAGGGTGGGCTCCGTGTAGCCAAGGTGCTCCTGATGACCACTATTAGTATCCAGGGATGCAGAAGAAAATCAAGACACCAAGCCAAGGATGTCTCCTTGCTTAAGCCACCATGATCAAGTGAGAGATTGTAACAGCAGGAGCACGGAAGAATGAAGATTGGGGAGATGGCAGCCAGACTAGGTTGGGCTTCAAAAGCTGTAGGATTATGCCTAGAGATAAGGCATAATAGGGTTTTCTTTCTACTGCAGAAAGCACCCCACACATAAGTGAATTGGGAGAGAAGCTCTGAAGATCCCTTTGGTGCTGCAGGTCTTCAGAGGCGTTTGAGAATGGCAAGGTACAGTTTCAGACAGCTTCACTAAGGAGAAGATAGGAGGGAGGAGCTCAAGGAAAGACCATCAGACAGGCACCCTCTGACCTCCACAGAGAGTGGTCCTGTATTAGTGGTGAACAGGGTGGAGCTGGGCTAACGGTTGGACTCAATTAGCTAATCCCTTGGTTCAGCCAAGGGGCCATGGGGCCACCTCCACTCTGCACTTAGTCAAACAAGGCCAGGAAGCATCTAGACCCCATGAAACAAAGCAGCACTTATGGCTTCATGTGTCACAAGCACCTGGATCTTGTATCCATCATTTGGTTTTCTGCAAACACAGCACCTCCTGTATCACCATCAGGTTCAGGTGCCATGTTCCCAGGAAAATATCAGTAAACTGGAGGAAAATCAGAGAAGAACAAAGCAAACTGTTATTATGGAGTCAGAGAGACTGACTTTCTGAGCTAATGTGTTTAGCTTGGCTTAATGGCAGCTTAGCAGGGGCTTGGCAACTCAACTGTCTGCAAATATTTGAAGGGTGTAAACATTATGGACAAGAGGGAAATCACTGAGGGAGTTTCACAGAGCAGGATGAGCAGGAATGAAGTGAAGGCACTAACCCACCACGATTGCTAACCGGGGCTTAGGTATCTCCACGTATTATTTACTCAAGCTCCCTCATCCTACAGCTGCTCTATAGGTCTCCTTAGCCTCTGTTGTGTCATGATGGGATTCAGAGAAGCACACACAACCCTTACATTGGGTTTTCTCTCTGTGGATGCCAACAAGGAGATTTCTAGATGTTCGTGCAATTTACAGCTCACCATTGCAAGGGCAAGTGGTACCTAAAACCAAATAGCCCTGCTCCCAGCAGGTGTTCAGGCTGATCAATGAGCACATTTCCCCACCTACACCCTGTTTTTCTCTTCTATCACCATCAGCTTAAAATCTAAAGCACAGGGATCAGGGCTGAGTTTTAGTTGAAACCTTAGGACAGACATGGCAAGAAATTGGCTATTCCATATCAATTCTGCAAAATTGTTTACTCGAAGAAAACATTCTTTAAATTCCTCTCCAAGCTCCTAAAGCAATCCATTTTAGCGTTTCATAACTATGTTTGGATTTTTCAGTTCAAAGTAACACTTACTTTCAAACTGCAAGGGTTAAAACAATAGCTCCAAATCAAAATATTTAATTTACAGTCAAAGGAAATATTTATTCATCTTTCAAGCTAACTTCTCCTCCAGCTTCACAAAACTCTCATAGAAACCCCCTAAAACAAGTAACTATATCTCATAGGGTGACTCCAAACTGTTTTGACTCCCTGTAGTGACGTTGCTAAACCCCAGACGAGGATATATCCCAGTAGGCACAAAAAAATTGCTTACGGAAGGGAAGATTCAAATTTAGAGCGGTTGCCTATCTATAAATAGTCTGCAGAACTAAAATACATTCCATTTTGGCTGGAAATGCCTTTTTGCCTTGTAGTCATAAACACTCCTGCCTTTTATAGTTGAACCAAATATTTGGTTTCTATAGTTATAACAGTGAGTACCCAATGGCCTTTATTTTTAATCTGCACAGTGTTTGCATGAAAAGCAGGGCAGCGGTTTGTGGGGACCTCAGAGGAGTCTGGACCACAGGTGCGTCATTAAAAATAAACCTGTGAACAACACAAAAAGCTCTCCCTAAAGTATCCAAACGCTCCAAGGTTTGCTTGTAAACAGCATTTCGCTTTTAGATGCAGCACTAAGTGCCCTGAGAGTGAAAAAGGCCAAGGAACTGGTGATTGCTAATATAATAATGAGGCTCTGTCCTACTAATCTGATGTTCTCAAAGCACTTTGCAGGCATTAATCATCCTCCCAGCAGGGCACGTTGGGGATCATCACTCTGAGCACGTTACAGGCCCAAGGCGGATGGGGGGAGAACCATGTACAGCCTGAAAGATCGCGGATGTCCAAGGAGGGGGTGGTCTGCATTGCTTTATGTATATATATATATTAAAAAAGTCACGGCCACCTCCCTGAAACTTGCCTTCAAAGGGGCCTATTTATCTCTCTGACAGCAATGCACATGAAAGCCCTATTATTCAGCGCTTAATAAATCAAACACCCATCCACCAGCATTACTGATGGAAGGAAAAGGAAATTAAAGGTGACCTGCTTGGCTTGGAGATCATAGGACGCTTCCTCATCCACTTAGAATAATTTAAGGTAGTTAAATCCTGCCTGTAAGAACTAAACAGGTTTCGCTTATCTTCATGTCCCACCTCAGAAAGGATCTCAGGGTGGGATATTGGCCTTCCCAAGGGGCTCCTGGAGATTATGCTGCAAACCCAATGCCTCCATCCTTCCAAGCAGCAAGCCTGCAAACCCAGCCTTGTACATGGGCAGTACTTTCCCTGCAAAACACCTGAATTCAGCTTCTTAGCAAATCTACAGCTGTTTTCATTTAACGCATCTGCATTTATTATCATGCTGGAGATGCCAAGAGGATGATGGGGCAGGAAGGGCGAAAGGTAAATCAGCCCAAATGCAGTTTCAGCGGGCCTGGGTTCACACTGGCCAGCCAGAGCCCTGGGGCACCTGCTCAAGCTCAGGAACAAGGGATATCTTAATGCCTCATCCTGTATTGTCTTCTGTCAGAAGCAGCAACTCACACTTGCTGACGTCTGCCTGGCACACTCCTGTGCCTATTTCCGATGGGCTGATGGACGTCAATGTGCCAGCCAGTTGTGTGAAGCTGTATCCACCTGAAACAATTCCCTACTTCAGCTGCTCTACCCAGCTACAGAAAGACAAGGGAAAGCTGCATCGGGGAAAAAAAGCACCTGGAAATCACAGGGATTTATTACAAATTGCCCCAAAGGGACGAGTTTCTGCATGAGTCATGTAGGTTTGACCTCTGCCTCTATTAGGGCAAGAGAGTCTTGAATTATTCCAGGCCAGGGTTGTCTGCACAGTGCTGGATGTGAAGAATGGATAATGCTGGGGGAAAAGAGCTGGTACAAGACCCAGCTTGTGGGAAGGGGCTGAAGACAGCCAAGCACATCTGCTCGTGGCAGGCAAGGAGCCACTGCTCCCTCTCTTAGATTCATCAAGGAGTGAAAGTGGATGTTCCAAGTGAGATTAAAACCCTTTACCCCAGCTTTTTGATATTCACACAGTGCTCTTGGAAGAGCACCAGCGTGCTGTTGTGCAGCCGAGGGCACTTGTGCTCCTTGAAGCTCTGCAGAGATGTCACCCCCCTCCATGATGGCACAGAGCTTTGAAACCCTCTGAACACTGTGCATTTGCCTCAGGAGCTAATGAGGCTCTGACATGTCGCTCATTAGCATGTTGCTACCTGCAAATGGCAGGTCTCTGGCTTCTGACATCCCTCCCTCCTCTCTTCCACGGCATTAAAATGCCTTGCACTTGCTCTGTCACTGATTGCCAAACCTGTGGTTGCTCTGCAGTATTGATATTCTTGTATTTACCATCAGCCATCTCAGAGCTGTGTGGAAAAGGCCTACAGTAAATTGCTCCCATGATTTAACTACTCCTTTGGATTCCCAATGCCTTTCCAAGAAGCAGAAGGAAAGCTGAACATCACTGCATCAATCCAGTGCTGCTGGTTTAGAATGAAACCCTGAATGCCATCTCTGGCTGGAACAACCTCAGACTGCATTGGCTGTAAAACCTGATGTGTTTTGGGGTGCTGTGGGGCATAAGATGGCTTTGTGTTTGGCCCAGTAGCCACAAGCAGCACCAGGAACCTATGTTCCTGGCTTTAGGGGCAATTCTTACATCCTGGTGGAAGAGATTTTTTCATCTGTAGGTTCACAGAAATGCAGAGTGGTTCTAGGATGGAACACTAATCCCCATTAGGGACTACAAAGTAAGATATATGCCCAGGGTTTGCAACATGCAACAAACCCCATTTCAAACACACTTCTTGCCAAAATTGCCCTGTTCACACTATATCACCTCTTGCAGCATCACTGTGGTTGTACAAAGCTCCCTGCCCCCACCCACACATCTCAGAACCCCTGTGTGCTCCCCAGGCAGGTTCTTACAGCAGCTGGGAAGCTCCTCCAGGGAGTCCTGAGGTTTATTTGGGAAAGAACATGAAAATACCAACAATTACAATCATTACTTCATCATGAGGCACCATGCAGAGGTGCCATTCCCATGCCGGGAACCATTCAAGGTTATAGAAGAACGTATAAGAACCACACCCTAGGAAGGATCTGTTTGTATTTCCTATGTACAGCCTCATAGGATGAATAAAATGCTCGCAAATTTGTTGATGGGGGTCAGGTGAAAAGCTTGTCCAAGATGTCACACATGGGCAAGAACTGATGGCTTTTTTCAGAATAAGACTCTTCTGGGCTTAGCTCAGGTCAAGTCCAGCAACCACTCCCTGTGTATCCTGGTCTCTCACATATTCAAGTATTTTATGCAATTTGGAAAAATTCAAGGAAATTGATTTTTTTAATTTTTCAAGAAAGGAATCATTTAACTAAGGAAGTGTTAAGTGTGGCTGGAAGGATGAGGCTGCTCTCAGGGAGCTCTGGGTCCTGGGATTGGGAAGGGGAGGGGCAACAGGACAGCAGTGCCCTCATGGAAGGGTCAAAGCAGCAGGAAGAAGACACAGTTTTTATATGGAATAAGGTGTGATTTCAACAGCCAAACCTGCTTCAGCCTGGCCCAAGCCACCCCTGCAGCAGAAATACAGATTTAGGGCTGGATCCTCATCTTGGACACTCAGGTTAACATCCAGACAACCTCCACTGTTTTTAACCTGTCCTGGATTTACATCTCCATCAAAGGCAGGTTGCGAGAACCACCACGGCCATTGAAAGCTGCAGCCTCCTGGCATTCATTCAGCTGCCATAACTTCCCTGCAACTTGACTCGCTCATAAGTGCAGAATACAAGAAAGCCAGGGCTCGACAGCAACAATCTCCCATCTGCCAGCTGGGTAAATCCCCTTGGTCTTTCAGAGGAAGATCTGAAAACCTGCTCAGATCTGGGAGGTTTTGGCTTGGGGATGCTGAACACCGAAAGCTCGGCATGTCTTGCCACGGACCACCTGGCGGATCTGCTAGCTTGGGTCATGGCCAAAGGTCCTCCAGCCTCCCCAAAGTGTGGTTGGTATCACATGTCCCAGGGAAAGGTGTAGAAATCCCTAAAACACTGAACTTGCTTGATTCTGGGAACAGCATCCCCCTAATCCAGGCAGCACAGGACATGCACAGCACACAGGGCTTAAGAGCCCCCTGACTGCAGCTGTAGCTGACGCAGAGAAATGGATCAGATAACAATGCTCCCAAAGCTTTTTTGTCTATATTCTAATATAATTAAAAAGTGGATAATCTCCTCCTCCATAAAAGCATTGGCTTCCTCTGAGAGCCTGTTTGGCTGCTGTGTTGAGCCAGAACAACCCAAAGGTTTGGTACATCTCTGTACTGAACCAGGAGATGGCAACAAAAGTTGTTACAAAAAGTGACATTTTGGAAACTCAACCTGGGGTCTTCAGAGATGGGGCTGAACTGTAGCAATGGAACTATGCCCCTAGAAAGCTGTTGGTGATTTATTAACATGAGGTGACCTCTCTGGTGCTGGTGCCAGGCAATCCCAGCAGGAAGGAGTAACAAATAATTTTCTTCTCTTCCTCTTTTTCTCCTTTGTTCTGTGTATTTTTGAAACTTAAGGGAAAAATTGTTATCACCATTACTATTTTTTTTTTCCTTTGCAAAAAATGTCTACTTAACCAGACGAAGCTGGGAATCATCCTTAGCTCTTTGCCTGCTGTTATTTTGCCTTTTGTGTTTTTCTTCTGCCAGCTCTCTGAGGACATGAAGAGGTTGGTTATAAGAAGTGCCCTTTTTGATGAGCACCTGGCATGGCAGGGAGAGACAGCAAGAAAAATTCAACTCTTGACCTTCTGCACCCAGATCTCACTTGGTCCACTTTCTATTGATGGATAGCAGCAGGAATAAGACAAGCAGGTAGCCAGGCACTGCCACATACTCCCACTTGCCCAAGATAGGAATCAACACCATCAAAATCCCAATTACGACACTATTTCACCTACTGGTTTCATTCCCCAAGGTGCTGCCCTACCGCTAACGCAGATTCACAGCAGTGGCACCTGTGGAGTCACATTCTGCTCTCAGATAAACACCCTCAGACATCCCTTCTCATCCTCTTTATTTCTAGCCTCGTGCCTGGCATGTGCAAGTGACCCAGGATTTCTCCCAGCCCTTCTTTTTTGCAAATGCCTCCCTTCCTGCATCCCCATTGCCTCTCATGATAGACTTCAGATATTTTTGGCACAGGGAAAAAAAAAAAGCTGGGGGAAAGGAGAGAAGAGGAAGAGTCAGTTCTGCTTTGTTTCAACACATTGCTATCCAATGAAAAGGAGAAGGCTGCAGTGGACATACCCGTGGGAACTGGCTGATCCATCTCCCTACCAAACTTGAGGGTCCGTGCAGAGGAGCTGTCTAGTGATGCCAGACAGCTCTTAGTTATTTTTAGGAAGAGCTTCCCCTCCTGTGTTGTCAATTTCATGCCACAGGAAATCTTTTCTGGGATGTTTTATTAAAAAAAAAAAGAGCACAAAACAACCAAAAAATCACCTAATTTCCTGGAGTCTTCCTCTCTGCCTCATTTCTTTCTTTCCGTTCTCCCTGTATTTGTTTTTAGGTCATCAGCAGCTTTCACTCTATGTCCAATTCCAAGTCCTGCATGCCAGCATGGACTTCCATTGCACCCACAGCTGCTGCATGGGAGGAATTAAATGACCTGAGTTCCCTCCGGCACCTGGAAAACTACTCCAGGGAGCATCCTCATACAACTCCTACTCCAAATCCCATTCAACATGTGAAGCTATCCCACTGACTTTGGCCAATGGTAGAGCTGGCCCTTGGGGCACAGCAGGAGCACGTGCAGGCTCGTCTTCCACATCCATATGCTCCATCCGGAAACATCAATTCTCTTTCTATAGGAAGGCAGGTTATCCTGGGGCAGAGGAAATGTTTCCTCTTCCCGGCAGGATGTTTGCAGTGAGCCCAGAGCGAAGTATGTATAGAAACCTCCTGATGCGGAGAATTCAGTAAACACCTCCCAGCAAAGAGCCTGGACCAATGTCAGTGCCCTCAGAGCAGACTACAGCCAGCCCCAGGGGAACAGCCAAAGACAAATGTAAAAAACCTCCATCCCACCCTCAGGTAGAGCGTCCTCTACTAACGACAGTGACCAATAAAGTTGGACGGGATCCCTACGGGGAGTTCTCCATACCTGGCACATCTTGGCCCAGGTCTGGCCAGAAAGGAGTTTTTATTCCTCCCTTCCCCTGAATTTTCCTCTTGAGTAAGGAAAAGCAAAGCATCTCTGTAATTTTTTTAATAATTTTATATTTTTCTGACCCCAAAAAATGATTTATCAAAAAATTCCCACCTCAGTCTGTTAATATAATTGAGGTCTCAGCCCTTCACCTGGCTTAATGCATAAATCCTGATGCACAGCTCATCAAGACAAACCTCTCCTCCAGGCCCTGGACAAGGCACCTGGCTTCAAGGTTTGCAGCCGAAACTTTTAAGAAAACGAGCCCTTTGCAGCCTGAAATGTCTCTAGGCTACACGAAGAGGTTTTGAGAGCTCTTTGGCAAGACCTTTGATTCCTCTTCTTATACGACACATGACGAGTTACTGGAGTGCTCTGGAGTACAGTATTTGGAATAGAGAAAACCACCCCCGAAGAAATTCAGTGCTCAGGAAGGAGTTTTTCCTGTGCTGCTGCAATTTAGGGATTTGGGAACTTCAACCCTACACGCTGTATGAGGTCATTAGCTAAATCAGTTTCACCCTTTTGGTATTCAAATCACAGCTTCCAACACTGCTTGTGTGAAGAGATAAAGTGGTGGCTGAGCAATAAGCTCTTTTGGATGCTGATAAAAAAACCCCCTTTTAATTGCTTGATGTGATCGTAATTATTTCATTTGCCCCTATTTCCCTCTCAACATGAATCCAGTCCCTGTGGGATCCAGCACGGCACAGCTCTGCCACCCTTTCTCTCTTGTAATCTTTAGGGATGAAAATCAGGGACTCAGAGAGGTAGAGTGGGAAAACACAAGCTGTCCATACACTTCAGCAATGTTTGATACTTCAGGAAAAAGGAAGTAAACTAGATGTTTTAGAAATACAAAAGGATTTGAAAAATGTCTTTTTTTTTTTTTTTTGAGTATATCATGCCTACACATCCTGCTGCCTTACTGTGGGACATGCCTGAGTGGTGCATAGGTGGTTTTACCACTAATGATGGGTCAGTCCATCAAAGTTTATTTTAATTTTATGACCTTTACAAGAAGCTCTTGTGTAGCAGTGACTAAAATAGCAACCATCTCCTGTTTGTGCTGCAGCGAAACCATCAGACACACCACCAAGACGAAAAATATCACCCTTCCTAATTCATCATGTAAACACTGTTGGCCTAAACTCATCAAGCCAAACAGGTGTTGAACTGACACAGTGCTTCTGGATCCCCCAACAACCCCTGCCCATTCATGCAGGGGACCCAGCAGTGTATTTTCCTATAGGGATTTGCAGGGCAGGGATGGGGAGGATGTCTTCAGTTGTGCCTGGTGGCCAGAAGCCTCCAAGACGTGATGTGCTTATTCACTGTATCTCCAGTTTCTGTTAAACACATCCCCAGGGCTGACCCTTGTCTTTGTCAGTAGAGAAACTCAGATCCATCAACATCAGCAAAGCCATTCCTCCTGCACAAGTATTGTACCAGGCTCACGTGAACATGGAGCACAGCACACAGAAATAATGGTGAATGGTAGGACTGTGGGAAGAGATGGAGTCTTGCTTTGCTAGCCAAAGTTTTCAAAAGTTTAATGATGATGATGATGACAATAATAATAGTAATAATTTTTAGGTATCTGATATTCAGAAAGGACCAATCACCTCCATAAAGAAAACCAAGCACTAGCTTGGGACCTGCTCCTGCTTTCCAACCATTGGCAGCTAAAGGCTATAGTTGCCCTACTTGCATTTATTTTTTTAAATTTTTTTTTCTGTGAAACATTCACATGAATAAAGTCTTGTTTGTGATAAAATTACATCACTTGGGCTGAAAGAGACTTCCTGCTTTTCTTCATCTTACTATCTCATGACTGCTGTCTCTTTGTAACATGCTCGCTTCAGTACTTTGTGTTTTGCTAAATCAGTGAGATTAGCGGCTGAGGGGATGTGCTGGCGTGGCTCTGAGGGCAACACAGTCGTCTTAGATAAACTTTTTCCTTCTCATTGCTTCCCCCCAGCCTATTGCTTTTGCCAAAACACACAAAATTAAGGGCAGCAGGTTGATGGGGATATTTCAACCATCTCAGCCCAGGTCCTACTTCAAATGTCACCCAACACAAGAAGCCATCCCTTTGACTCTGAGAACAGGTCCTGAGAACTTAGAGAAAAATGTGGAAAATCTGCAACCTTTTAGCACATTGATCAACCAGACCCTCTTTCCGAAAGCTTGGGCTAAAACCCCAGATTTCAAGTCCTCCCAACTTCACACACAATCATCAGCTCCATCACAAAGACACGCAGCTACACAGCTCTGAAGGTAGATGAGCCACTGAACTAAAGGGATTGCAAAGGTAATTGGGGACAGACTTCAACCTCAGAAAGGCTTAGGGTGCTTACGCAGTGCTAATGATAAGATAATTTAGAAATATTTTAAACCTGACAACATAACGTATTAGCTCCGGCTGCAATTTAGTGCATGTTATCAGGTTTTTCATTGCTTTTCCCTCGCTGTGATGGATTCCAAGCTTGCCGTTATTACAGCCATTACATCCTGATTTTAATGGGGGGTGCTTGCAGCTGTCACCACGGGCTGAAAATATATTCTTTATGTCAAATTGCACAGGAGACTTTTCCTCTTTGAGTCACTGACAGGTCACCTCCCCAAACCAATTAGCTAATTGTCTCATATCACTCCCTGAAGAGCAAGAGAAATGAGTGACTTGTGAATGAACTCTGCTCATAGAAAACACTTGTTCTCTCTCTCCCTCTCTAATTTTTAATTTTTTTTAAACCTTAATTTAATCTGTTGGCCATTCCAACAAATGAGGCAGTGTGCCTGCCCATTCCTTGCATGCTGACTCTCTGCCAGAGCATTTGACTTTTTTTTTAATAAAGGGGAAAAAAAATTAATAGTGTTTCTTTCCTAGAATATATAGACAAGTTGCTGAACAAAGGGGGTCATCCACAACCATTGGGTCATGCTTGGGTCCTACTCCCAAATCTGCTATCGGCTCTTCCTGGCTTCAGCCTGATCCTCAAGAGCTGGTGAGCTTCTTGCTTAGTGTAAGGACACACTCGTGCCATCTTTGGCTTCAATCAGCTCTGTTAGGAAGCATTACTTTACTTGGCAGAACTGCTCCTCAGGCAAAGCCCCTCTTGGCTGTTGGCTTTATGAGTGTACCAAGCTGTCACTCTTATTTGTATTTCTTTGAGCTCTGCAAAAGTGATGCAAGTAGGGGAAAATGAAGAAAAAAATATAAATTGCTCCTCACTGCATATCAACTAAGTTGCATGTTGTATTGCACAGAAGACAGAGGGGAGATGTGGCTTTACGTACAGCAGCATGGAGAGAGGAGACCCGTTTTTCTGGCACAGACAGGGATGTGAGTGGATCAAGAGAGATGGGCTGGCGTCAGCACACCCATTACAGGGGCAGCCACAGGGGCAAATCCTGAATGACAAACCCCTGTGTGTTGCTGAACTCCACAAAGAAGCCCTGTGCCTGCCCAACAACACCTCCCCTGCTGCTGGATGTTGCTAGAGCATTTAATTTAATTACATTATCACAGCTGAAATGCTCCAAGAAAATTGAAATATCTGCTGCAGTTATCACTAAGTCACCTCCACCTTCCACAATCCCCTCTGACCCTGCTCACCTCAGCAATAAGACCACCAAATCACCCTTGACCAATGTGAAAATCCTCTACATGGAGATGACTGGCTCGGTCAGAGCAGAGGGTGCTTCTTAATGGGATGTTAGTAATACCTTCTTTCAAAATATCTCCCATAAGGTATACAAACTAGTAAAGTATGTGCTAGATAACTGGACAGGGACGTGGGTCTCACTTGGGCATGACTGTCTGCAGAGCAGCTTTATCTGCCAGACTGGGTGGTCCTAGTGGAGACCAAGTTGACCACAAGCCAGCAAGCTGCTCTCACAGTAAAGAAAGTCTCAAGCCTCGTGGGCTGTTTTAGGCTGAGTGTTGCCAGCAGGTCCAAGGAGGGGACCCTTCCTCCCTGTTCAGCACTAGATGCTGGGTCCAGTCTGGGCTCTCCAGTATGAGAGAGGCATGGATGTACTGGAGAGAGTCTAACAAAAGAGCCACAAAAGTGATGAAGGGACTTGAGCATCTGACATTCGAGAGGCTGAGAGAGCAGGGACCACTCAGCCTGGAGAGAAGGTGGCTCAGGGGGATCTGATCAATACTGATGGGGAGGAATTAAAGATGACCAAGACAAACTTTTCTCAGTTGTGCCCAATGGCAGGACAAGAGGCAGTGGGCACAAATTAAAAATAGAGGAAATACCATTTCAACATAAGGATAAACTTTTTTTTTTAACTGTGAGGATGGTTAAAAACTGGTGCAGGCTGCCCAAAGAAGCTGTGGACTCTCCACCTCTGGAGATACTCCAAAATACTAAGCAATCTGCACTTGCTGACCCTGCTCTGGGAAACGGGGTTGAATGAGGTGATTGCCAGAAGTTCCTGCAGGCTCACTGATTCTAGGCTCTAGTGGATGATCCCCTCCATCTCATTTCCTCCATTTTCCTTTCAAGCTGCTTGTCCCTTCCCTGCAGTTGCATCTCCAAACACAACACCCTCCCAACCTCCAACCTCCCAGCTCAATGGAGGAGTTCAGACCCTTGATGGGTCAGGTTTGGGAGGAACTGAATGAAAACAGCAGGTCAGGAGTCGGCATGGCCCTTGTGAAAGACATACACTCTGAAGGTACAAATTGAGCCTGATGCTTTGGCTCTGGCTTCTCCACAATAATAACCTGGGAAAATAATAATTTATCTGAAGCTTTGCCTTACTGGGATATGAAAAGGATAAATACGGTAAAGATCTTGATTTACTGAGGTATAACCAACTCTAATGGAGGTGACAGAAATATACCTCAGACAGACAGAGATGGCTAGGACAGGGATGTGACCTGTTCATTCATTTTTCAGGCATTGCTGAACTTGAAATAAACTCCACAATCACCACAGAGGAAACATGCCACAAAATTACATCTGTTGACTTTACTGGGTTTTTGAAGGGATGGGAGGAACAATGCGATAAAACTGGTGGCAAACAGCAAAATATCTTCAGGTCAGAGGAAAATGAAAGCAGTGAGAAGAAATAAGGAAAAAGCCAGTCCTTACAATCCTAGGAACACTCCTAACAGCTACAGATTTTAATCCTTCTTCAAGCTTGCCCCAAAAAGGTTGAACATGGCTTTCCACGGCACGTTGACCCCACTGGCAGTGACCCAGCTAGACAAAACTTGGTGGACACTCATTAAACCAGCATTTGGAGCGTTAAGCACATTAGAAGAACCTGCCTTGACACATCCTTATCCACAGTCTCTTTTTTCTTTTGGAAAACGCTAAGTCACTCTTTAGCAAGAGGCCAGGCGAGAGGTTGCTTAGGAACTAAATTACTTCTCATTCTTAGACAGTGATGCTAGCTGGCACCCGGGGTGTGTGGAAGCGTTCAGAAAGGGGATGGAGTGCTCAGAATGCTACAAGTAATGGGCTGCAGGGTCAGCCCAAAGACCAACATCAGCATCACTTCTCCCTGTTCCTCTAGATGACTGCACTGGGCTCTTACAGGAAAACCTTGGGTTTGTTCCAAAAAAGGAACCCTAAAAGGCAAGAGAAGTCTAAATTAGAAAGGTTTTGACAATATCACAAGAGGTGGTGCATGAGCTCGTGTTCAGTGTCAGGGTTTCTGCTGGCACCGCACACAATGGGAGGGAGGAAGGATGTTTCAAGAGAAGCAACTTTTCATTCAAGATTTCAGAAATGCTTTTGAGACCCAGATGACATGCAGCACACAAGGCTGTCGGCTGTGACTCTAAGTCACTCAAAAGAGCTGTCCTCTTTTAGGTTAAAATCCTGTTGAAGAAGATTTTCCCCTGTATGGATTTAGGAAAAGTTAAAAATCACCCCAGAGGAACCAGCCACTACAGCAGCTTCTCAAAGAGAAGTTGTGCCAATGAGGCTGTCCAGTCCTCATGCCACCTGCCTGGGGGAAGTTATTTCAAGGGAATCACGTGAGGAAATACTGATGAGTCAACACTTTGAATCCGATGAAGCAACAAAAACTGCAGGAAGAAGGCAAATTGTCAGATTTCTATGATGTGTGCTCTTGGGGAAAGGACTGGTTTGACTGAGCCATGCAGAAAAACTCAGAAGTGGAAAGGTAGGGATATGAGAAGTCGAAGTCCCTTTCTCCTCCTCTGCTGAGATAGTTCAGCAGCTTATGTTGACAGCTCTGTTCAAAATTTTACACCATTAGCATTTGACATAAAACATGCCCAGCTTCCAGACTTTGTAAGATAGAAAATGCCAGCAGTTCTATGGGATACACAGTCTCTGGAGGCCCAGAACAGAAGGTAAGGCTGAGCCAAGGTATGAGTAGTTGATAAGGACCTCACTGGCAGGGACCTGCCAGAGATAAACTGTTGTTCCTGCATGATGAGCACAAGGGAGTCAGATGCCCATCTTCTGGTGGATTTGCCACCCATCCTTAAGAGAATCATTTGAAAATCATTATACTCCAAGATGGCATCTTGCAGCCACTTGAGACCAGGCTGGACTATGTCCTGTTAGATCTCCATGGTAATGTTCAAATTAGTCCCTCTTACCCCAGCTGGGATTTTTACTCTAGGAGATGGAGTTTCCCCAACAACATTTATACAAAACCCCCCAAGGACCATGTTAGACATCTAATGATGATTTCTTGGAAAGTCCTTCACAGATGGTACTTCACAGCACTTTCAAAAATGAAGGAGAGGGTGAAAACAAAAAGATTATCACACTACAAAAACAATTAATTAGCTTTTAAAAGACTTATCCCTCTTGGCCGTGTATCCTTGGGCTCAGAAGACCAGTGCAGAGGTCTACCATCTGGAGGTGACAAATCCAAAACTCTTCATTGCAGGAACCGCATTAACACTTTACACAGGTGCAGAGTCCGCAAGAAGGTCAGGGGACCCAACTAGATCCTTTCACATGTCAGTCCTGTACTATTTTATGGAATATCATGGCTGCTGCATTCAGGATTCAGTAGAGTCTGAGATTAAACATGATATGTTCTGCAGGCAACCTCTCCCATCCTGCAGAACACAGATGGGGGGAGAAGCACATGCTAAAGCAAAATTATTCCCTAATAGACAAAACCACAGCTTCCCAAACTGAATGAGAAAGAGGTAAGCTGGTCTTCTCTCCAGTACCCCCACTGGCCTCTCTCCTGGACTCCTGTGGATCATGGATTCATGTAGGACCATTGTCTTTTACCCCAGGGTAACCAACGACCTCAGGTCAGTCCCACAGCAGGAAAAAGAGAAACCGCAAAGTTCCCAGGACAACCAGATGGAGCAGCTAGAAAGCAGCTCATGGGATGTCCCATCCCAGGCATGGCTTGTGCACAGAGAAGCCAAACTCTCCCACGAGTGGGTATCACAGCAGTCTCGTGTACAGAGCCTCCCAGACAGAGATGTGAGTTGCATGCCTGTCCTGTGATCGAGTCAGTTCACTACTAAATTCTCATTTAGTGTCTTTGTATCGGCTCCAGGCCAGAAAACAAAATAACTGTCTAGAGAAAGAGCCCAAGGAGAATTCATCTGGCTACAGCAGGTTCTTGAAACTCAGTGGAATACGCCAGCTTGCAAACCCTGGTCTCCGTCTTTTTCTGGGTCACGGATTTTTTGGCCAAGGCGGTACAGATGTCAGGGACTAGCAGATGCAATAATGGTTCTGCATCACTACCTCTCCACCTTCCAGAGCAGTACCCTCAGGCTCACTTCACTCAGGTCCACCACACCTTCTGGAGACATAAGCAGGAGCCCTCCAGACTCCTGGATGGTATGAGTTTAAACTTCACAAGGCGGTTTGATCAGTAAATGGTCTCCATGTTATATGGAAAAAGAGAAAGCCAAAATGCAACCACCTTCCACTCTGCTAATCCTCTGCCCCACAACAGTGCACTCATAACATTCAGGTTTTCTCCAAAATTGCTAAAATTCTGTGGTTCCTCTTTGCCTTACAGTCCTCCTTTCTAGCAGCTGTCTCAGCGTGCTTGGGGGGTTTTTACATCCCCAATCTTGCTACCAGCCAAGCTTCACAGCTCCTCCTTGGAATGCACCATCCTAGGGTAGACAAATCCACGTGCATGGCTCCTTTTCCACATCCCCATGGGGTGAGAGGGGATTTATTTCTCACCAAGTTGCACCTGCCCAAACTCAAGAAAGGGTTTAGTGCAGATTTGATTTGGACTTCATCACCAGCAACTAGCTTCTCAAAATGGTGCTGCATCGTTTTCCCTTCAAGAAAATTCTGCTGATCTCACTTCACGGCGCAGAGTGGAAACCATCTGCCCAGACTTCCAAACTCTTCCCCAAACAACTCCCTTCCCTTTTGCCCACCAAAGGCAGCTCACATCTGCAGGGCTGCATTTGCTGTGCTGAGAGCCAGCATACCCACCCTGCCCCCCCCAAAAGGGCATGGGAAAAGGCAGCAGGGATGGTGCACAAAAATGTGCAGATGGGAACGTGGCAGGGGAAGGAGGGGGAGACTTTGACCCGTGATTTGTTTGCTCAGCATCTCGTCTTTGGATGAAGCAATGTTTCGCTTTTGGAGAGCAGGAGAGAGAAGCCCGTGTGCAAGAATAAACTGGGGATAAGGGGAGGGGGGCAGCTCTTTGCTCCCCAGTTTTAAAATCCAGGAGCCAACTTTTCTTACACCTTGTCCCTTTTTCCCCTACAGTGACCAGGTCATGGAGCAAGAAAAGAGGACTTGGTGTGATACTGTAGTCCATTTCTTCATGCAGGGACTTCTGGGGGTCACAGTAGCTTAAGACAGGTTTTAGATGAGGATTTGAAAGGCTTCCTAAGACTTTGCCACTTTCACACTCATTCATCCAAAGTAGGATGAGAACTTGCACCACACAGAAAAGATTTTCCTTCCTTGTATTTACATAGCCCGAAGTCCATCTGAAAGGCATCACCCCCACCCTCCTCACATGATTCCCAAGCTCTCAGTTACGCTTAAAAAAAAAGAAAGAAAAAAACCCCTGAACCACCACTCAGCAAGCAATATACTACAAGGACACATGTTTTTGTGCTCGAGTTAAACCTCCTCCACAATTTTTCCTTTTGCCAAATGTTTCTGAGTAGGAGCACTGGAAAAATAAACTCCCCTGGCGCAGCGGGACGCAGGCGGGTGGCCAGGCTGAGCCGAGTCCCGGAGGCTCAGGGCCATGGTCAAACTCCTGGGAGCCCCTTCCCAGTCCCCTCCACAGGCTGTTGACTAGGGGACATTTACTGGGAACAAGTGCCTATTGTCCCCCGTCAAGACTGAGAGGCAGCTCAGAGGGGTAAAAACGTAATAAAGTGGGACTTCATCCTTCCTTTTTGTCCTCTTATCTTTACTTTTACCCTCTAACTCTGCATAAATCCCCAGCTTTGGTCCTTCTGCTTGCCTTGTTTTAAACCTAGATAGGCAGCTCTGAAATGACACTTCGAGAAAATTATTATCATTATCATCTCCGGAACAGGTCTCTCCTATTATTACTATTATTTTTTCTTCTTCGCTTTGCAGCACTGCTCCAGCCCACAGTAGGCGGGGGGGGGGAGGGGGTTGGATAGCATAATAGGAAGGGTTGCAGGATTGAAGGTGGCAGGAAAGGTGGCAGGTTTGCTGGCATAAAGACCTGGGTAGCACCTGGTTTCCAGGGCACAGTTGAAGTAGTTCAAAGCAAACATGTGCCAATGACTGCAATGTCCAAACTGCCTTTTAGGAAGAAATCATGGGCAGCTCTGTTGGAGCGTGCCTGCAGCTGATGCCCATCTGGTTTCTTTGGTGCCTCTGATTCCCCATGTGGGATAAATACACTGACTTCTCCAAGGCAACGGCTTCTGTGATCCTTGCATGACATTTGTTGCACATATGCCAATTAATACTAATAAATATGCTAGCACTATTGCTGAAAGGATACACAGAAGGATAAAAAACAAACAACACTTAGGAAGGACAAGGAGAATAAAAGATGGCAAAGGAAAGCAGTAGTGTGGAGTTAATGATCTGAGATCAAACTGGAGGAACTAATGGCCCCTTTTTCATGATGTAGTTACGTCTATGAATATTGAAAACCTTGTTCAGAATCCTCCAGCAGGGAAAACCCATAGCAAGTCTAACAAGTGAAGAAAAAATGAGCAGCCACTTCTCCTAGGGAAATAGGGAGACAGAAGCTGAAAGAGGGTCCTGAGCGGGTATGAAACCCCTGCATCCCCAGAGCAAAGGCCCCCAGAAGGCTGAATTCCACTCGGGCTCGGCAGCATCCACCCCATCCTTATCCCCTCACAGCTCCCTCCCCAAGTGCTTGCAAAGAGTGATGGTCAAAGGCTCTGCGACACATATCCACCATGGAGCCATTTCAAGCCAGATGAGGACCCCAAGCACACATTGATCAATTTTATTTCCAGCAGACAATGCCTTCCCCACTGTTAAAAATAAACCCATAAAGGCTAATTCAGCGTACCACAACAAGTCAGATGAATCCATCCAAGCGGACTGGTACTGCCTGGTGTTTCATCCTCTGTATCCCTCAGTCCTGGACAAGGCATACAGTTGAGGACCAGTTGCCACATGCAGATTGTCCCCCTGACTCTGCTCCAAAGCATCTGCACGTGCAATCAGTCCTACTTACAGCTGCTTCCTTTTATTTTTATGGTGTCTGCCATTAAACAAACCTCATAATTGCAACAGGAAGATGAGGTTCACCTCAATTTTGTTTAATGCTGGGTACCAGCAAATCTTAATCTGCATGGGAGGAGGTGAGGTCTTTGGGAAGATCCTTGGGCAGATGCTGCCCAAGGCATGTCCCAGACAATCCCCAGGAGTGGTTATGGTCTCCAGTTCATTTGGGGTAAGATATTAAGAAGCTCATTTTGCCTTAGAGCAAGCATTCAAGGCCAGGTTGTATAGGGCTCTGAGTAACCTGGTGCAGTGGAGGTTGGAACCAGACGGTCTTTAATGTTCTTTCCAACCCAAACCATTCTGTGATTCTATGATACTATGAAGTATTGCTCTGACATCAATACTCATCTGTTGATGATATTCCAGCACTGGAGCTAAGTGCTGGAGTTTCTATACAGAATGAAAATACAGAACAACATAAAGGCTGGTCAATGGGAAAGCTGATGCAGAAACCAGATTCATCGGACAGAAACATGCCCTGCTGTTTGGCTGGAAGCAATCAGAGCTGTGGGATCTCTGGAGGCATCTCTGCTTTCCTGGGAAGGCCAATGTTTAAAGAATCAAAAAGCAGACATAGCAGTTCTGAGCTCCCCAGGACTTTCTGAGCTTTTTTGGGTAGTTTTGGCTATGTAAATAATTTTTGTTTGCAAATCCTTATGGTTATAGACCCAAATTCTGATGCTCATGGCAAAGAACAAGATTTCCCACACAAGACTGTGACTGTAGGTTTTGTTTGTACAGGGCCACAGGTGCAGGAGTTCAGCATCACCTTTACTTGATCAAAGGATCAATTCACAGGTCACAGAAATTAAAGATTTGGACCTGAAGCTTTGCTGAGGTGCAGTCTGAACTGACCCAAAACAAATCAGCCTCATCTCTACTCCCAGCTCATTACAGCCATGTGGCACTTGCTAGATTTACCCTCCTGGCAGCTATTAAGCATTTCTGAAGTTTTACAGTGGAATTTATGTCAACTAGGAACTGGAAAAAGGTCTCTGAAAGTTACCATTTGATTTATTTCAAGGACAACAAAGGAGGTTTTAGAGAAGGACATGTAGGATATGGAGAGCAGCATGCCCTACCACTCATAGTCATCTGTTGATGATATTTGCCCAGCACTGGAGGAAAGTGTGGTGAATTCTATGCAAAATGGAAAGACAGAGCAACATGAAGGCTGGTTGAGCCATTTTCAGTTTAGAAGCAAACTCACACTTGCATGCAACAGGCAATAAACTCAATATGCTAAGAAAAGCAGAGACAGGCTGGGTAAACTGAAAATGCCACCAGCAAACTCCAGTCCTGACCCCCCCTCTTTCTGGTCTTCCTTAAGTAAGTTTAAAAACAGTGACTGACTTTTAAAAACTCATTTACTTCAGTGCTCTAGGACCTAGCTTTTCATTATAAAGTCATAGAAAGGGACAGAAAAATATAATCAGCCTTCCTTTTTGTTTAATAACAGTCCCCAAACCACTCAAAGTACTTGAAACTGCTGAGATAACTGTCCTGATTTCAGAGAGGACGGGTGTGGGTGGCACCTCCCAGCACGGAGGGGACATTTGTATTGGCAGCTAAGGCAGAAAGCCTCCACACAACCTAGGGAAAAGGAAAAAAATTAAAGAAAGAAAGAAAGAAAAAAAAAACCCCAGCAAATAAACAAAAGCATTCCTAATAAACTGGAAATGTCATACTACATCAGGGATCACAAGATCGAGCCCAGAAAGGTCCAAGTGGCAAGAACATGCTGTTAAAAACAGATGGGAAAAACAAGCTGGGAAAGGTTGAGACTGTGTTTCTAAACTTCTGTTCCCGACATGGGTTTTAGAGCTGGTGCTGGTGTGGTTGGGGATGAAATTCCAGCTGCCTGCATCGTCCCAGTAATCTCTGTGGAAACCTTATATGCAGGAGTATGGGGGAAAGAGTTTTACACTAAAATTCCTAATAAAAAACATTGGAAATGTAGATTTTTCCAGCTTCCTAAGCCCAGGCTCACCCCAAGTTGAGTCAGGTTAGTAATACTGCTGTTTTCTACTTTAGCCATGGTTTTTTAGAGTCCTGCTTGAAATGGGATTTTCTCCTCACAGCATGGCTGTGTCGAGGCAGAGGTTCAGAGTGAGTTTCTGGGATGCTTTGCAGCATGAGAATGGCCATGTCAGCCTTTCTGTGCTCATCCCTACTCATCTTAAGATGGACTTACAGAGGTGGTTCTACTCAGTGCCATAAAACCAGGTTCTCAGCGATCAAAATACAAGTGACATGCTGGGAAAAGTGGGTTCCTGCTGACAACCCCCTAAACATTACAAATTACATGAAAAGGAGAAAGGAAGACTAAGATTAAACGGGAAGATGAGGGTACCAAAACATGCAGCTTGCAGAGCTGTGGAGAAAAAACCTCCGAGCCTGCCACCTCTATGCTCAGCCCATCGTCCTGAAGACAACTGGAGATAAAGCTCCTGATGACAAACTCCTAAGACACACCAGCTATTCCCTGAGACTGTCTGAGACCTTTCAACATAACAAAATAACAGAAGTTCGTTGTTTTAGAGGATTTTTTTCATACAACACGTTCCCCCACTTCTGATTACACGAAGATAGAGCTGGAGCCAACACAGCTCTGTTTAGGGTCCACACTTTCCAGAAGCATTCAAGCCAAGATCTATTATTTAGAGAAAGAGGGTCTAGTCTGGAAGATCTCAAAAACTTTTGAGCTCCAGCACCTGGAAGATCTCAAAAATATTTGTAAACATTGGGGTTTGGCTCAAGTGCCTTTCTGTGTAGGAGGAGCATGGGGGAGAACACTTTCTGAGGCACAAACCAAATGCTATTCTGAAAGTTAACAAGTTTGACTGATCCCTCTATTATTTTGCATTCCTTCATGCTTTAGGCTCCAGAAGATGCCTAAATATCCAAGTGCATAGGCTGTCAGCACAGCTTTTCCAGCCCAGCAGGAAGTAGGAGATATCTTCAGGGAGAGACTATTTTTGGAGTTATCCAATTCCAAACTAAGCCTTTAGACTTTTTGTTGTTATTATTCAGATTAAGACGGCAGAGTAGGAGAGCTGAGGCATTCCCACAGCAGATCAGATCGCTCATACTGCCTGTTCTCAGTGGTTGAAGGGAGATGTTTGTATGGATGTGGGACAGGACTGGAAATCCATGGGTAAGGTCCTGGGTTTTTTTGAGGTCCTGAGCTGATATGTGGGCACTTTGACATTTGGATGCAGTTGTGTTTAAATTTCAAAAATCAGTTTTTAATTCTGCACAACAACTTGGCTTCACACAAGATAAGGATTGAGAAGACTATTTTCCCTTTTACCCAAAACACTCCAAGTGAAAAACACGTATACGACAAAGAATTACATTACAATAGCCTTGCACATTACCCAACATGTCTCTAGAATCAGCAGCCAAGCATAGGACACCCCAGAGTCCCCCCGCTGAACAACTGGATCAAGCTAAATTAATTGCAACATCCAGTACTCATTTTTTTTGCTTTTACAATTCCTATTTTATACATTAAAAAATGTTTAATAGCCATCCTTCAGCTTATTCCTTAAGATTAATAAGTCAAAACAGAAACACTAGGGAGAATGCAATAAAAAAAATAAAATACTAAAACACCCTTGGCTGAAGTTAATTTCTATTAGAATCCTTAGTCATGACGGAAATGTATTTATAACCACAAACCTTCACTAAATTATCTTAACAGCCTCTAGCTGTTGCGCTAATGGCCAAAACAGCACAGTAAATTACTGTCTCACCGTACAAAATTATACACATCACTATTATACCATGTTTTAGTTCCAGCCTCTGAAAACCAGACCAAAATTTATTCTCATTACCCAACCGAGTTCACCCACCAGCACATGCATGTGCCCTGCCACATGTTTACTCCCGAAAGAGAATAAATCCACCAATTTTGGCACCAATGTCCCGCCCTGCCCACAACAACCGCTCACCTTTTCTCCCTCCTTTCCCATGTCTGACTGACTTTCCACTCATCCGGTTTTCCTGTTTGGCAGCTGGACTGAGTTTTTAAACTGACTGAATTCACTCCTAACCTCATCTGAAAACTTCAAGGCAAGGCACGTGCAAGGCAAACCTGGCTCAGAAAACTCGGACTTTCTCAACACGAGACTTTTGGGATGCAGCCTAGAAATGGGAAGATGAAGATGAGACTGAAGGATGTTGGTGTCCAGCTCTGCGATGGACTTGTTGCAGGCCCTGAAAGATTCACTTAATCTCTGTACACTGTAATATCCTATTTATGTAGCAGGGCCAGTGAAGATCCAAGAGTTCAGCAAGCAACCTGGCAGCACAAGGGCGGAAAGGTTGGAAATCCACTGAGTGTCCAACACCTTCCGCCAACTCTTTGCTCTGTTGGGATGTGCAAAGCCAAAATAATCTGTGTTTACAACTCTCCTCAGTACTATAATGCCAAGACCCTGGAATATTCAGGGTAGGTGGAGGAGTACTACTGAGAGTTGAAAGTGCAAAGACCAAAGCTTGGGGGAAAGAAAATGAACCTAAGCCCAGCCCACCCCACCAAGCTCTGGGGACAAAAGGGATAAAGGTGGCACAATGGAAGAAGCAGATATAATATCCAGTAATATACACCGACTGGGAATGGATGTCTGAGATACAACTTGGAGAGCACCACAGCCATGTTTTTGATCATGCTCTGCTGTCTGGTTTTCCAGCAAACTGGTATTTTGTTGGTTTTCAGGGTTTTTTAAGTATATATATATATATATATAAAGTCAAAAGTCGCCCATGCTTTGAAGGAAAGAAATTCAAGGACAGTTTTGACCAGGTCCTTCCACACTGAAAAAGTAAGGTTAAACCTTGCCTAAATTACAGCTGATTCAGCAGTAATGCACACAGTAGAGAGGAATATGTAAACCCTAAACACGTCATTCTGGCTTCTCACCTTCCTCCACAACATGAGCTACGGTTGGTTAGTGCAAGGCTTCAGGTACAAAGAAATGCAAAGAACAGGCTTTAAAAGCTCTTCTTAATTACAAATGCAAATCTTGAAGCTTCTCATCCCCAAGTGATATTCAACAACTCAATTCTATCTGAAATTCCGAGTGTGTCAGAGCAGCAGGTCCATGCTTCACCCCAGCGGCCTTAACAACAACACCTAACAGCACTGAGTTGGTCATGGCAGACTCTTCCAAGAAGCAGGATGAACAGAGAAAAATCACCAACTGAACATTTTCATCAAACACCCTAGTTAACTGAAAACTCATACAAAAAGCCTCATAAACATCCTATGCATTGCATAAGACAGGATTTGCTTTACATCCTTTTTGCAGCTCCAGCCTAGACCAACACATGAGGCCGTTTCCATCTGCCCCAAGACAAATACTCATTGTTAACTGCATTGTGAACATCTAACACTACTGAGCATAGAGTATTTTGTGAAGCAACATCCATTGCACCAATCCGTAAGACTCCCTGCCTTCTGCTGCATGTGAAGTGCCTTCAGTATTAAACAAAAAGAAACAAAACAAAAACCTGTGGACAACCTTCTTCTCGAGACATTACTCTGCCTTGAAACCTTGCTCCTCGAAACACGTCCCCGTGACAGCATATGATACATCAGCCCACCTGCATGCCAGCTGGCTGTACTGATTTGATGCTAAAAGGAGTGTATTGATTGATTCCCAGTCAAAGCCTCAGCCAATGTGTTTTGCAAGTGTTTGAGACAATGGCCTGATCCCTTCAGGCCCTCCCTTGGGTTGACTTTGAAGGGAATGTAAGGCAATAGCTGAAAACGGCTCTGGGAGCAACTCTATGGATATGGTGCTGAATCTAGCTAGTCTCAGATCAAAGGATGCCCTGTTACAGGTGGCAACTGAGAAAAGTGGAGGGAGCCCCATCCCTTGGAAAGACCTGCCCTCAAATGTTTGACTGGTTTAAACCTCAAAATACCATTTTTTTTCCTTCCCAGTGTTTTCTTCATGGTATCAACTTCTAAAATTGCAGATATTCGCATTATTCATGTCTCATCTACTTTAAAAGGTGCAAATTCAGAGTTGGTAGGAGAAGGCATGTTTCTCCCCCATCACACATCAACAGCAGAGTCAGAACTTGCTGAAGGATGAAGAAACAAAAAGATCTTACGAGCTTTAACATCTGTGAGCAGCCCCTTGTCTGCATTTGATGCTGAGGGTTCAGACACATCTGATCACCTCTTCTGAGTGCAAATCTTGCCTCTCCAAGGGTGGATTCAGGTTATAGGTTGGGACGCCTCTCTCTTTGGTGATGTGCCAAACACTTTGAGCCACCTCCTGGAAGAAGGACCCTGGGGTGCTCACATAAGAAGTCCCAGAAGCCAAGCTAAAATGCTAACCCTCCACTGTGTGGACTGCAGCCCTGTGTACTTTTATCAGGACACTTTCTCATTCACTTTCTTTGAAAGGTGGCCGTCCTTCACTGCAGGCCTGTTGTGTAAAGCTTTCTCAGGCTCCTAATCACTTTCGTCACCCTTCTCCAAAGACACCCCCTGGTGTCAGGGGTCCACCCACCCACACTTTGCTGCAGCACAAAGTCCTGATTGCTGGCAGGAAAACTCCTTGTTCCCTGTCCTGACTCACTCCATGCACACAGAGGGCTCAGAGAGGGACCTGCACAGTCAGGGCTTAGTTCAAACCTCAATCCCCAATTTCAAGCCTTGAGCAGGGACCAATCAACATAATTTCTTAGCATCTACTCCTGCTTAGCACTACCAGAAGGAGCCCATACACTCCCTGTCATTCCCTATATCCTGTATCTTCTGCATTTCTTCTTTTTATTCCTTTCATTTACATTATTTATTCCCCTCCCTCAAGGGCTTTAAGAAGCCACGATTACAGAGTGCTCACTGTGTGCCTGGCTGCCACTATGGATAACATAAGGCCATGCTGGAGGTAGCAGCAGGGCTCAGCCGCCAACTCTGCTCCCCTCTCTCTTGCTACCCCAGCCCTGTGCCCTGACCCCCAAAACAATGAGCCCTTCTATTTCCCACAGCTCCACTGGAAACTCCGGTTTGACGTTACATGTGGTGGACAGTGGGCGAGACAGGCAAGGAAGGCGAGAGCGGGGCAGAACACAAGCCTCAAGTCATCGATTCTTCTTGGGTCAAAGAAAATGAGGTTTTCCTGGGAGCTTCCTATCTGGAGGGAGCTATTTAGGAACAACACAGTGACTCAGAATCAAAGGAGCTGTGTGCGCTGCTGATGGCATGGAAGCAGAGCGGCTGTTTTATTCTGGCAGTAAGTCAGAAGGGGCATTTACAGAGGGGCATTTATGGAAGGGACATGAAGAAGAAAAGGCGCTGGGGAGACCTCATTGCAGCCTTCCAGTACTTAAAGGGAGCTTACAGAAGAGCAACTTATTACACAGGCAGATAGTGACAGGACAAGGGGAATGGTTTTAAACTAAAAGAGGAGATATTTAGATTAGATGTTAAAAAGAAATTCTTTACTGTGAGGGTGGTGAGGCATTGCAGCAGGTTGCCCAGAGAAGCTGTGGATGCCCAATCCCTGGAAGTGTTCAAGGTCAGGCTGGATGCGTCTTTAAGCAATCTGGTCCCGTGGAAGGTGTTCCTGCCCAGGGCAGAGGGGTTGGTCTCTTCCAACCCAAACCATTCTGTGATTCTATGATTCTATGACTTACTGTGTTTGACCCTTCCTGTGCTGGATGACTCTCAAACAGAGCACCTGTGTGAAAGCAGCATGAGAAGAAAGGAGATCTGGAGTTGCTGAGGTGGCCTCTACAGGGGTGGTAAAGGGGACTTTTAAATGGAAGGGCAATGAAGGTGGACCGAAATTAGCCAACCTTTCCTTTTCCATGGGCACTGTTTCAAGTCAAGAGCTTCGAGGGAGCAGTAAAACCACATATTCCCCTCTACAAATAAACAAAAGAAATCCAAAAGATCCTTAAATAAGCACGTGGATGAAGATCTGAAGAACAGATTGGTAGCAATGACTAATAACCCCATTTAGCATCATGACTGACATTACTATGAGATAAAAAAAGGCAGATAAACATAACCATCACCCTGTTCAACAGCAGCACACAGTACAAGACCTACAGTGCACACAAAATATGGCTCTTTGAAGCTGAAAATTTACAAGACACGTCAGTGTCACCAGAGGAGAGGAGAGAAAGGAACATTTACTAGTCAGTTTTGGAAACAAGACATAATCCCTGTTTGGGTATTATTTTAAGTGGCCAGGAAGTTGGTTTAGCAAGTCAACTTGCAACCTCTGGCAGTCACACCAAAGTCCATGGGGATGTTCTGAAGGTCAGTGAGGGACCCGAATGGGCAAGGCAGCAGCTGGGATCATCAGCAAAACTTAATCACTGAAAATCTATGAAATGCAGAGGACCAGAAATCTTTGACTCCAAATGTTATTTCCATCTTACCATATGGATGCAGGAGCTGGAACTCCACCAAAGAGATGTCTAAATGCCTTCCAAAGCAAATGCCTTTGAAAAACACCAGGTTTAAATGGAATAAGATGCACAACAAGTACCAAGATCCTATTTGGACAGCATCTTTGATCCAGGAGATATGATGGAAATAGTTTGGACATGTTCAAAAGGCATTAAAAAGCAAAAGAAATAATAAAAAACCAACGAGAAGATATTTCTGTCAATAGATTCTCATTTCTATCAATAGATTATTATTTCTGTCAACAGAGAGACCAAACATACAGGATTTGAAGATTCAGAGGCCATATGAAAGAGCCTGGAGTAAGCAACAGAAAAGAAGAGGCACTCTGAACACTTAATTCAGAAATGTCTAAGAGCTGTTCTCAACTGGTCCTGCCTCAAAGCCAGATTTAAACTATAAATAAAAATGTCCCATTTCTGGCCCAAGAATGACCTTCCTATCCTGAACACACATTGTTTTGGTGTGAGAATATTCACATTTGGATGGAGAAGTTCATTTCTAGGTATTAGTGTAATGCAGACAACCAGACTGATGCAAGATTTCCCAAATCATAACCTTCTCCAGGAAAACTGCGCAAGAGCTCAGAAGAAAATAGGAACCAAATATGAAAAGACAAATCCAGAGATGAAATCACCCTCCCAGGTTGCTGGACTTAGTCCAGATTCGTTGGAGAAACAGGCACCACTGGCTATCTTACACAGCAAGAAACATATGCTTCCAGCACTCAGATTTTCCTCCTGTCCTTTAAAGGTACAGCTTGCAGGCTAAAGACAACTAGGAGAAATTTTTTTGACCAAAGCTGATTTTTACTTTTTTAATATTATTTTTTTTAATTCTCTATTTAAACACAGCATGTATTTAAGTCGCTGTATGGCTAGGTGTGATCAATGGCATATTGTACGATGGCACTGTGCAGGCTTGCATGTTGACCTTGAGGAATTCCTCTTTGTACACCATGTACCTGAGACAATTGTCCAAACACTTCTTGAACTCTGTCAGTGCTGTGACCACTTGCCTGGGAGCCTGTTCCAGTGTCCAACTACCAAAAAAAAAGAGATGAAAACCTTTTCCTTATATCTAACTTAAACCTTCCCTGATACAGCTTCATTCTCTCAGGTCCTGTCATTGCTCACCAAAGAGAAGAGGTCAGTGTCTGCCCTTCCTCTTCCCCTCTCGAGGAAGTTGTAACTATGATGAGGTCTCCCCTCAGTCTCCTCTTCTCCAGGCTGAACTGACCTCAGCCACTCCTCATACGGCTTCCCCTCAAGGCCCTTCACCATCTTCATTGCCCTCCTTTGGATGCTCTCTAATAGCTTAATATCTTTCTTTTATTGTGGTGCCCAAAACTGCACACAATATTCAAGGTGAGACTGCCCCAGTGCAAAGTAGAGCAGGACAATCCCCTCCCTTGACCAGCTGGTGATGCTTTGCCTGATGCCCCCCAGGACATGGTTGGCCCTCCTGGCTGCCAGGGCATTGCTGACTCATATTCAACTCGCCACAGACCAGGACACCCAGCACTGCTTTCCAGCATCTCATTCCCCAGTCTGTACGAACACCCATGATTAGCCCATCCCAGGTGAAGAATCCAGCACTTTCCCTTGTTGAACTTCATCTGGTTGGTGATTGCCCAGTCCTCTAGTTTGTCCAGGTCTCTCTGCAGGGCGTCCCTGCCCTTGAGGGAGTCAACAGCTCCTCAGTTTAGAATCATCAACAAACTTACTTAGTTTCCCTTTGAGTCCTGCATCCAAGTCATTTATGAAGATGTTGAAGAGCAGTGGCCCTGCTATTGAGTCCTGCAGAACCCCATTAATGACCAGTCACCAGCCACGCTCTACGCTGGCTCCACCCATACAGTCTCCCACATTCAGTGCCAATTTGCTGCTGGTTTAACCCATGATAATCACATGATAACCACAACACTGGTTTCACTTGGCAGCAAGGTGTTCAAGTGCTGATCCAAATTCTCCAGATTCTGACAGAAAAAGCCTAAGGAGGAGCAAGCTGACCTGTCCCTCTGCAAGAGGGACCAGCATTTCCAGACCAGCAACTCTGAAAGCTTTTGCGTAAAAGCATCAAGTCATGGTGGGATATTAAGACAGTGGTTTGCAAGAGTGTAAACAAGTCACTTCTAACCCCTTTGTCTTCTCAGCTGGGGTGAGAGATTGGAAAAGACAAACAAAAAACCAACCCAGCCTTTCTCTCAGCTCCTCTCAAGGTGGCATCACTACATACTGGGGAAGGACCAGAGATAAGGCACAGAGACCACCTGATGTACAACAAGAATGAGGATTTTTCCTTTCTCAACCTATTTTTATTATTTAAACAGAATTACGGTAACTATTGCTAAACTGTGGAGATACCAACTGAAACTTTGGAGGTCAGGTCTGCCCTTAGCTTAATTATCTGCATGAGGAATGCTGCTGTAGGTGCTGCTCAGTGATCCATAGAATAGATTCAGGATGTTCCAGGAGACTTTCTGGATGCTCAGCAACTTTGAGAGCCCCTCTAGAGCCAGGTGCCCCAGCTGGTGGCATGAGCCAGGATCTCTACAGCCCAATGACAGGGCCAGGCTTCCTGCTCACAGCTCTGGATGAAGAAATCACAACAGTCTGCATTAACACAATGCCTCTTGATCAAACAATATGCCTACGTGTGCTGCCATTAAAATTCCATAAAATTACCCAGCCTAAGGATGGTGTGGGATAATAAGCATTTGCATACTGTTGATCCTGGGCTTAAACTCTTTTTGCCCAAATCTTTGGCAGGATGGGTCTACTTCAAGGAAAAAGGCTGAGAGGTGGAGAGGCTGTGCAGAACTGCAGCAAAACATCTTCCAGCTCTATATCTGCTCTCTGAAGTAAATCAAATCTCTCTTCCTTATTTCTCATACCTCCTACAACAGGGATAGATACGTTTTGTCACCACTGCTAGGTGATGCAAGATCCACCTAAGTACTATGAGACGGAAGTGAGACTTTAAAGACTTAAAGGAGTACTGAAAGAAAGGGCCATTTACATTAAAAGCAGTAATTTCCAGATCTTTTGGATCAATTCATTTCAGAGAGCCGCCAGGTGACCTTGGCACCCTCATCATCTAAATCCCTGCTAGAAATATTATGTACTTCTCCAGACCAGTTGCAATCCCTTACCATAGCTTCACACATCCCCAGTAGCCTGCAAGCAGCTCAGAAACCCCTGTATCAGGTAGAAACCATACAGTCAAGTTCCCAGCTTGGGAATGACCCTGAACACAAGAGAGCCAAATCACTGACTTGTCACATGCCTTGGTTTCCCTATCCAACCAGACTCTTCAGGGCAGATGTGGTCTCCCCAAACACCCAGAACATTCATCCCCAGTACCAGTCACCTCAGCTGCTACTGTAATCCAAATAAATAAAATTTCTTCTGCCTTTGAGTCACTACTATAATTTATGTGCTTCAGTCTGGTAAACACTATTACATCATGTCTTGCATCTGATACTTGCTAAAAGAAAAAGAGAAAAAAATCGTTTCAATATCACTCCTGCTTTCAAAGAGAAACGAAGCCAGCTTCCTCATACACTTTCCCTAAGTATTGCTTGTCTTAAGTTCAGCCTGTGCTTTGCCACCATCAATCTTTTACATTCACTGTGGAGTGCCAGGACCATCACCCTGCTCTGAAGTCATGACAGATAGCTGGAGATTCACTCAAGCTGTCTCAGCAAAGCCAAAGTATCAGGAAAATACACTGGTTTCACTCCCCACACAACACACATACTCCTTACCTCTACGGGCATGTCCACCTCGATCGATGCAATGCACCTCGGGTTAGCCCTGACCAAACTACTTTGAGTTTCAGCAGTTGAAGAGCTGCCCTAGCACAGCACTTCTCCCAGGCTGCTTGTGTTGGCAGCAAACAAAACAAGGACTACCCACCTTCACAGGGAGTTGGGCTAACGCAGCCCAATTGCTTCTGGGAGGCTGGGCTTTGTCACAGAGGTATAAGAAACACTGGGCTGAAGGCACCTCAGGAGGTCTCTAGCCTAGCCTTGTATTTGAGGTTCCAGGCCAGCTGGAATTTTTTCTAGCCAAGTCTTGAAAACTTCCAAAGACTGCAGCCTCTGTGGGAACTTGCTCCTCTATACTATGACCCTCGGCTTCCCTAAGACTCAGCGTGAACCTCCAAAGTTGGGTTGTGGTTTGTCATCTGCTACAACCAAGAAGAGTTTGACTCCATCACATCATCCCCATAACCATCCTTCAAGTATCTGCACGTTATTAGATCACGAGTATCACAATGACAATACATCGCCATCTGACTGCTTCCAGAAAATGTTAAGTGGGCAAAGGAATACGGCCACACACTCAAGCAAAATGACCCCAAGAGAAGGTTGAAGGGAAGAGGTCGTGTGTTTTGACTCATCAGCAATGATGCAGCAGAGAAACAAGTTACAGAGAGGGACCTTTGTGCAGCATTGCACAAGAGAGCTGGTGTGGCAGGAGTGCTGGCAGGCACTGCCCTTGCAAGCAAAATGCACCCCTTGACCTGCAAAACCTTCTCTGGTGGAGCAAGTGTTCATCCCTTCTCTGAATCATCTGGCTGATGACAACGGCTAAAACATCTAAATCAAGCCAGGAGATTACATGGGAGGAGCAGGCAGCTTCACATCTGGAGTACGTGTGAAGTCATGAAGTTCAGTGCTGTCAAAACTTTCTAAAAAGAACTTGTCAGAGGACTTTCCTGAGTCCCATCAGTAGACCCAGGTGACATAATTTGTGCCCTTAAGCCTCCCTGCTATCCCTCCCTGGATCCAGGCTCAAAATCCATAAATTCACCTAAACTAGCACTGGAAGGAACTTTTGGAGAATTTGTCAAATTTATTCCACTGCCTCAAAACAGGATCAGCTCTCTGAAGAGTTTGGCCAACCTGCGCTTCAAAACTGCCACGATGGAGACTCCAAGCCCATCACAAACATCTGTTCCACTGCTTCACTTCTCTGGCAATCAGAGGTTAGGAAGTTTTTCCTAACACTTGTTTCCCTTGGTGCAGTTCAAGCTCAGCACTTCTTGGCCTCCTACCATTGGCCATGAGGAGCAGTTTACTCCCTTCCCCTTCACAGATACCTTAGACATACTCAGTGACTGCTACTTCTCCTCTCAGCCCTCTCATCCCTAAACAACCTCATTTCCTTCAGTCTTTCTATGTTTCCTAGGTTTCTGCTAATTTTTTTTGGTGCTTTTCTCTGGAGTCTCTGCAACCATTTCCTATTTTTGGTAGAGGGGAGAATCCCGAATTAGGCATGGCACAGCTGAACATGAGAACGACCCATTAAAAGTCCTTAGAGAGAAGAGGGGAAAAAAAAAAGAGATAATTTTGCATAATATCCATCTTTTGTATTTTGTTGCACAATAAAGGGATGTTCTTTCTTCCCCCTCCTATAAAATTTCACCCCAACTGGCACCATGTCAAACTCCATCTGGCACCTCCACCATTTGAGCAGCCTATAACATCTCTGCGCCAGTGGTCCTACTTAGTCCACATCCCACATTCTCATTTAAGGAGGATATCCTTGCTATGCCTTTCAGGTGGGATATGAAGAACCAAAAGAAGCCCTTCATCAGGGAGTTACCCTAGGAATAGGACTGTGATCAGTAAATTAGTCCATTATACCCCACTTAACCTCTTCTTGCTCACCCCATTGAAGAGGAGCAGCTATTCCAATGACCTTGATTAAACTTCTTCTGCTTGATGTAAAAACGACCACTGATGCACAAAGCTAAACTCCCCCCGGTTAAACCAGACAGGGAAAAAAAAAACAAAACCCAAAGCATTAAAGCATTGTAAAACCAGTACACGATGAGAAGCTTTTGTTTTAGTCAGAACTGCAGACATACATCTCAGCCAGACAGAAAATACTCTGACTTCATGGTACATAAATGAGCAGGCAGAGCGCACTGATCTAACGATAGGGAGCTGAGCTGCTCTACGACAGCAGTTATTTTTCACATTGCTTGTCTGCCAGACAGTCCACCCCCGAACCCCATCATGCTGGGCAGTGGACAGACACAAAACACCACTCTAAACCAACGTCTAACAGAGGAGAAAACAGACAGGCACGTCCAGCGGGAGAGGACCAGGAGACAGTGAGTCAGTACAGGACCGGCACAACATGCACTGGTCTCGGCTCATCGGTCACACAACTAAAGTCAAGGATTTTGTTTAGGGATTGAGGGTTTTTTCTTTTTTTCCATCGGTGTTTTAAGAAGGAGCCAGGAGGAAAATTAAAAGACAGTTCTGTGCTTTGTGGGTGCATACAAGAAGAGCCTTCCATGCATGAAAATCATAAGGGCGAAAGGTAGGGACAGACTTTTTAACAGTCTGTAGCAATAGGACACGGGGCAATGCTTTTAAAACTGAAAGAGGGTAGAGTCAGACTAGATATAAGGAAGAACTTTTTTTACAGTGAGAGTGGTGAAACACTGGCACAGGTTGCCCAAAGAGATGGTGGATGCCCCATCCCTGGAAACATTTAAGGCCAGGCTAGATGGGGCTCTGAGCAACCTAGTCTAGTTGAAAATGTCCCTGCTCATTGCAGGGGGGTTGGGCTAGATGAGCTTTAAACATCCCTTTCAACCCAAACCACTCTATGAATGTACGAAAGTGTTTGTCTGAAAAACAAGGAATCAAGCAGGTGGATGATGGAGCTTGGTGTCCCAAGCAGAACAGAGGAGGTATTTTGGTACCTCTGTTACTTTTGCCATTCAGTTGCTTGCTTAGCTTTTATTAGCAATACTACAGTAGCACTTGCAGCCAAACTGCCTAGGGTCTACATGAACCCCTGTCTGCAGTTACAAGGTAGAAAAAAGTTACACTTTGTCTCAACCTTTAAGCAGTCATCATTTGATCATTTGAATGTCCTACAACAGAATAGAAACTAATACCACCAGTATTTCCCCGAGCATTGTACAAAGAGGTCCTACATAAAATATCCCACAATCTCACATAAACACAATCCTCTGAAGTGAAACAGAGCAGGTATTGCTGTAAATGCAGATTAACGCTCCAAGGATCAGGTGTGGAGAAGAGTCCCCTTCCCCGATCACTCTGGATAGAAGTTAGAGAGAAAATTTAGCACTTTCCTCTCTTGCCAAAGATCTCCTTGAAAAATAAAAGCAAAACAAAACCAGGCTTATAAAAGCACAGCACTTCAAGGACAGCGTTAGCAACACACCCATGTGCAGACACGTACATTTGAAATGCATTTGTCAAAGAAAAAATAAATCTATCATCTACCCTGTGTCAATACAGCCAGAGCAGGAACTTCAAACCCGATTAGCAGCATCCTGCAGCCTGAGATTTCTCCTTTGAGGTCTCAAAGCAGAATATAAACTGAAGGTATAAGGAAAGTGGCAAAGCCAGCGATTCAGTGCCTTTCCTTTGAGGACGTACAAAAGCAAGCATAACATCACAGTGGCTGAAAACTCGCCTTTTGTGCATGAAAACCAAAGTCCAACTATGTGGGTTTGTTGTAGATGAAGGCAGACTTTACAGGAGTAAAGCCATCACCCTCAGGCTCTGTAACAGCAAGCTGCTCTGAACCACTATCGAAGAGAACTTGATCAACACACCAACACCCTGAATGCATACTGAAGCTATATAAACATAATAATATCAATAATAGTGCATTGAAAAGTAAAGGCAGGGGCACCACCAAGTGAGACACAGCCCAAGCTAAGGCCAGCATTTTCAAATCCAGCCTTTGATGCAGGAAGCTGGCGCAACTGGTGTGACTGGAAGGGAAGTCCCACTGACCACAGCACTGGGACCGCTCCAGCACAGAGATCCCCTAGAGTGACATCTGCCAAGCATTGCTTCCTGCCCCGCGGAGGCTGCGTGGGATGGCTGGGCACATCTCAGCATGGCTGCATTTCCTCTTGGGGGAATGAGGACATTCTGAAAACATAGGTGGCTTGCAAAGCACTTTGGGATGTATCTGGATGAAAAGCGCTCTTATGTACATCAATAATTAGCATTAACCGCTGGCGTGTCACACCCTCCATGTAGAGCATTTAGCAGATTTATTCAGCTCTTGCTGGAATGCCAGAGCACAAGGTGGATATTCAGATGGCAATGTGAGCGCCCTTTCATGGGGCAGATGCTGGGGAGCTAATGATGTTTGATGAGTTAAGGCCACTGGTGACTCAGGATCAGCAATTAGTTGATTTCTGCAGGAGGAAGGTGCTTTGCTCCATTAAGCTAAAAGCATTCTCCATAGTTCAGCATGCACAAAGTCATTCTGTCCATCTCCCACAAAGCCTGCCTATATTCATTAGGGGTTGATATTTCCCATATAAACACCCAGGTTTACCTTTGTCTCAGTACATTTTGGGGGACAAGGAGCAAAAGAACTGGATTCCCTAGCAGTTCCAACATGATACTTCCTCAAAGAGAAAGAGGGCACAAGGAAAGGACTGCTCAGAGTGACTGGACACACAGTCTAATGCAAAGGGATGTGGCATGACTGATGTCTACAGGGCTGAACCCATTTTGGACAAGGCTAATAGTACCACATCACAAATCAGACACCCCTCCAGTCCTGCTCTAGCCTGCAGTATGGGACTACAGACATCCATCTCCCTCTCAAGGGTAGGCAGTGATGCTTCCATCAATCAATAACAGGCACTGGGGAGACACCAGTCGCACTTGTTCTGCCTGCCATTCCCGAAATGCATACAGGCAAAAGCAAGGGGACCAAAGGATGACCCGGCTGGCATCCCCCCAGGAAGGGAGAGCATCCAGCTCTCTCCCAGAGGCTATGTTCCAGTCAACTCAAGCTGGCAGAGGTTGGTCACTGGCATCAGTGAGTGGGACCCCAGCGTCATGCCAGGGAGCAATGTTGCCGAGTCATAGGATGGCAGTGTGTTTCTGAGCTCTAATGCTCGTGGCACATGGCGGGACCGCCAGGTGGAGGGCCCAAAGAACAGTTATTTCTTTCAATGAGTGGGGAATGTGACAGAGCTGGCATTTGGACCCTCTTTTTACAACTTCTTTGAAGTGTTTGATCTCAGCCGCTAACGACACAAGGGCTATCCAAGCGCTACTGGTGCTGCCTTCAAAGGGTTCGGACGTTCAATGATTAATAGGAACCGTGCGCGGGATGGCGGAGAGCGACTATTACAGGGATGTTGGGGGCGATCCAAGATGCGTTAGTACCTTTACTCCTTGGGACCAAGGTATTTCCAGCCTTCCCTAAAACACACGACTTCAAAGGCGAGGGTGTGACCGTCGCAGGTCCCGGGTGAGCCCGGCCACCGCGGGGCGCAGCCAGAACGGCCCCAGCATAGCGTGCCCGCTCCAGCCGCGGCCGTCACCTCCCACCCCACCACCGCGGGACAGGGGACAAGCCGGGGGGCTCAGAGATGCTCCCACCCCCCTTCCCCGAGCGGCGGGGAGTCACGACCAACCGTGCCGCGCCCGGGCAAGAGGCACCCCCGCCCTGCCGAGCCTCCGCGGCGCCGGGAGAGGCGGCGGCAGGTGCACCCGGGCTGGCGGCGGGGGAGCAGGGATGGAGGCGGAGGGGATAGATCCCGGCTTTCCCAGGGCCGGGGCATAGATGAGATGGGGTGGGCTGAGACTTACGTATCTCCGCAACTTCTTCTCCGGCGGTGACTTTCGGAGCCAGCCCGAGCACACCACCTCCCCGCCGCTCATCGCGGCAGCCGGGCGCCGCCGGGCGCTGCCGGGCGCTGCCTCCTGGCGCTCAGCGCCGGCCGCGCCGGCCCATGGAGGAAGGGCGGGCGGGCGGGAGTGGGTTGGTGGGTGAGCGGATGGATGGATGGGTGGGTGGAGGGAGGGATGGATGGGGGGGCGGCGAGCGCCTCCCCCTGCCGCCGCGGCCGCTCGGCTGCGAGCGGGGAAGCAGGAAACTGGCTCCTTCCCGGCTCACCACGCCTCCGCCCGCCCGGCGCCCCGCCAGCCCTGTTAAAGACACAAACCCCGCGGGAAGAGGGGCTGCCCAGCCCCGCGCCGCTCTCGAGGGGCTGCTGCTCGTCCCCGTTCCCCCCGCACTGATACAGGTGCCTGTAGAGAAACTTTATCCATACTGCAGCAGGTGATCTCCAGCAGCGCAGCGTTGCCTTAACAAAAAAGTACACTCCCCCCCCAAACCCCTCCACTCTAAGGTTTCATTACCCCAGGACCTTTCCTCTCTCTTGATGGAGAAGCTCCTTCTCAACTCGGAAAGGTGAGGCTGGCTTTATCCCCGCTGCGCTCAGGGGCTTGTGCCTGAGATGAAGGTGCCATAGGAAAACAAAGAGGTTGAGCAAGAAACAGCCAAACACTAGTGATGCCAAAAACCCTCTTGGAGAAAAGAAAAATAAAATTTAAAAAATTAAACAAACAAACCAACAAAACCAACACAACCCGAGGGGAATCAATAAAAGCTTAGTATTTTATTATTGATTTTGAAGTAATGGAGCAGTGGCCACTGAAAGGGGATTTGACTCATGCAGACAAGCCAGGTTTTGTATTACGGCATATTATACCCTGGCTGAGATTCACTATCATCTTTCAGATCTAGAAACACTGTGCATTTCAAAGTCTGATCCTCTCCCCCGCTCAGGCAGCAATAAAGCGTCCCTCTACAGACCTGCGAGTTGGGTTATGCTCTAAACCTCCTTTCACTGCATTCTTTAAACTAAAAACCTGGGCATGGTACCCATAAAAGCTGAGTCCTCTTAGCCATGCTCACGTGGAAAACACAACCCAGGGTTGTTTGCTGGGGATGGATTTCTAAGACCTGTCTCTATACAGGAGCTCTGCCCCAAACCTGCTTGGGCACATTCAGTCATCCCTGCCTCAGCTTCCCTGCCTGTCCAACCTCTGTGGGCAGGGACGGTCCCTCCTTACATGTTTGTGCCGTGGCTGGTGCAATAACAACTCCACGCTGGCTGGATGCTCTACTCTATGTCAAACAACAACAACCTTTATATAACGCCGCTCGAGCAAGGATCTTGCATCACTTCAGAACAGTAATTGCAACTCACAGTGCCTCTGGGAGGTAGGAACGACACCTCTTTTCAAGATGGGGACAGCATGGTTAAGCCATATGTTGTTTATCATCTTTGAGAATGCATAAAGCAGGGGAATAACCCCTTAAAGAACAAGTCAGTCATTTGTTAGGAATGTATTTTCTCAACAGCTTTGTTTTTCTGACAGTGAAATGCAAAGACTTTAAAAGGAAGATTTCTCTACCTTCTCATTACCCAAAGGAAGGATTTGATCCTATTCCAGTGCTGGGCAATCTCTGCACAGAGAGGCTGTGGTCAGATCAGCTCACCTATCTCTGCCAATGCAGTGTGTGTGATGGAGCTGAGAACAGGGGAGGATGGAGAGACCAGTTCTGTGCTGGCCTCAGCCAGCATTGCCTATTATTCAGTGCACTGGAGCTGTATCAATTTACACTGCATGAGAGCAAGAGTCCCACCTGCAAAATCCCCTGGGTTAGAGGAACTTTGCGCATTCGCAGGGAAAACTGTGTCCTGGTGACCTGCACTTGAGAGATCTTCCCAAAACACACAGTGATTTCAGGGAGGCCAGTGAGTCACTGGGGATTTAGAAAGACTCCATCGAGAACAGACAATCATGATTAATACACAGGTATCGTGCAAAACTATTCCATGGCGTATGTTAATGATTCACAGGTTAGGAATTCACTCATACTGACACCAATGCAAAGTGGTATCAGTTTGAATACCAGTTGCAGAGAACCCTGTCTGCATTTTTATGTTAACAACTTCCACCACACAGAGTTGAAATACTTCATTTGGGTGATGGATGTTTGAAGAAATGCTCCATAATTATCATCGTGTGAATTGGAATGAATTATTCTACATATTCTGTGACAGGCCTTGGTTTATTAGCCTGCTCCCTTGCTGTGCTATCCTTTCTCTCCACTCATCCCCTATTCTGGATTACATTTACTGACTTGGTTATATCTCAACATATATCTGAACAGCATCCAAAACGTGAAATACCTCTGTGAATTCTTCTTTTATTCCTTTGGTGAAGCCTGACACATGTATCTCAGATTGCTGGGACTTTTGGATGGCAAATGGGTTGTATATTTTGCACATTTAAATATGCTGCCATCTCAAATGTGACACAGAATCATAGAGTCATAGAAGCTGGAAAAAACATCCAAGATCATCGAGTCCAACCTTAATATAAGCTCTGTGCAGAAAAATGCTTGAAACAAAGATGCTGCACGTGAACGTGCCTCCCCAATTCCACTGTGGCCATATGCAGAGCAGGAACAGTGAGTTAATTCTGGCATCAGGCTGCCAGATTACATGTGATCCAATGCATGTCACATTACAATGCCTTATAATGCTGGCCCTCCTTAAAGCATTTGGCCTGGAAGATACACACAAATACCACCCTCAATGCCCCTAGGAGTTAAGGATGATGTCTGTCTTAAGCATAGCTCTGATTTGGCAGCGCTTGCACATTCGTAACAGTTTTACCAACTTCAAGCTGTTCCTCCAACCGGCAGAGGAGAATGAACTCAGGCTGGCCCCAGCTGACTACGTAAATCTCCGGAGTTTGAGCTAACAGCCAGCAGCCTTGGCGGAAAACTGTGTGAAAACCACATCCCTACATTGGAAAACCCACTGAGGGAGCTATGCGAAGCCATAGAGAATCCATCTCTGCCAGGAGGAACAACTGAAAGGGGAACAGTAGAACTAGCAGGCATAGTAAGGGAGAAATTAAGAGATGCCATATGAGCAATTGTATTCCTTGAACAAGGGTAAGGCTGAGAAACATTTTTCTAAGAAAAAGCCCTTGTACTGTGTGTTTAATGTGCTGGACTGCATGAAAAAGTGACACTTTCTCCTGCAGAAACCTCCAGGATTTTTAACCTTCAGTGCGGTTTCTCGTTCATGTATGAAACCGAAATCTATGAAAGATCAGAACTTCTAAGAAAGAAACCACAATGCCCACCGCTTTTCCTGCCTGCTCCAAATTTATTTATATGAGCTGTGCCATCTGCTGGCAGAAGGGAAAGTTGCAGGCAGAGCAATTCCTCTCCTCGCTCCCGGTCGCTGGTGCAAGCAGGGGATGGATGGAGACACAGGGCATTTCCTGTGGATTAGGGACCAGCTGGCTGAAATGCTTTGGGCTACTTACCCCAGCCAGGCACTAATCCCTTGGAAATGCCCTATACTGAGGTTAAAATAAATCGAAACAGGCTAGGGGGTGAGAGGAAAGGCTAAAAAATCTGCGCTCCTTGGTGCTTCTTGCCTGCTTTTAATTCTGACTGAATACTTGGTCTCCTGAGATCCAGCTCCACAACAATAGGACCTGACTTTATCTTCATGCAACAGTTCCTGCAGCAGAGCGAGATGGAAGCAAGCTTTTTTATTTCACCAAGGATTTTCAAGGTTAAAAAAAAAAAATCACCTCTTTCAAGAACTCAAATATTTTCAAGCTTTCCACCCTCCACAGAAAAGCACGGCAAGCCCCCCAGAATGACCACAATTGAAGCCAAACCACAAGACAGTCCTTTACTTCATGTGATAGACAGCAGTTCCAGCAGCACTGTGTGCTTTCCATGAGCAGAGGGAATAGTAGCACAGGATGCTTTCATCAGATAAAGAGACAGTTTGAAGCATCTTCACTACAGTGTTCTGGCAAAGATGGGGCATCAGAGCTCTGATGCCTTAATAGAGACTTAAGAGAGAAGGGAAGAGATGACTTGCGGGTCAGCAGTGTTAAAGGCACATACCATCCCTTGGACTTGATGGGCCAGTTGCTAGTGGTGGTGATGGGAAAGCAATCTATTTGGAAAGCCTACTTCGTCCTCTCCCTGTTGGACATTCTGGTAAAAACCAGCACATCCCATCAAGAATGGATGCAGACCATTGGGCAGCATGGGGAGGGGGCTGGGGTGCCTGGACAGTATCTGTGCATGGACGCTTCCAGTCCTCACACTTGAAAATAATTAAATGTGTTTTCCTATTCAGTCCACATTGAAGCCCAGACTTACCTCTTTGAGCAAATTAGACAGAAGTAACTGCCTGGAGCTGAGCTAGGACAGAACGCTACTGATGTATTTCTCACTTTTGGGCCCAGGTTGGACTTCTTCCTGCTTGGTAATTCCTTCTAGGATGGATGAGTTCCTTATGCAAACTCTCCTGCCTGGATCCAGATACATTTTTGGCAGCTACCTTTAACCCTCCCCCCCTTATGCTATTTCTACCACAGAAGTGAAAGAAACTGGGAGTTTTCCCATTTTTTTCTCACCTCCTCAAGACAGAAAACCATTATAGAACTGCTTGGTGGACAGTGCACCAGGCAGTGCTCCAGACACAGACACTATTCTGATATAAGCATAAAGGCCACTTCATCCTTGTTTTTTCCCAGATGAGACCAGTGGCTCGGTATGGGAAGGACTCCCTCTACGGACCCTATTTGGCACAATGGGGCTTTGACCGCAGCTGAGCCCAGGGCAAGCAACCATAAAACAAATGATAATAAAACAAGCGGGGGAAAATCTTCACCGGGCTCCCCTGCCTGTTTACCCGACCCTGGTATCCTCTCACATCCTTAGGCATTACTCCACAGAGCAGATGGTGCTCTGTGGTAGAGCAAATGAGCAATTATCCTCCTGACACCCCGCAAGGCCTCCCCACATGCGACTGCAAGAAGTTACTTCACCCCAAGCTAAGAGCTGTTGTCTGGCTTTTCAGCATAATTGGATGTAATCAAGTTTAATTTGGTTGGTGCAGTAACTCTGAAGACTTTTGTAACTGGATTACTGTCGGCTCAACGGTCATGTGCCATTATATTTGCTGGTCAAAACAGAAGCCAGAATAAAAACAGATGCTTTCCCCCTACTCCTCCTTCCAGTGACACCCCTCCAGGATATGAGCTTGCCCTGTACAGTCAATATAATGAACTAAAAATTCTATTAGAAGAAGGAAGTCATTGCTGTTGTATTATGTCCAGGCCTCTTCTACAAAGTGTAAATTAGTTGGAGTATGTATCTCTATGTTTGTTTACAATTGTAGATCATGCACAGCTTAGAGTGAAAACTGCTGGAGCACAGACCCATGATGCACGTGAGCTTTTAAACATATGAACTTATCACTCTAACTGTACAAATAGGGGGGCTGAGACCATGAGCAGGAGTGAACGGCTGATGAAAATGAAATCCCCCAGGTTTTATTTTCTGCTATACACCACCATCTGAGAGTAAGGAATACACAAAATGCTGTGTTCGTGGCTGACTTACAGCTCTACTAGAGGTAACCTGTAGGTGAGAGAGTGGCACCTGGTAAATGTGACAAAGTCAGCAGCATAAAGACCTTATTTTCAGACCCCCCAGCCACTACCAGTGTTAAGTCATGGAAGAAGCATGTGAAAGCCAGTTCCCATCATACCTTAGGTCAAATTTTGCAAATTCAAAAGCGTGTGGTCTTTTGTAATGCCGCTGAAATGCTGAGAGTTTAGACACGCTGATATCCTTCTGACAGATGCTGAGGCCAGGCAAATGGAGGCTGAAATATGGCACCTTTTTAACAGTGAAAATAATCACCAGAGCAGCACGTGGAGGTGATACGCCCTTGTGGTTTCAAAGCATTTTAGCCCATTTAGAGTGTATTATATTCCTGGTTGAGACATCAATTGCATTTTAGATAGACACCTCCTAAAAGTCTGAAGTGTAAAAAGACTTCCCTGAGATTAGAGCAAAAGATACTCTATAGTTCCCAGTCTCAAATGCTACAGAGCAGCCACCCTCCCAGCTGAATGCTGTTAAGCTGTAGTTGCAGGCATATGTATCTCTAGTTTTGGCCAGATGGCTATTTTGAGTTTCTAATGATCTGGGAAATGAACACTTCATAATGTTCTGTCTCAGAGGGAAGAGCACAAACTTTCTTCCTTTTATCCATAGCAGCACTGTTACAGATGGTACTGGATCTCAATCAAGGACTGGAGTAACACAGTGCTAAAACCACCATGTTTTAACACGTACTCCAAGGACATGGCAATACAATCCTACCTGGCAAGTCATCCATCAAGTTTATTAACAAATAGGTTCGTGAAATTTGCTAAATACTTGAACTGTATGCTTCCTAATTCACCATAAATGCTAATAATTTATTAATGTCATTAGTAATAATGGAATTTGAAAGACTGTTTGAAGCCACTGGATAAACCAGGCTCTCAGATTTTACTTGTATGGTTATCTGGGTTTTGCAGGTGGCAAAGTTCAGATGTGTAGGGTGATATGGAAAAGCACCACCCATGCATGTTTACGGAGAAGCACCTAAAGCACACCCTTTCTAGCATTTCAGCTGCTGTGCAGAGCCCTGTGTTGGCAGCTATAACACCATGTACACAATGTTGAGCAAGCCTGAAAGCACGTCGTGATTTATTTATACTAAACAACTGCAGAGGTCATTTCGAGAGCTTCATGGAGATGCCATTGTGTGACTCCGGCCTGCCAAAAGGAGACCTCATCAGTTACAGTGATGACAGCATCTCTGCAGTGGGTAAGTGCTCACAGCTGGATCTCCTGGAGCTGCAAACTGGCTACCAGTTGAGCACTGAGTTTCTGTAACTTTGTGCAGAAATGGAACTAACCTGTTCTCAAGGCAGGAGAGCCTGGGAAATGAACTCTGACCCTGACTCTTGCTTCCCTGCATAGCCTCTGGCAAGTACCTGCCTCTGTCACTTACCTGGAGCATCCCAGCTGTGTTAACAGCCCAGGCAGCACTACCACTGAGAGGTCAGTAAGCCTTTGAGTTGTATGTGGTGGGTGTCTAGCTCTCTCCTGCTTGGACATGCAGCCTGTGGCCATGCATTCATCAAGAGAGAAGCAGCAAAGCTGAGGGACAAGCAGAAAACGGGAGACCTATGTCTCAGAAAAATATGGATCGTACGCCTGCTTCACACAGCTTAATCACAGTACTGACCACTTAGAGCTCAGCATCTTCAAAGGCCCACCAAAGGTATTATTAGATAATATTAGAATTATTGTTCAAAAATCACCTTGAAGGTAAAGACACCATACAAGTATTATTAAAAACCATCGTGTCAATGAAATATAATTACTTTCCACTTTGACTGGAAATCTAGCCTCTTTTGGAAGCCTTAGCTGAGAGTAGAGAATGGTTCCATACAGAAATTTAAGTGTTTACATGATTTATCAAGGCCACCTCCCAGACCACACTGATTTTTTCCTGAGCAGTTTGCATATTTTTTTGCCAGCAACCTGTATGATTGGTGACTTCTGAAAACTCTGAACTCCATTTTTTCAGCACAAGTATCAGTACATTAACCTGCTGAAGACAGTAAGATATACAGCTATCAGTGAAGAACAAGAAGCAAGATCAAGCTTTGCAAAGAAAATTAAATCCTCTGTTGGCTGTCTCAAATTATTCAGAAAAAAAAGTAAATTGTAAGAGTAATAAAAATAAACAGCAGGATTGCTATCTCTGAAAGGCCCCAGGACATACAGGGATAGATAAAAATCACTGAAGCACAGTCTAGGATCTTAGAAATGCCAAAAATGCATTTGAAACCAGATCAGTTGCAAACATCCTGCCTTGCTTCTGGTGTGCCAGCGTACCCAAAGGCAAACAAAGCGAAGTCCCGTGGGCAGGTGCCAAGCAGGGATTTGGTTGATTTGGGTCAGTTCCATGCTTCTGCCATACATCTTCCACAACCTTGGGCAAGCAGATTAGTTGCTCTGTGCCTCAATTTCCCGCAGTAAAATAGCATCAGCAATAAGAGCAACATGGATTCTGAAGTAATTTCATCCATATGTCATCCACATGTCATCCACAATAGAGCCTAGAATTTCTGATGGAGCTGGTATATGACTTTTAAATGGCCACACAGTCGTGTCCCTCTCTTGCCCTTTACGTGAAAGCTCTCCCTTTACAGCATCTTTTCCATACACCTTGCGCAGCAGACACTGTGACACAGCTGTAGGACAGAAATAATACATTTCACAGCAGCAATAAAACAATGGGAGCCATAATTTCTTTGAACTCTGGGTCAAACTTGTTGTTAGCCAAGTCTGTAAGAACTCGTATAGTAAATTACATACGTGTCTTTATCAGCAGGATCATAAAATAAAACTTTACAACCCTTTGAAGGTCATGGGTCTGCAACAAACAGTAAGACAAAACAATCAATTCACCCCCGAGACCACCATTTTTGTGACTTTGGCAGGTTTGGTTAGATCCGAGGAAATTAGAACTTTGTCAATCTTTATACAAAGTCTTTCTTATTTCTCCTTTGGACCCATCTCCCATTTCTCCCTAAGTGTAAGGCAAAGGCTAAAACAACAGTAATAATGGCTGTTATTGGTTTCAGCAACAGCAAAGCCACTATAATAGAAACACATTTAATGGAAACAATGACCAAAGTGTTTCTTGGCAAATTAGTCCCCTTCACCCCCTAAAGAAAAACACATCTATAAGCTATTTCCAAAACAATCAATATTAGTCCAGCAAGCAAAACTGTATGTTACATTTCCCATCAAAGTCTTGGCTTTCCCTAAAACAAGTGATGCTTTATAAATTACAACTACTACGAAATAAACTGGAGAGAGGACTGCTGAGCCGGGCACCTTGCTGCTTTTCCCGCAGGTCTGGGGGCCTGAATGCAGGTAATTCAGCTAAAATACCTGTGCTGGTCTGCTGACTTTTAAACCCTTGGCCCAGCGATGTATCTTTTTGTCTCTGCTTGTACAGAAGCTAGTAAAACAGTCCACTGAACACTGCCACAGTATCACAACATAAATCATAACGGAGAGAACAGCAGTCTCTACTCATAGCTTCAGAGTGTGCATTTGCTCTCCTGTGGATTTAAAAATGAGAAGACTGAGACATGATGTTACTTCTGAAGGTATTATTTTTTCAATTAAAAATAGAGCACTTTGGGATACTTTGATCCCGCATGTAAAAAAATTAAGTGAAGGGATTATCTGATATTCTTGAAATGAAAAACAAACGTTTTCCTCTAAACACTCTTCTGAGAGGCTGGCATTTGGTTATGCAAAGTTTATGGCATTGCTCTTTTATCTCCCATCACTCTGTTCTAATGTTGCAAAGCTACCGACGCAATAATCAATGACACTTACTCTTTCCTCTGAAGCTCAAAGTGAGGACAAACTTGAAAAGAGGCAAGTACAGTCTGCTGAGGAACTGAAATGTCAAGAAATACTTACCAAAATGATGCTAGCAGAGACAGTGCTGGTCACCTGGGCTTGAGGGCTGACTGCTTACTGTACTAAAAACACCCCAGGGTAAGCTACTGCACTGCATGGTCAGGCTAAGAGATGGTTCCTGTGTGCAAAGAATAACAGCTTTTTATTTGAAGAAGTGTCAGAGTTTTTATCTGCCTTCAGCCACTGTCACGGTACAGGCAGAGAGAAGATGTTGCAAGGAAAACTGCTGAAATTAAGAAATTCTTGGTGCATTTCCCTGCCCACATGTCCAGGAGGAACAAACTCCCTGTCCTCCAGATTAACTTCCGTTTCATTCTAGGAGAGGAGATTCAAAGGAAATACATGACATTCCACATGGAAATCCCAAAGAAAACATGTCGCATTCCTTGGCAATACCAGCCCATGTTATATATACATAGCACGAAGTGAACAACGCCAGCCTGGAGGGAGAGAGCAGCTCCCACCCTTGCTGGGTACCCATAAATCAAGCTTCTCACAAGAACGCCAATCTCTGTATTAACCCTGAGCAGTATCATCACATACACAGGCCTCAGCCTCTCCTCTTTCCCACCACTAAGAAAACCAGCACAGGTTGAATGCTGTTGCCAAGATTGGACAACCTTTTCTTACCCTTCTGAGCCATCTGGCTAGCTCTCCTGAGACAACCGTGCTCACCTTTTGCTTCATCTGCCAAATTAATAGGGGTAGTTTTCTCAATGAGCTTTCAGACCTAAGGGCAGTGTCCCCTTAGCTCAACCCTGCCCACTGGATGACCAGCTCACCAAGCACCTTTCAATGAATCAGAAGTACGTGTAGAAGACTGGGGAGACTGCTCCTCTTGGACACCTCATTGGAAACACACAAAAAACTACTCACACTGCATCCTTGTTACTTCTTTCTTACCTTCATCTACCTATCTACAAATCAAAGGTTCAACCTTTACCTTCAGTCCTGCAACAAACTCTTAACAGGGCAAAGAACAAAGGGTAGGTCAGACCAGTTCTTTGTTCTTGCAGGCTGTCACCCTGACAGCCACTCTGCACACCTGTTTGAAGCAGTTCTGCATCATTCCCTGTAACTTGTGACTCATGCTACGTTAACCTACAACTTTTTGGCTCCTTTCATTGTCGTCTTCTCTACATCTTGTTTTCCACCTGTCACTGTTTAGCCCCACCTTGCTCATCAGATCTGGCATCTCACAGTGGGATCAACAATCTCCCGCTGATGCCAAAACCAACAGAGACAGCCCAGCGCTGCTGCAGGGATGACAGCACAGTGGACAGGAGATGGTTTTGCCATCCCCCCAATCTGTTCTCAGCAGATGGGCTTCCAGTTCAAGCACTCTCATTTACAGTAACTGTGACAGAACCAGTGACTAAGGATCTCAATAAGGACACCTGCTCATTCCAAATTATTTAGGAACAGGCTATGAATGGGGCTGTTTGGCAGCTGTACTCTTTCCACATCTTTCTGCTGAGAGAAGTAATTTCAAACCAAGGCCAGCAATAACAGTTAAGACAACATACCAAAAGGGGAGATGGTCCAAATGCAGGAAGATACTTGGGTGTGGGAACTTCTCAGTGGTTTCAAAGGGAAGGCAGGTGCTTGAACTGTTTCATGGAACCAGACTTACCAACTCAAGGCTGTACTGGGAAATGCAAACCAGCAAATGCACAATTAACACCTGCCTAATCAAGCGGATGAAGGAGACATGAAAAAGTCTTGATATGCAGATGTCTCAGTGCACGCAAGAAACCCCCCAAAGTAATGACCTGTGGTGATGCTGTTTGCGTGATCGTAAGACATAAAAGTCCCCGGCCACGGAGCACACTGAAACATGGCAGGTGCCACATGACATAAATAGGTATTTTTAGATATTGCAGGTGCAGTATTATACAGCCTCACCAGAAAGAACTGTGACTGCATTATTACCAGTGCAATGTGAGTGGATTACTATTTCTCAGTCTCTTTCATCTGCTTGGAAAAGAAGTCTTCGGGGTTGTTATGCAGCCACTTCACACTGCGTGTGCCAATTTACAAAGGGTTCATCAGTAGTAAGGCTGCTACCTTGCTTTTTCTCTTTATATATAGTTTATATTCCAGCCACAGTGGTTTCCAGAGTAGTAAGCACCATGCAAATGACCATTTGCTGGATTATGATAATTTGGAAGGGAAGAAGAACCCTCTGTTCAAATCCCAAATAAATCACTGGTTTCCAGTTGCCTTAGGCAAGTCACTTGGTCTTCCCATAGTCCTGTCTTCAAAACAGAAATGAATATTTCTTTACCTGGCAGAGAAGCTGAGAGCATAAACCCAATAAAGACTGCTAAGGAGTTCAGATCCTATAGTGATAAGCAATTATTTAATACATATGCAATTCTTGGGAGCATATGTTGGTTATTTTGCAATATAGACAAAATTGTTTGGTCCAATGAGCACATGAGAAATTTTCTCAATAACAATACAAAAGCAAAGCAACAACAAAACCCCACCAATAAACTGCAAGTTGGCTCTGGAAAGATGGATGAATGAACTCTGATCTAACTGAACATTTCTTTCTGCTATGAATGTGTGCTCTCTTGGAGACAGAAGACAGATATCTTCTGCAGAAGTTGTGCAACAAATCTGGGTATACAGAAGAGGAAACCTCTACTGAAGACATTGAAGGAAACACTCTGGTGCTGAGAGCTACAGTTTTATAACAGAAGAAGAAACCACAGAGTTACAAAACAACCCAGTACATCTTTATTGATGATTCAGAAAATCAAGCATTCACCTGACTTGCTCCAGCAGTACCAAGGTGACATTGTTCCTTGGTAGGCTTGGTTGATTTTTCCAAGGTAAGCAATATTTGCTTTTAATTCAGAGTGGGGAAAATCATGCTTTACAGTAGCCATCTTGTAACAACAAATGCATTGCTGCCATGACAATATTTTTAGGTCACACCTCCTTATTAATATTTCACATAACCCCAGCTACCTCCCAGCAATGCTTATTTAGTACCTCCATGGCCTGTACTAGTCTCATGAGAATCTTAACCCTTTAGTTAAGTGGGATTTACTAATACTCCTGAAGTGCACTGAAGACACGAGCTACTATCAAATTAACTGCCAGTGTGCGTCCATAATCTCACCAGAACATATATTATTTTCAATAGGCTAGTATGAAATTTACCAAGAGTTTCATTGATATAAAAATTATCTTGATTTCACACTAAAACACACTCAGTCATATCCTAGTATGTTATACACGGATAGTCACACCAGCAGTTTTCTCCATGTGAGTCAACTGTTGAGCTACAGGAGACAGGAGTGAGAGAACCTGGGGAAAGGAATAACATCTTTGATATTGTCAACTCCCAAGATGTACTGCAGGTAGCGTTCAAACCCCATTCCGAAGCCTCCATGAGGAACTGAGCCGAATTTTCGGAGGTCTAGATACCTGTAATTTAAACAGACAGTTACATTTGCAGCACAGTTATGCTGACATAATTAAAGCGAGCCTTTTATCTAGGGTTTTGCTTTCCATCTAAATTACTTCCCTTTGACCCTGACCACTTTGATTTCTGCCAACACAGGCGGTGTTGGTCAGGGGTGTGGAGAGGCAGAATTGTATTTGCAGAAACCCCAGGTGCAAACCCATTTAACCCAGAATAGCTATGCTTTGCTATGTTTTGTTTAGGAGTAAGAACTTATTTGGGTATGAAGAACAGCTTGAACATCATAGCTCTGCTCGTATGGAAAGCACATTTGTAAATTTTAGTACCTAAAATATTCCTAGCACAGCCACAAACCCAGGTTCCTACAGAATCACAAAACACTTCCACTGCTGGAGAGGAAGCTGCCTTCTTGGGTTTGTTTAGCCTTCACCATGCTGGTGTCGAAATCTGCCCTAAAACAAGTTCTTTCATTTTCTGTTTGCTTTTCAATAGCCTAAGTAATTTCATTTTCAGTAATTTCTTCAGAAGCCAAAGTAGGTCTTGCTGTCTACTCAGCATTCCTTCAGACTTTTTTTCTTTTAAGGTAATTAAGATGGCTTTTTGCTACTTTTTCCCCAATCACTCTTATAGACTGAGTCATTTATTTCCATAGTAAGCCAGGAAAAAAACTTGAATATATGTTCTCTAAAAATGAGATCTGGAAAAAGGTATTTTGTTTTGGAGAACAGCACCTGTTCTGCACAGAAAACAGATATCCCAAATATATGGGTGTCAACAAGATTATGATGGTTCTTCTTTAGAATTCCCTATTTCCAGCTGGACTGTAGCTGATGTGATACTGTATTTACAGCTACAAATTGTCACCAATGGTTTTATTTTAATAGGAGTGAAAAACATCTCAGTGGTTCTATTGATTTACGGGGCCGCTTCTGAGCTTGCTGAGGGCACAGAGGCATTCTTCTTTATATGAATGCACTAGTAAGGGATTGAGTGACTCTAGATGTATTACATGCTTCTAATCTTGGTGTATGAATATTTTATCATCCCGGTTTAAAAAAAAATCAAGTGCACTTAAATATAAATGCATATATATGTTTTTCTACTTAGGCAGTGGAATAGAGGGGGGGAAAACACTGTGAATAAAATTAAGATTGGATTGATTGCAATAAATGGCTTCTCAAATTTTAACTACTGTTAATGAACTGCAAAGAAATATTATATTTGTGTGTATATATATTTATATATATATATAAAATATGCATTATATATATTTGAGTGTACTTGTTTGGACATCAGAATTTTCTTGGCTTGAAGACTGTATTTTAACAGAGTGAAGCCAAAGTAATGCCAATGATCACCTTTACTTGCAAAATAAAAGCACTCTCCCACAAACTGTACGGCTGCAAGAATGCTCTGGCACTCAGCTTGACAGTATGCCTTTTATACCATGACATATTATTTTTCCTTGCAGTTCATTAACAGTAGTTAAAATTTAAGAAACCATTTATTACACTCAACTCAATCTTAAGGTTTCCCCCCCAGTGTTTTTCCCTTCCCTCCACTGGCCAAATAGTAAAAATAAAAGCACATCTTACTTCTTCCTAGTAGCACTGACACACAAAGTGCAGTTGTGCTTATACTTCAAGTTGAACTCAAGAATGTTCTCTGATCACTGGGACCCATGTGCCTTCTCTCTGTGCTGCTGCTTAGTTAGCTTGGCTCACTAAGGCTCAGCTGTATGCACCCAATACCTTATAATGAAGATTATGCTTAGGCTGTGAACATGCCGACTGCAACTGCACGGTGGTCTTCATTTCTATCCCCTTCATACAGACTGCATTAATAAGAACTTGTGTTTCTGCTAATACCCTGGGAACTGCCCCTGGGGAGCTCCACTTCACAGCTTTCCAACAGTTTGCAAGGCACCTGATAGGCAGACCTGATGCTGCGGGTGGTGACTCATGAATTAGGAAAGATCTCATAAATGTGAGGTATATGGGTGCTGGCTGTGGCAGATCACTGTGACCCAGCTCAGCAGTTCTGAGCAGAACTTGCAAACCAGCTGGTCACAACTTTAGCTGTAACTAGGAATATAAGTACCAGCACAAGGATTTCTGATGATGTCTATAACCACATCTCAGCCTTGCAAAGGCAGTTTAGACTAAGCCTAGCATCTTCTCTCCCCATTTGCTGGTAATAGAGTTTATAAAGTCATTGTAAGAAGAAGAAATAACTCAGCTTCTTCCAGATGAACAATAATAATAAATTCTACCCTTACTTATCCAGGACTTTGATCTGTAGATCTCAAAGCACTTTAAGAAGCCATTTTGGCAAAAGGAGCGAAACAAAACCCATCAAAGTTAATGGAAAAATCTATTGAATTAAACGTGCTGAGGATCAAGACTGTGAATCCTTTCTGATGACTGTGCTTAGAAGAATCAGAGGAATTGGGAAATTTTCTATTCTTCACAGATGAAAGAAAAAGTAACTGCCCGCGGATGAAGAGAAAAATCCCTTGAGACCGGAAAATGCTCCCTGAGGTTTTCCTTCTTTCAATAGTCTCCAGACATTGGATGTTTCTCACCTCAAAAACAGTCACGAACTAGTCTAGCTGTTTTTGCTAGTAACTCACACTTAAGAGGAGAGCTGAGCCCTCCATTGGTAACTGAGGGACTGTGCAACATTATTCCACAGGGAAAATAAGCTTCTGTGACCTCAGCTAGCCCCTAACTTCATGTTCTGGACCTGAGGACTGGTAGCTCTTCAGTGATTTGAATCTTACTAAAGTATGTGCTGCAACAACATCCTCCAGCAATGAATTCCAGGAGCTTGTTATGTATGTGCCACGTTAGAAGAGCGTTTCCTTTCATCCTTTTAAAGATCTATATCCTTTTATCATCATCATGAACTCCTGTGTTGCATGGAAAGGCAGTATGAAGAACAGCGCCCTCCCAGTGACCATTTATAAGCAGAATGTGTTCTTTTCAGTCTCCTTTCCAAACAAATATAATCTTGATCCTTTATGCAACACCCTTGTTAAACTGAAGCCTCTGTGGCCAGTTTGAAAAAAGTAAGACCGAAAGAACAAAGTTCTTGAACAGTTCATAAAAGTGAATATTCTACTGGAGGAAACAAGTAAAAAAAAAAGGTAATGAAAAACTACTAGTGAAATGATACTTGAAAGATCATTTTACTGAATGTTTCAGGAAATAAACATGCAAAGCATCACCAGGTTCTGATGCTGGGTCAAACACTGTCTTAGCTTTCAGGGAGCTTCTGCTCTGCTACAGCTTCTTGTGGATTCACAAAAAAAAACCATTCAGGGACACCAACCTAAAACAGTCTCATGGACATGAGTCAGATTTGGGCACATTCTGACTGGCTTTAGTACTGACTTTCTTCCTGCTTCTATCTGGCTCAGCACAGGGCTCCAGTCTCTCCCCAAAGCAAGAGTGATAGGACCAGGCAACTGCCAAGGACAGTGATGGGAAACCTGTTTTCACTGGGCTCTGAAGGAAGTTTAAAGGATGATATGAATGCTGTCACTGGCCATGGGCTGCAAGTGGCATACCAGTGGTGCTGTCCCCCAAATCCAACCTCTCCTTTCTATGCTGCCATACAAGACCTATCAAGACCTATCCAACATTCAAGCTTCAGAGAAAATTAGAAATTAAAGAGCCCAACACAGCTCAGTCTTCTTCATCCAGAGCAGAAGCAGGGCCAAGACAACACAGTAACATCCATTTGAAGATGGCAGACACCACCTGCTCTGCCACTGTGTACTTTCACCAGTGTCACACCAGATGATCAGAAAGGCACCTGGACTGTAAAGTATGAGACAATCTTCTCCACTGATGTGCATCATGATGATCAGAGTAAGGAAATGGGTGCCTTACGTGCAGGAAGACTGTCTGAAATGCTGTTCTAGCTGATGGTAGTGATTGTTCATTATTACAAAGTACCCACTGTGTTACTTTTAAGCTGGTACTTGGAGGCTGTAAACAGGGGACCTGATCCTGTTTGCAAGGAATATGCTTAATACTCCCTGGTCACAGAGAAAGCAAGTGACTTTCCAGAGTAAACTCTGATCACTCGGCTTTCCCACCTCACTTACGCAGACCTCTCAGTTTAGCCAAGATCATCATGTACAGCACTGAGCTCTTTTCTATCTACAGGTCAAAGGAAGAAGTGTGAAAATAAGATAAAATAACTGCAAAATCAAGCCAAATACTTCTCCAACTCATACTCTTTTTGGAAAGAAACCTGCACAACAGGAAAGGTGTAGTGTACTGAACAAGATTCAGAGGCGTTTGACCATGTCACTTTATCTACTTTTTTGAGAAAGTTTTCTAAAAGGTAGGAATGGCAAGAAGCAGAGCAGCATTTCAGATCACCAGTTGCCTCTTTGCCCTACGATTTTCCCACAAGCAAGGCACTCCTGAAGCTGTCCTAGAAAGTCAGATTCCACAATATCCTCATGTTTAGCAGGAGAAGAAAACAGGTAGAATCAGATACATCAATGGTTAAGGGGCTTCAAAAGGGATCACATTCTAAAGTCAGCAAATATTATATTTAAAAAGGAGTGACTCAACTATTCTTCAAGGAGTTTGCGAGCCAGCTTTGGAAACTCAATTCAATCACTAAATTGGAAGAGATTAATTTCAGTCTCTCCTGCCACCTCCACTGAAAAGATGGACACTGGCAAACTACCTACCAGTTTTCTGGCAGATTTTGGACTGCAGTCCATAAGCATCCAGAATTACTCCTATCCTGCACCTTTCTAGGACACTAGACCCTGCTATGGCAGGCGGTAACAATAGCTTTAATCTTCTCTGGGATGTTACATTATCTGTGATGGAGTAGAGTGAATAAAGGAGGAAAGAGTCTCCAAAACAAGATTACAAGAGGAAGTTTCCAGAATGTGATTGCTACTGTCACATGAAAATGCACATAGGGAACAGGCCATGTCTCAATCTTCTCTTAAGGGAAGCACGAGGCAGGGCTGCACTATCTTAGTAGTGCTGGAAGGCTCTGCTGTTGAACATCAGACTTCCTCAGGCTGTATTTCAGCACCTAACGACACAACTTACACCCTTGTTCAGGATAATCCTTCCCTCACATGAAGGGATATGGTGTATTCTGGCCCATAAATACAAATAACAAAGGAAGACATTTAATTCACCCTGTTTGCAAATGGATGATGTAAAGATCTGCCATATACTGTGCTATTCCTAAGTGATTTCATATTGTGGGAAGTGGAGAGTGAGGAATCCTACACTTACTCTTTTTTCAAGACAGCCTCCTTAATGATCAATCCAAATATTGCAGAATATTTGAATATACTCTTCTAAATTTAAAATTCTCTGCACTAGCACTCTCTCAGTAGCTATGACAAAGTACATACCAAGAAACGCTTGTCAAGAAGAACACTAAGAACCTCCTGTCGTTTTAAGAGGTTAAACTGATAACTCAAAGGTTGATCTGTCTCCTTAGGAAGACAGCTTTAATTGCTTTAACCACTTTGTTAGGGAAGATTTTTCGACCCAATTGTCCTGTCAATTGCAAAGGGTTGCAATTCATAGGGTTGTTAAAGGTCACAAATTGCTTGTGGTTCTGTAACCTGTTTATCTCACGCATGGTGGTCAGAACCTATTCAACTTCCAACACAGCCTAAAGATTTAATATCAAAAATTATTATGGGTTGTAAATGAATGCAATTCATGCAATCCTGAAAGGAATGACCTGTGCTGTGAGTGGACAAATGGGAAGGATAAACTAAGCAGCATTAAACTTTGTTTAAATGAACTGTCTGTTCCATCTAGACTGGCAGTGATGGCAGGGCAACTGGGCCAAAAAATGTTCCCTCAAGAACAGAATTAAAAAAAAAAAAGATAAATAGTTGTTTAAAGAGTCTCAAAAGAAGAAATATAGCTTGCAGAGCAAGATAGCATCTTACCATTGGTAGGCATCTGTGAGTCCTAACCTGTGAAACAAACAAAAAATTTCCTTGTAAGTAAAAGGAACAGAGTTGATCTGCACAAGCCTGGAAGAGAATGCTACAAGAAAACGGAGAGTGTGTGACTACACCCAATCCAAAAAGGAAAGGCAGAAAATGAAGAGAAATAAAGGGAAGACATGATCAGTGGCCGCCAGTTCTGGTAACTGGTAGACAATCTTGAACAGATTCCCAGCATGCTTCATAAAATGCCAAGTTTGTTTTGTCAACATACAGGATTGATCCCACCTTCACGCAAAGACTTGTACGTATTTGTAACTTTAAGCATATCGGTAAACTCTGCTTGTGAATGTTTGGAGTTTATGGGCCTGAATATTAAATTTACAATGACATGCAGCCAACCTCATTTATGGGCGAGTCAAAATGTCTTCCCTATGTGGCTCCCATTTCATAGTGCACAAAACCACTGAACTCCTGTAGCTTTATTAATGTATGCCAACTTCTGTAATGTCTTTTTCTCATCACCACTTGTATAACTTCTCTCCTTTTCCTGCCTTGGCTTAACTTGGGCAAGTTTTTGTTTTTTTTTTCTGTTTCTCTGAACATGAACAGAAAATTCAGCAGTTAAAGAGAGACCACTTCTCCCATCTTCAGTGCACTGCAGCTGTCCCTGACTTGACCTTGGAGAGCTATTGTATGAAGCATGTATAAGGAAACAAGAATCCTCTTCGTTATCTCTAAGGTTATGCTGGGTCTGCAGGAAATAGAATTTAAAAGCCTAAACAAAAGATAGGCTCAGCAAAATCAGATCCTGAGGACTCAAAACTGAGAAAAGCATGTGAAAGGAGGTGTGATTTTTCCAGGCCTTCTTCAGTGCAGAGCTGTGCTCTAAGGTCACTGAAGTCACACCCCATTTGTAGCTTGAAATACTTTCTATGACTTTCCTGATAAACAAGAAACTCTGGCTTCGAACTCCATATGGACCCTCCTCCAGCCCCACAACTTGAGGACTGTGGACTCTAGATCTTACTTGCAAAAAACTTCGAGTGAAAAACTGCAGCAGGCAACATTGTACTTTACATCAGCTGAAGCATGCCTGCTTCAGAGAGCTCACAGGGAGAGTAGCAGGAAGCACAGGGAATATCATCATCCTACACTAAAAATGGACAATCAATCTTCTGGTGATTTTAACTGCCTTGTGCCTTTTGGATTCATTATGTTGAAATGGATATTGCTTTTCTTCACTCACCAGATGTATCTGTGTGAGCATGTGGCTGATTTCAGCAACAAATTAATTCCCAGTGTGCAAATAGTATTACCCTGGGATTAATCCTCCCCCAAAATTGCTTTGCACAAGTGTATGACTGGGCAAGTAGAAACGTTCAAGTGTTGGATGAGACTTTGCACAACCTGATCTAGTGGAAGGTGTCCCTGGCCATGGCAGGTGGGTTGGAAGTTGGAACTAGATGGTCTTTAAGCTCCCTTCCAACCCAAATCTTTCTGTGATTCTACAAAAGGTTCCTTTGAACAATCAGACAGTACTTATCTATGGAGAATTATCCCATCTATAATGTCGATTATTGTTAACTAAACAGCAGCTTTGATATTCTGACATGGAATTTAGCCTAAAATTACTCAGTCACGTGATCTTTGGGAGTGGTGAAAAAGTCCATATGACACAGTTAGGTCTCAGGCACTTCCAGTGAAGCTTTCCACTGAAGTGGAAACCATATTCTCTGAAATGACACCAGTCACCAAGGCCAGCTGCATCACAGCTAGCAAAGTTTCCGACCAAAACTGCAGTTCCTCAGTTACACAGCGTGATGACAAATGTATCTAAGTTCTGTCTACACGACAACTTCCACCTTCACAATTCCCTCTCAGCCACAAAAACTGTGAAGAAAAGGCTCAAGGATGAAGTGCCTCTCATCAGATCCTGTACCAGATAGTCCCAGCAGAGCTGAGGCATTTGGCTGCCCTGGCCTCCTAGCATAAAGTAAACTTTTCTTCTCTGATGAGCTAAAACAGAGAGGCCATTTGCATACCTCCAACAGAAGCATAAGAACTTCTTCACCAGTTTGCAATCATCTACTCGTAAAAATAGATATCACAAAGACAAAAATAGGCTTTTAAATACTATTGGTTGACCTTCCACTCCTCTGTCTTGCCAACCGCTGTGGGCTGCTCAAACACTCTCCTGAGCAGGCTAGTCTCCTGGCACCTGCAGGTTTTCCATACCTCTGTAAGCGTGATTCGAGGAAGGGCAGTCGCTCTTCTCTCAAGCTGCCTCCACACAACTCCCCTATTCCTGGTACGAGGAGATCAACAGCTGCAACCTTAAAAGAAAGAAAACTAGTTGAAGTCATGCCCCATAGCCACACAGTGACTGGCAGAAGTACAGTTGACACTGATGGTTGGTTGTAAAACCCTACTGTAATTCTTCCAGAGTCTGTGACACTTAGGTAAGTATTTGCACATACTTGAAAAGTCTCTTGTTGACAGAAGGCTGGGAGGAAATTTTTCCAAGGATAAACTTCAGTAAATCTACAGAAAACCTAAACAACAGCAGTGATGTTCCACACTGAGAACATCTACAGCAAGTGGTTTGAACTGAATCTCACTAAGTTACTCTGGTCACAACCTGTGCGGGGTTATAAAGAACCCAACAGCAGCTCACAAGACAGCAAAGACACATGGACAAGTTTCCTTAAGCCCTGATTCCCTGCTCTGATGCTGTAGCTTGTGTTCAGCCTTATCTACCCCCATTCCTTGGGCCAGCTCTAGTGGATATGGTATCAATGCCACTCATGTATTGGATCCAACTATTAGGATCCAAGTGATACCACTTAGGCTCTTAGGTTTGAGCTGGCTGTCTTCTCTGTTTTGTCTTCTAGGGTTACTTTTCTTATCCCACAGCTGAAGTGGTTCTAGAACTAAAGCCACTGAAGTGAAAGTGGTACATGGTAGGGTAGCTGCTCTTTGTAGCAGAAGCAGTGCTTCAGGTTGTCTCAGTTCAACTGGGAAATCACACCTTCAAAGCATGAGGCTTGTTGATAAAGAGCTTACTTCCTGTGCCCATGTGCTATTTGAGCATTACATGGATGCTACATTTGGATGAAAAGAGAATCACAGACTGCTTCAAGCCATGCAATTCTAGGCATTTCACCTAATAGTACAGAAGTTAACCAGGAAAAGAAATAAACTATGGCAAACTTGTCTTAAGGGAATTAAGCTAAAACTTAACACTATCCCATCTCCTGAATCTTCTCCCTCCTGTTGTTCCTGCTTTGGGGATTTCTTCTACAACAGGAAAAGAACCAGACAGGATTGTCATGTCTTTTCTTGGACTTCTTGCACAGAGGCCCAGCAGATGATTATTTTCATCAGTCTATCTATCAGAAGGCCAAGACACATGCCTAGCCAAAAAAGCAGTGGAAGTGTGACCCACGGACTCACTGTGTGTTGAGGTCCATCTTCATTGTCCCGCATGTAGAAAGGCTTGAGGTCATATGGGTAGTTAATCACAAACACAGGAATCTCACCACAGTGCTTCACTAGGTACTTTTCATGTTCTGTTTTGAGGTCACAGCCCCACTGCAAAGATAGCAAAGGGGACCTGGGAACCTGCCTTCGAGTATCTTGCCCATGGCAAGAGACCCAGCAAAATCCCTGTGTAGAAGACGTGAAGCTTCGAATAATATGAAACCAAGCAAAGCAGCTTTTCATACAGGCCACTGGGAAAGTCTGCTAAGAAGACAGTTTCACAAGGTTTAAGGCACAGCAAAGCATGGCAAATAATATGATTTAACTTCACAGAGCAAGGCCAGATCAAACCCAAGCATCTGGTATCAAATCAGAAAAAAATCCCAAACAAACAAGCAAAAAACTCCACAAAATCAGCTCCCAAAAAACACCCCACCACACAAATAAACAAAACCAATCAACCAACCCCAAAAATCAACACCCAAACCACACTCCATATATCTAAAGAGAAATAGGCACCTATCCAAAGTCAGATTATTTGACCCCGCAAACTGGCCTTATTTCAGTATTACCTTTGGTATATAGAAAGCAGCTTTTTTGGGCTGATCCTCTCTTTCCTGCTGTGTTACATGTTACATTAATTCTCACTTAAGAAAACCCAGCATCCTATTAAATTCTTTGTTATCAGAAACCTCAGACATTTGCAATGCCCCTCACTTTTCCTTTCTTCCACTGATGTTATAAATTTTGTGGCTTTTGACTTGAGACCTCAAGTCCATTTATAGAACGTGCAAAGCATATTGGGGGAGTAGAAGGGGAAGACTGGAACAGACCTCCCACAGATTCTCTTCACCTGAAAATATCCCAAGTTCGCTGTCTCAGATCAAGTCAGTACAGATATGAAATCTGAGGTTCTACACCCACTGGTATGCACAGATGAAACAGTTACCCAACTGGCTAAAAAGGTGGCTTCGGCCAAAGGATTATTTTCCTCAAGGCATCAGAATGAGATAACAATTAAAGAGTATACACATGAGGTAAGCACCACCACAAATGCTGTCCCATACTGGGGTGTGTGTGTGTTTGAAATTGTGCAAAATATGATTTTTAGAAAACCATAATCCGACAGTGTTAGAAAGACTAGCATGTTATTCTTTTTCCCAGTCAACATCTATGCTTTGGAAAGAAAAGGGATTTCCTTTACATACATCTAGATTACATGGTATTTTTACATGGTATTGGCTTATTAATTGTTGTCAGACTTTTGGTGCTACCTTATTATATTTCCTTTATTTGAGGACTATTGCAGCAATCTTCTTAGATGATTGCTACTGAATCTGCAACACTCCCAGCACTACTTGCACACAGGAAAGAGAAGTGCCTTTGCTGAAGCCTTGGTCCTTCAACAGCACAGTCATCACTTCCTTCCCTGAAAGCGTTACGTGTTGTTCTGCTACAGATCTCACTCCTTATATTGCTCCCATTTCAACCCCAAAGGCCAAAAGTTTCACCTGGGTGATAACCCACAAACACCCCAGAAGGCAGATAATCTGTGCCAAGTAACAGCTCTTGTGGTATCAGAAAGAAAGGAGATTCTATAGAGTTCAGGCTGTGCACATGAACAGGCACAGGGACAAGCCACCTGGCAACAACCTACCTCTGGCTTGAAAGTGAAAGTTTGAGAAGCTTGCTTCAAAATTTCCACTGCTTCACTGTATGAAATTCTGCAAGAGGAGAAAAAAAAAGTCTTTAAGATAACTATGAAAGGAATAACAAAGTTTTCTGGACAAGTGCCATGCTGGGAAAAATAAGGAGGCACTTCCCCACCACCATGCCAACTTGTGTGTAATGTCAGACTTCCCAGCAATGCTTCTTTGGACAGAAACCAAAAAGCATTTTATATGGCAAGAACCCTATGTTTTCCTGTGCTTCAGATACATGCTGGGCAGGAAGTGCTAAGCTCTCAACACTTCTGCATTATTGCAATGTTGCATGTCAGTCAAAAGTGAGCTCTGCAGAGAATTGCTTCATAGAAATGTGTGGATTTTTTTTAAAGAAAACAATGTGCTCTCATCAGCATAGCTACAACAACATAGCTCTAGCTCAGGGTGTGTTAGGCAAAAATAACAGCCCAGGGTGCAAAGCTCTTGTCGCTCAAATGTTTCCACTTTGCTTTGCAAAAAACATGAGATTTATTTGCAGCAATATTTCTCTACTGCTCTGTCAGACTTGGGAGCAGATTCTCCACTGATTTCCACCAGCACAAAAGAACAGCATCATGGCAATGCAAACAGAAAAATTGCAGTGAATGATTGCGCCAGGTTTGATATCTGGAAATCAAGATTCAGTGGAAAAGACTTTGGCTGACAAGTTTTCCACATACCAAGCAAAATGTCATGGACAGAGGAATAACCTGACACTATACAACAGAACTATATAACAGAACTATACACTATATAACAGAAAGAATAACCTGATCAGTATAATTTCATCTTCCTGTATCATTGGGTAAATCCAATTGTAAACAAAATTCTCTAAGGAGCATGAGCTCTTTACACACAGCTACAAGGTTTCACTAACACAGGGAAGGCTTCTGGAGGAAATACCTCAAGAAGGAATATATTGCTCCATGTGTTTGGGTTATGTCAGGCCACAGTCCAAATGAGGTATATCACTGGCACAGGTTCAACGCATGTAACTGATGTGTGTAAGCCAGGAATGCCCCAGATCTGCCAGCAGCTGATGAAGAGAGAGATAGAGAGGGAGAAAGAGATGTTCTGACTCTCTTTCTTTTTCCTTGGACCATGGGAGAAGCTGAGTGGCAACTCTGTCCTCTCAGGAATATCAGTTAGGTCCAAAGAGAGGACTGAAATGGGGAGACGGTAACTTCTCTGAGGTCTTCCACGGTGCTCTTGCAGACAGAGACACAGGGAGGATCTATCACGATCCTATTGCCCAAGTGTGGCTGTAGCTGCTTAACAGGACAACCAGTGCTGGGCTGAGCAGACCTACAGTGTTCTGTGGGACAAATGGAGAGCTCCACTATTTGAAGACATAGGCAAGAGTAACGAAGGAAGTATTCTTGAGGACCAGTGAGGGAAACCCAAACCCTTCAATTCTTTAGTACACATAGAACTGGGAATAGAAATAGGAGTTGCACAACCAACTGGGAATAGAAAAAAAAAGTTGGAATTTTTAAATATCATAAAATACTTCTATAAAAAGGGAGCCACTGGAGTGGAGATGTGATTGAAAGAAGGGCACCAAGGCCAAAACCAAGCAAGATAGTGAGCAAACCACTGTGCAAGTACATGCTGGAAGGAGGATACAGTTATAGAAAGAGGATCTCATCCAGGGGAGCAAGAGCCAAAGGTCAGCAGATTCAGATGTCAGTCTCATGCAGAGATGAAAGGGTAATGACAAACAGTAAAAGGGAACTGCAGTTCATGCTCCTTTGGAGATATTATGCTAACCGAGAAGATACTGAGTTGTGAAAGAACGTATACAAAATAGGAACTCTTTCCCCAAAAGCCCTCTTCCAGATCATTTTGAAATAGTACTTACGTCACAAATTTGTTCTTCAGTATTTGTTCCAACCTGTCCTTGGTCAAAAAAAGAAAAACATAAACATATAAAGATACTCTTAAGGGTTCAGGGGCCCAGAGGAAACTCAGAAAAGTGATTTTCCTCTATATTTGAATTTGCGGGACTGCATTCTGATCTAGATATGGGTCAAAATTCACTCCCGGCCATTCAGTGCTAAAAGATTATTGAAGCTGATGATTCAGAGGCTGCCAGATGATGTGACAGCTACACTTCCACCATATCCTCTCTCTGCTGGCCTGAACAATCACTTAAGCTCAGGCTGACATTTAGCTCTTCAATTTCTTAACACAGGACAACACAGTAAAAAAAAGAATAATAAAAAATCAGCCTCCCTATAGCCAAGAACCCCCAAAATGCACAACAGGATTGCAGCTCTTTCCTGTCACATGTATTACCTTCTGTGCAGGAGCTACATATTTATGAAAAAGTTCAACATCACGAGGACATTTGGAGAGCACAGTGCTTGTTACTGTCTTGAAAAGATCTTCCATAACCTAATAGGAAAAAGAGAAATGGATGAAAAATGAACACTGCTTAGGTGTCCCAGACTACAAATGAAACACGGTACACATCAGCCAAACGGTACAGAAGGAGCTTCTGTCCTTCTGCATGGTCAGACTGCATAAGAGGGTACCAGCTTGCTAATGCTCCTAATTAGCAGGCTTGCTTAGTAGTTGAAGAGGACTGGAACCTTTATTTCTACTATGGGTTTAGGACTTCAATGTCTGCTGATGGCCTCAGTATCTTCAGTCAGGTATCTCCAGTGAAAAACAGCAGAGCTGAAATAGTCAAGCAGCAACTCTGGTCAGACAGACACATATTACAACCATTTGTGGAGACTGGTCTCAGATGAATTCTTAGTGAGGTATCTGTCCTGTAATGAGTCATTCTGGGTTTCTGCTTTGTTGTTAGAAAAAGCAGAACTAAAGGAAAGGAGAATAAACCTGCAGTGTGTAGAGCCAGCCCACCAAATGGATCCCAGCTAGAGAGATTCTGCAGAGTAAAAGCAAAGTGAAGATACACAGAGATGAGTAGAGAGCTAAAGCAGAGGACACATCAGTGCAGGGATGTTTGAGAAACTAAAAAGATGTGATTCCATTTCCCTAAACTAATGTGGATTAACTAAATGACATTATCATCCAATTTGGATATAGTTATCCAGTAAAACAGGCTTCACTCATTAAGAAATTAAAATGCCATTAAAAGCCCCCACATGCGATGCCATTTTCATCAACCTGTTGTAATTTTCTCTTTTGGTTAAGCAAAGCAGTCCATTCAGGACACTTGCTATTGTGCAGATTAAGTGTTCTCATGACTCCTCATAGTCTCACACCTGCACAAAGCAGGTAGTGGTACAACCTGTGGTATCAACTGATGATGGCCCCAATCCTTCTTCAAAATCACCCTCCTATTCTACCCTCCTTGGTAAGAACAGAACAATGCAGCTGGGCTGCACGTCACCTCAGCCTGGTATGGGACTAGGTTTTTCATAATAAAAAGTATCTCTGAAAATTCTGGCACATTCTTTTTTTTTTTTTTGTGAGCATAACAACCACTTCATTAATTGCAGGGTTGGGAGAAGCAAAGTATCCACCAATGACACTTAGGTGAGCAGCAGTCCCTAGACACAAGGCCCAGGGAAGACTGACTGTGAAAACACAAACCTGACATTCAGTCAGCAGATTAGAAGAAGCAGCAGCAGGTCTCTGCCTTACAAGCCCTTACAAGGAACCAGATCGTACAGGGTAAGAGGAACACAAGGCACAGAAATGAAGCAGCTGTGCTACTTACATAGCCTGTATGAGATGAGATTTCAGGCACATTGTTCAAACTCTTATGTTTGGATGAACATCTGTCACCTGTCCCAAGCTGCTGGAACACTACTCTGTGCTGAATAACCTCTGCATCCCACTAGCCTAGCAAAGCTGGTAAAGCAGTCCATTTTGACTCCTCTGGAGCCAAACTCAGACTCAACACTCTTGCATCAACCTGGGCCTTCTTTCTAAAAAGGGAAGATGCAAATAAAGGAACGGCATTATCATATGCAGATTAACAGTTTCACCCCTCCTGGTACTCAAACATAGAGGAAATGAAAAGCCAGCATTCCTGCTGCTGAGTGGCAAATAACCAAACAGTCAGCTTTGAACTTTCTTCAAAGTAGCTAGAACAAGGCTTATGCAAATGAAATCAGAAAACTTCTTGGCAATTCATCTGGTTTCACCAGGCAGAGACGAAGGGATTTTACATTAAGCTTCCTCTTTCTAGAAAATGAAAGTATCATCTGGTTTCAGAAAAGCATGTTGTTTAATTAGCACTTTTTTTCCTCACTGTGCGATAAAGTAACAATTAGGTTCCCACAGCATTCAACATGAGCAGCTTCCTCTTGTGGAAAAAAGATGTGGGTGGTATGGGAAAAACAATCGGGGAAATATTTCCAGGTTTGAGACTGAGGTTTTATCCTGGCAAAAAAAACCAGACACGTGGGTCATACACTGGCCTTGTCACTGCTCTTATTTATGCCAAATGTGTACTAGACACAAACAGTAGAGGGGGGGAAAAGAAAAGGAAAAAAAAAAATCTCAAACTGAGAATTTATGTCTTTAAGCAGATAGTACAATGAAGGACTAGAAAGTGGGCAATAAGAGAAATGAGTGGAGAACTGTAACCACTGGCTTGCTGAATTGAGGGAAAACGTGAGCTGGAGATACAGGTGGAGTGATTGGTTTGAACATATCCTGAAAGAAACATGTTTGATAGGAGACTTATACAGGGAAAAAGGCATTGGAATCACAGCAAGTAGCTTATCTCAGCAGTGGGACTTCTGATGTCCCAAAAGCCCATTAATTTGGTTGCTTCATAACGGCAATGTGGAAACTGCTGGTAGGAGGGCAGACAAGAAGGACAGAGGTTAAAGTTTTCCCTCCTCCCTCAACACTACAGCTTTTCTCTCTTTATTTTCACCTTTCAAAGTTCAGCAGTATCAACCTTGGCCTTCTCCAATGCTGCTGTGTTACTCTATGGTTAACTGTTCAGTTTTAATTAGGAGCAGCTCCCAGGAGTATTGCTTAATTTTAACTTGGATCTTTTGATACTGCAACTTATCCTTTCCCAAATAAAATTATGATCAGAGTTGAAACAGGAAATCATCAATAAAACAGCCGTAAATGTCAGCAGCAGCAACTGGAGGTGCTGTGCACTCCAAGAAGAGTTCAAATCATCATCCCTGTTACATAAGACACTTTCAGAAAAATCGCATGACCTGCCAGTAGGATTTTTATTTATGTATTTACCTGAGGCATGCATATGGATGCAGTGTAGATCACAGGCTATTTACATATGAGACACTCACCAGTGGAGTATTATTTCTTGCTCTCATGCTTGGACACACACACCATACATGTGTGCCCATATATACACACAGAGAGGGGAGGATTCCCATCTGATCTTGGTCATAAAATCTCCTCTCTCAGCTACACAACCAACAGCTCAGGACCCACTCTAGAGAGATGCTGTTTTTATGCAAGGAAGGAGACTTATCTGTAGGACCCCTGCTTCACTGGCCATTGAAGCTTGAATGCTGATATAAGTTAGGGGATACAGCAAGCCTCAGCTATGGCAGCTGGATGCCACTTCAGAGAAGGAACCTACAGTCCTGCAGATACCCCAATGTCCCTAAAGAGTGCTGAGCAAGACACCTGGAGTAAACCTTTCCCACGTGATTACCAATGTCTGTTCTCTTGAGGCTGCAGTCAGATTTGCCCAAGTGCCTCAGCCTTAGCACTGAAGACAGAAAGAATGCTGAGTGCAAACTATTCTGGAAATCAAATCACATACATGTTTCAGATCCAAACTCTCTGAAGCTGACACCGAAAATCAGTCCCACTGATTTCATTTCATGCCTGAACTCCCTTCTATAAATGGAGGTAATAATGCTCCATGTCACTAGGTTGTAATGACAGCAAATTAATTTTGATGAAGTACATAACCAGTGGAAGACAATAGTTCTGCCCTCAGGACAGAGCTCAAATACTGAGTGTTAAATTGTATTCTCCATCTGAAAGAGATATATTCTTCATCCCTTAAAGAGACAGTGGTGCTAGGATGTGATCTTGTTAAGGAAGACTAACACTATGCATAAACTCCCAAAAATGCCATCAGGAAAATGCCTTCTGGCATTTCTTAATTTTACAGCCTAAATGATGTCTTTTTTAGCATAGCTTTGTATGTGTGTTTTATGAAATTCAATAATGACTGTATCAAATGGCCTCTTTGAGACCCCATTAGTGTCAGGAGTGAAGTGGGATCCTTTAAATCTACTGCATTGCCAAGACAGCGGAATGAAAAACAGAAGATAACGGTCTACAGATACAGCTACATAACACAGCACTCAAGAGAGAGGGAGAGATTGACAACTGGCATCTCAGAGGACAAATGAAACTGGAGACCTTGGACCTCCAATACAGGTACTGGAGGGGAGATGACTCTAGATGGCCATGTCTGGAAGTCCAGACAATTCCACAATTGAACCTCTTCCACTGTCTACCTGACCTTCTTCTAACTCCTTCTCATCCAGTTTGGAGGAGAAAAGTGCCTTGGAGCAACCTGACCCAACTTCTTCACCTCACTTGTGGAAAGAGGCTACAGAGGTCTTTCCTTAGATACCCTTACATAGGTACCCTTAGGTACCCTGTACAATAAAGCAGAAATACTATTATCCAGCCATGCAGCATAAAGTACTGCACTAAGCACATGGGACTTTCCACAGAAAGTATTATGAAACCAGTATTGTGAGAGTTGAAGCTTCTTTGTAGCACTAAAACACATTTTGGCAGAGAACAGAAATTTATATTGCATGATTAACACATAAGAGACTTTGCAAGAACTGTGCTACTAATTTAGGAATAACTGAGCACTGCTCTGTACAATTACAGTGGGGAAAAAAGGCCACTGCTCTAAGATTTCAGGCCCTTTGTTCCTAAATACATTTAACTTGGTTATTAAATCTTCTTTTTTCCTTTTATTTCATAAGGAAAGCTATGTTTTTTTTGGAGCTTTGGCTGAAAGACCTCAAGGCCTCATCAGTGAATGGTAAACATCTACATCTTTATAGCAAGACTCTTTAATGGTGTACAAGCAAATACTTCAACATGTCCCTGAAGAAGCTGAGCATTCCCAGCACACTAGTTACTATTAGAGGTACTTAGTCCAAATGTTGAATATCAATTTCAAAAATAAATCTTAAACAATTCAGCTCTTTATGTGAGGACAAAGTTCAGATGGTAACCATGGCCAAGAGCCCCTGAGGCTTTCAACTAACTGGGCGTTCTGCACCGAACAAAGAACTTGCAGATGACAACAAACAGACAAACTGCCCAATGGGCAGATACATGAGAGAACACTGAATTTAGGTCAGTTGCACCAGGAAAGAAACTTGACTTGGGCTTTAGAGCAGCTGGCAGGTTTTTTTGTTGGTGTTTTTCTGTTTTTTTTAAAGAGTGATTGCCTAATGATTTAAAAATAAACAAAATGGGAACTCCACTTCTGCAAATAAGAACACCCCAAAATTAAGGCTGTTGCAATGTAGACTCACTATGAGGAATGAAAAATGAAGGCTGCTAGGAGACTTTCTGTTATAGGGAGAGAAGCTTGTCAAAGACTTTAAGACAGAGGGAAGATGTGAAGAGAGCACAAGATGAGACTGCACAAGATGAGACTTCACAAGATACTTAGCAACAACAAAAGCCAAGACAAGGGGGGAAGTTCCTCCTTTCCCTACAAATAAAAGCCCTACACATTCCAGAACAATTCTCAACCCTAATTCTCTGAACTGTCTGAACTGGTTGTCTATACTTCAAAAGACAAGCAATTACGGTTCTTGCACAGGATATGTTGATGCTGTGTTCAAGAGCTCAAACACCACTTAACAGAAGACCCTGCTTATTATGCTAGATAAAAGCAGTGAAGATTTCAATTAGCTCCTGATTGCCTAGAGAAACAGGACTCAGGAAGTAAGGTGAGAACATATACATATGCTATGTTCTAAGAATACACAAAGTTGTTCTGGAGAAAAGGAGAGAGCAAAGAAAGAGCAGGATGCTACTAATGATGGAGCACAGATTCCCAGTGGTCAGTCCACACAGTCCAGTGCCATCCAGACATCCCGGACGTAGAAGCAGCACACAGAGCATGTCAGCTCTGCTGTGTGGCCATAGTGACTCAGCGATGTGTACAATCCAGGCTGAAGAAATGACCACCTGGATGTTATTTTATAAATCTGTAGCCAGTGTCTCAGGTATTTTTCTTTATAAGGTTGTTTCTCCAATAGCTTTCCAGGGAGCTTACCTGATAAACCAGAGTTTGTGAGGATGTTTACTCAGAAGTCCTACTGGACATAAACTGGCTTACACTGAGACTAGTAAAATGCATTAGCATCCATCATGTGGTTAAACTGCAACCGAGAGGTCAATCCCGAAAAATCAAAAGTCAACTGACTAAGGATTTCCTCCAGTCTTCTGCTAAAGCCACAGTGAACAGTGTATGCCAAAAACTGTTGTTTCTACTTCAGATTTCAATGCAGATTTCAAGGAGGCCTTTACAGACCACATCAAGGGACACACTGTACAAATACTGTTCATTCACTGGAGAGGTGCTGAAGGTTTTGAAAGGGAGAGTGCCACTTTCACCAGCCCAGTCAAGCACATTTATACACTTCCTGGCAATACAGCAACTGTGCAGCTTCAGATGAGGGCTGTGTGCACCTGTATCTTCCCTTCCAAATCCCCTCTGTGGCCCCATCTCTGCTGAGCAAATCCCAATCCTTGGGAAACCCCTGTGCAGCATCTACTTGGTTCACACAGGGTGAGAGGAGCTGTGACCTCAGTTGAGGGGTAGGGAGCACATCTCAAGGAGGAGGAAGAAGCTCTGGTACTGGTCCTGCACAGACATTTGGAGTGCCCACCTGCATGATGTCCTGTAGGCTTTCAGTGAAGGATAGCTCAGCCTCCACCATGTAGAACTCTGCCAGGTGCCGGCGACTCTGTGAGTTTTCCGCTCGGAACGTCGGACCAAAGGTGAACACGTGGGTAAAAGCCCTGCAAGGTGACAATAAACAGGTAGGTCAGGTTCAGCACACAAGTGAGTCTGTTAAACCTAAAGCCCTCACTTTTATCTCAGGATCTAGAAACAATGATGTTTCTATTTCATCTTTGACCCGTTTAATGGCACTGCTGAATATGCCACTGTTATGTTCCTTTATCCAGACATGGAGAGGACTTATTCACACCTCTTCATGACTCAGGGAGGTTGCACACACAGTATTCAGCTTTCACTGTACACAAGTTGTGCTCAGGACACTTTTTGCAACTGTGAGGGAAGAAAAAACAACATTCTGCAGAGCCAGATAACTGGAGAAGCACCCAGTCATCACACCAGTCAGGCTCTCCTTGATTGCATCCTTTCTTGTTTCTTTGGCTGCAATGTCTGACCTTCACGGGTGCTGTGAGACCCCAGAGCACAACAGAGCAGAAAGTGCCCTGCAGCTGGAGTTGCTGGGCTGGTGCAAACACGAAGGGGTGGCTGGTGAAGCCCAGCAGGATGGATGCACGGTGTATGGCTTGCAGTCCCCCTCTAGTGGCAAGACCGAAGTTTATTGCTGAAAGAGCCTTCGAGATAATCAACTGGGCATCGTCCACACACCTAAAAATGGCTCAGCTAAAGGGTCCCTACTGCAGAAAACACATCTGGGATATTGCTCGGTGCTAGAGCAACCAATGCAATTCTCCAGCCACCTTCTGGAGAGTCTATTTAAACACATCCTCTCTTGTTCTGCAGTCATGTCATGCTGTGTTTCTACTTCCCTTGTAAGAAACCTTCCTATCCAACACCAACACACCCTTAAAAGTTTTAGTTTTATGTGGGAAGCTGCACTACAAGCAATACCTTTTACACCACGGGCTATGAACGCTTGCGCTCCTGGACATCCTCAAGCCAGCAAGAGCTTCCCAAGCAGATGCCATGACAGCAGTGTTTCCCCTCTTGTTGCATGGGAAGCAAACCATGATTGGGGAAGAGAGTGAGCTGCTTCAGAAAAACCATGAACTGGGCAGCTGCTATCTTTAGTACATCTTTAACTTGATGTTATTTTCAGCTGTAGGCAGCATGTAAGAGAAAAAGAACCCAAGCAGTAGAGATTAAGCACAGTTTGACGCTCATGAAAGGATGCGTGCTAATAGCTGGGGTTGGCATTTGACTTGCATCTTGCTCTGCAAGCTTTCAATTTAAAGAGGATGTTCACTGAAGTTTCTGAACAGGCTAATTTTGTTAAACTGAAGTTTAAATAAACAACACTACAAAAAGCAGCATTTTTCCTTTGCCCCTTATGGAGACATCTGCGCTGCAAATAAAGGAACACACACATTCTGCTTCACTCATCTGTTTCCTCATGTCACATGTTGGTTAAAGGTTATGATCCAAAGAAAGAGCACTTTCTTTTTCCTTGAGTTGCTAGTAGTAAACACACCAGAAGAAAGTTTCAGGTCAAGACTCAATATGCAGCCTGCCTGCAGGTTTCTCTTCCCCATGGCTCTGCTTTCCCCCCTCCAAAAAACACACTTTCTGTCTCTACTTTGCCCCCGTACCTGCACTCTCTCATACATGACCACAACATCTATGACTTTAATCAGATTTTGCAGCAAACATCTTTCCTCAAGCATCATTTTCAACATGCCTCTTCCCTCTGCTGCCTTTCTTGCTTGCTACGATGTTACTGTGAAACTTCTGCTGTCTCTCGATCATCCTCTTTCAAACTGCCCTTTGCTATAGCGCCTATAAAACCTCATCAATGTTTAGATAATTGATGTACCAAGACTGTTACTCAATGTACAAGTCAGTATTATATCATAGGTTCCTTGTGATCCCTCATCTGTAGCCACCTGTTGTCTTGGGTTATACAGAAACACATGTTCTTCCTCAACAAGGCCATTTTGGTTTGTTTTTTTCCCCTGCTCCTACTGCACCTGGCACAACAAGGTCTTGGATCCAAAGCTTAAGAGCCTCAACTGCTGTAGCAGTACAAACAACAAATATGAAAGAATGAGTCATGCTGTCAAAATTGTTTTGTGTTTAAGGCAGAACTGGTCAAAAACTTTTGCTTGGCAGGTTGTGGAGGCTGGCCTGCCGTGGAAAACAGGAGATGCAGGTTCTTGTTCTATCTGTCCCAACGTTTCAGGCTTTTGCTAAAATATTTCAATTTTAGGCTCTTCAGTTAAAGACAGAATTTTCCCTAAATACATAAATTTAGTCACAAGTTCAGTTTATGGTTGAGCCAGGATCAGACACAAGAGAAAAATATTTTGAAATGCCTGCAATTGCTGAAGTACCCATTCAGGTCTGCTCAGTTTGATGTGCAGGTTTCTAATCTCTCACTGACATGAAGTCCTCCAAGTAACACTTAAAACTAAAGTGTGACACTAGCTGGCTAGCAGGAGATCCTGTCCCACAGAGCAACAGTCTGGCTTCAGCAAGAGACACACTTCTGTCCAGGCACAGGCACTGACATTCAGTCACTGTAGGTTACCATGACAGATGACAGTCTCCAGCAATGCAGGCTACTAAGAGTACTTTGAACTGTACTTATTTCCTACTGAACAGCAGCCCAAGCATGATGACTACTTACTTATTTTCCAAGGGGGTTGCCAACTGCATGATACCTAAAAGCAATCAAAAATAAAAATTACCCCTCATATTGCTCCAAGATGTCAACTGCGGTCAAATACTTCACAGTCACAGATCAGTTTTGTACTGCAAGAATAAAGCCTCTCTATGCCTGAGACAGAGCTTTTGGGGAGGGGAAGTGCAGAACAACTGTCCCTGTTCCCACAGGAACCAACTTCTGTCTTTTCTCAGCTCTAGACACCCTGTTGGAATGAATTTTCTCTAACTCGTAAACTGAGAACCACCTATGTTTACAAAATGAACCATTAGCACTGCAACTCTATGGACTATTCCAGAGTGCTCAACAACAGTAAGGGTAAGGGCTTTGTGATAGCCTGTAGAACCTCACATCACTGCTGTGGGGCTGAGTTTGCCTGCCTGCCCCTTGGAAGAAGGGAAAAAACAAAACTCAGCCCCCCCCATAAAAAAACGTGCAGGAAGGGGAGGAATCATTCATTTCCCAGGCTAATTGTAAAGGAAAAAGACAGATACAAGTAACTGTGAGAACTTCACCACAATCCTGGGACCCTGGCAAAGGGAAACTAGCCAGATGACATGCTGGCAAAATGATCAAAGGAGCACAGTAAATGCAAGTCATCTGGTAACAACAATGTAGCACTGACCAGAGGCCTGGACATAACAGAGAAACACAGCTAAAAATATATAGTCCCTGTTATCAACTCCATGCGTGAACAATTATTTCCATCCAGGCATTTATATGCTGTTTACTGTGCTCTGCCATTCAAGATACTACGTAAATGCCTGCTACACAAATCCAGCCTTTATTTGTACTTCATCTGCTATAAAAAACATATCTGTGATTTGATACACTGCTGTATCACACTGAGAACATATAAATATGTTAGAAAAGAGGGATGGGAGCTGACTCCGCTCCAATTTCATGGTACTGAGGGCAAAACCAGTAATTTTGTTCTGTGTGCATTCAGCACCTAGCACAATGGAGCCTCAGTCCAGGGTTGCAAGTCCTATGCTCTACGATGCAAATAATTAATCATTTAACATTCCCAGACCTCTGCAAGACTTCCAGCATTTAAAAATAACTTAAAAATTCTGGCTAGGTTTCCAAAACTGCCTAGGTCAGTTAGGGTTGTGGGCACCAAAGAGTCTTTAAAAAAAAAATCAGTAGTGCTAATTCCTCATCTCCAACAAAAGCACGCAGGAAAACAAAAAAAAGCCTAATAATCTGTTGAGCCTTTTCTCTTAGCCATTACAGCAGAGCAGTAACATGTCCTTGTATGTGCTACCAAAGAATACAAGAGAAGCTTTGAAAAGAGTCCCTTTGCAGTCAGCTTTACCCAGATCAGAGCTCTGGACAGCAAGCTCAAGTGCATTGATGCAGCTCACAGGCGCTGCCGGGGTTGACACCAGAAGAAGGCATAGAGCCGCTTAATTAATTGCTCCCTTTCTGTAACTGTATTTCGCTCTGTCCAGTTCTCTGGGAAAATTTGAGAGCTTAATGTGGAGGCCAAGAGAATACCCATGGCACTCCCTGAAATGTGGCAAAAGCCAGGGCCCGTCCTGCAAAACCCTGAGCTTGCTCATCCCAGCCCAGCAAAGGGCTCAGCCACTTTCCAGCTACAGGCTCACAGGAGTGCCTTTGGACACTGAAGCAGCACCTGGTAGCATTGCTGGAGCACAGCCGTCCTTCACACAGACGGTCACTCGGTGGAGGCTCATTTTTGCACAGACTGCTCTTGTGTTCTCCACCCTGTGGACACCCAGGAAGGGAGAAACTTCCCCTTTCCACCTTTATTTCACATGCTACTGAAACAGTCTTCTGAAGTAGCCACCTCTCTCCCTTTGGGAGCTTTCTGCCACGCACAATGAAAGCTCATTTCATTTGAGTTCGTTGACAATTCATTACAGAGGCAGAAACCAATAGAAAAGTAATAAGTATCCGTGCCCAAAGCTGCTTCAAATCGTTCTTTTAATTAAACTCCTGCAATGTTTGTAGGCCTCACTGTCTCTGCCTTACTGGCAATTTTTATGCTGCAATCCAAATAGAATTAATTGTGCCGACGGTTCCCGAGCCAGGAATGGATTGTGCTCCTTTTCTGAGCCAGGACTCCACACTGCTACCGAGGTAATAAAGACTTATTTGTGCTGTCGAACCAAGGGGATATAACTCTGAACAAGGCAATTAATCAAGAAGATGCAATCCCTGCACAGTCAGCTTACAGCTCATGCCGAGGTCACAACACCACAGCAGTGACACAGCTGGAGGCAGAAGCTGGTTGCTGTGACTCAGGGCTAAGCACTAAACCACACCAGTACACACAGGGAGCAAAGATGTTTTTCAAAACTTAACCATCACAGTGACTCCTAGAGTAAGCCATAAAAATACATTACCAACATGGCAGGGGGGAACAATTCACTTGGGGTGAGAGTGGTGCCCTTGTTGTTACCCCAAAATACTACAGGTGTCTGCATATACAGAAATAATAGTGATTACTCTGACAAGGTCTGCAGTGAAGAGTTAAGCTGAACAGTGACTTGTGCAAAATCCCATCTCTGGCCATGCTAAATGAACACAGCATGTGACCCTTGTATATTCCCCTACACCATGATCCACCAACCTCTCCCAGCCATACACACGCTAAAATCCAGGTTGCAAGAAAATCTAGAAATAATTCTAACCCAAGGACAAAACAACAGATGATGTCAGCAGGGGAAGAAAGAACAGCAAGGTGACCCTAAAGCCAAGGAGTTTAGCTTTGTCAACCCACTGTCCTTTCCCTTAGGAAGGGAAGAAATTAATAAAGTGAGCCATCTGATTTAATTCCACTCTGTTCCAGCATGACCATATTAATTCTGAGCATGGAGGACCTGCCTCCTCTGTTGAAATAAGCAGATGACTTTGCTCAGCTGCCAGGAGACACTAGTTGGCTGCAGTGCTTGACCCAAGCACGACTGGGATTGTTCAGGGATGCTGAAATTTATATGTTGAAAGATGTTCTGGCCCACTGCAAAAAAACACACACACACAGGGACAGCCATTCAAACACACCAATCCAATGTCTCCAGGGTCTAGTTTTTGGAGGAGCTGGAAACCCAGAGCTCCTAATGATGCTAGAGAGGTACAGGTGCCCAGCAGTTTGGAGAAGAGGCAGAATATTGTACAGAATATCTACCTAGAGCTGGGTAGACTGTGTTAAAATAAACCCCAAACCATCAGAGTTGGACAGAAATACCTGTTTTTTAACCTCAATGGAAAAATAATACTCCCTTTTCTATTGTTTGGTGGTTTGGATTCTGCCCAATGAAAGTGAATTTATTTCTGTTGAAAAGGTAGCAGAAGGGACTGAAAAAGAAGTTTTAAAACTCCTCATAGGACATGCCATTTCTGTCTGCCATCTGGGGAAATGCAGGTGAGAAAAGCTGCATTTTGACAAGGCCTTTTGTAGCAGTATGTGAGAATTAGGCCTGGGCAGCAGAGCTGATGTGCTGAGTGCTAAGGTTTCAACTCATGCTGCGACAAGATGGGACTGTACTTCCTTTTGTAAGCATCCAAAAATAGATACATAAATTAAAAAAAAAAAAGCTGTCTAAGTTCCCAGACAGAGACTGGGAAGTGCCAACTTCCCCCCCAACCAGTCAGACTGAAGCAACGCTGCAGTTTCCCTCGCTGCAATCTCCAAAGGGCAGGGACCCACAATGCCTGAGAGGCTGCATGTGCACAGCACTCTTCTGCCACACTCCAGGACCACCTCTCCCCTTGCCATAGCCTCTGCACCAGTTCCAGTAGCAAAATACAGAAGATGGGACAAAAATCCTCCCTAGGTAATCCACCTCTGCTTGAAAATGATCCAGGCACACTTGAGTAATTAACAACATGACCCATATACCCTAATTATCTGGCAAAGTACCCAGAATTTTGTTTATTAAACCCCAGAGCAGAGCTAGGCACTGCATTGTTAGCCTACAGATGGCAGGAGAATAGGGGAAAATCGAGACAAAGGACGTAAGTGTTACTCAGAGACATACAAGTTGTCTGCTCCAGGCTCAAAGACCACATCAGCCTGGGTCCTCCACCCTCTTATGCAACACTGTTTTACTTTAGTCTCAGTGGAGTCTTGTTTTGTCCTAGTGTTGATATTATTATTTCTAATTAAAGTCAATAAAATGACTGATTAGCAATGAAAACTCAAGCTGGGTTGATGAAAGCCACCAAAGTAGTTGAACATTTATTCAAATAACCACTTCCTATGCTCTAGCTAACAGAGATATTCTACAAAGAGTTACATAAAATGTTTCAAAGATTTAAATAAAACAGAGAGAAAAGATGTTTTTCAAAACTTAATCATCCCTGTGACTCCTACTCTAAGCCATAAAAATACATTACCAACATGGCAGGGGGGGAAACAATTGGGTTAAATCTTTTTCCTTTCAAAGTGGAAAACCCCCATGTTCCCTGAAAACTGCTTTTTAACACCCATGAAAAAGATATTTTCTTTAATTTTTGTTTTTCAGATGAACATGGATTTTATGAACTCTGCAAAAAAGAATCACAACAAGAAAATGCATTGGTGGGTGCATTACTGCACAAAAGGAGTCACGGTTTAGGTCACATTCCAAAGTTTGGGTGTAACTATTTAAAATCTCCAAGGCCTACAATTCTACAGTAACTAAACAAAGTAAGCAACTGCACAAAAAAAATTTCTTAAATCTGTATTAAATAGATCTAGCCTTATTCTACCGCAGCACGATGACAGAAAATTGGAGAATTTTAGGGCACGCGCTAATAGATTTGTGCATCTATTTTAAGGAAAGCTGTGGGAGCAAATAGGGGTGAAGTTGTCTAATTTCACATCTCATCCTAAAGCCACTTCTCAGGGCATAGAGGCTCCCTGAGAAGCAGGAGCTGCAGCCTGGACACAAGGCACGTTCATGCCCTTGTAAGCTATCAAGTTTGCTACAGAGCCAGGAGCCACTGATGGTCAGCTGAGCTGCAGTGAGAGGCCACCTGAAGCTTCTTGCTTGCCTCGGTTACAAAGTAAAACAAGTTTGCAGAAGTAACCATGAATGTGGCTACTACAGCAGGGAACATGCGGGCAGAGGGTTACAACAGCCCTATTGTAACTTGCAAAGCCACAGCTTCTTAAGCCCTTGCAGCTCTCCTGGTGGTGTCTGGGCACATGGATGAAGCTGAGCTGCAAGGCCCTACACAAACGTGGATGCTGGGCTCTTCTGACACAGATCCTACAGCACCTACTACTGCTTGGAATAGGGATGACAAGATATTCAGAGAAGGAAAAGGGACTGTGCACTGGATTCAAGACAGAAATATGATGCTTTTGCTTAGCTTCCTTGTAAGAGGAGGACCAAAAATCTCAGTTGATGACATCTTTCACCAGACGAGTATGCAACCTGTTCTTCTGTTGCTACCTGCATTTCATTTTTACAGCCAGCAGATAAAATGAAGAACACCTAGTCCAAGACTGCTGAGATTGTATTCAGCCCCTCCATATGTGGATCCCAGCACATGGCTGACCTGCGGCTACTGTCAGCACATGCTCACCGTGCTTCTTGCAAGTCAATTACCTGCTTCCCCTCCAAAAAAAGTGGAGGAGAAAAAAGGACCAACAGCATATCCATGCAGACTGTAAAGCTCCAACCAGCCAAGCAACCCTAGACTCACTGTTGTACCTACAAAGTTCATGTATTTGGCCTCCCAGTAATACGAAGTCATTAACAATCATTGCAGCAGTCATGAACCAGACTGAAGCACGCGGTAATTGATTAAAACCAGACATGTCACAGTTGCTTTTTATAGATCCAATTAAGTGTCAGCCTAATTAATGGAAGTTAGTGCGCTAATTATAAGAGTCTGCATTATGAGTCAGACTCAAACAAATGTTGTGCAAGAAATGTCAGAGATTTTTTTCAGACATCCAAGATAAATAATTACACTTATTTTTGTTGCTTCTTAGCAACAGAAATGTTATACAACTGGACATCATTCCTGCAGCTGCATTCAGAAGTGTTTAAAATTGTACAATGTAGAGCAAATATTTGCTTAAAGACAATGCAATTTGTTTCATCACTAGCAAGTCATTTTGGAGTCAAATCTTAAAACTGTGTTTGCCAGACTGCTGAAAATGAAGCCTCCTTTATGGAAGGCAGCCTCAAACCCATCTCTTTTGAGCTCTGTAGTGTTTCCTTGAACACCAACCAAAAATGACAGCACTCTCTCTCTTTCATTCTCCATCTCCTCCACGCTTTGAAATGCACTAAAGTACTGAAGTATTACAAGTGAAATCAGTGGGACTTACGTACCTTTTGCAATCAAAACAAAATTCATCGAGTTCAGCTCTCCACAAACTCAAGGAGACCCAGCAAAAATGGCCTGAGTGATTGTGATTTTTTTTTTTAGAGCCTCTCTGCAACCAGCAAAACCAGTTGCAGGACTGCAGAGAATATGTGGATTTGGCAGAACAGCAGCAAAATACACGATGATTTAGAAATCAAGGGAATTTGCTTGAGGAGAGGGGGATTAATTATGTCGCAACTAAACCAAGTTTGATAGCTAGGCATTAACAGGAAGAAGTCAGCATGAAAGGCTGAGATTTTATGTTAGTAGAAAAATACAGCTCCTGGGGATGTTGAACTGAAACTGAACTAGAGAGAGAAATCATCAAGATGGTCTTATGCACGAGCTAGGTGGAGATGAAAATGAGAATGAAGCCAAGAAAAAACTTAGAAGGAGAAAATAACTCAGGAGGTCATTGGTTCAGTCAAAGCAGGGTCAGCTAGAAGGCCAGACCAAGCAGCTCAAAGCTCCATCTAGCTGTGTCTCTGATGAACAGTACAGAGTTTCTCTCAGCAATCTTTTCCAATGCTTGACAGATTTCTTCATGATTTTTTTTCCCACCTATATCCACTCAGAACTTCTCATTTCAGTTTATCCCCATTGTCTCTCATCCTCCTGTTGTTCATCATTGCAAAGAGTGGGCTTGCCTTCTTGTTAATCTCCTTGCAGGTCCTAACAGGCTGCTATTAGGTTGCCCCTCCCATTTGCAGGGAACTTCAAGAGAACTTGAGATGAACGTGAGAGAGCAGAAACCTAGTGAAGGCCTTAAAAGGGAAAAGAAACAGAGCTAGGGAGGGCAAGGAACGTGGAGATAACTTATTCTGCAATTTAAGGAGAGGATAGTTTCCAGAGCTTCTAGGAAAAGAAATTTTATTTAAGCTCATGATGCAAAAGGCAGAACAGACAGTGCCTGGGATGAAAAGTTGCACAAGGAAAAAACACTGATGTAAAACAGCATTAGCAAGAGGGGCTGAAAGGAGAGGAGCAGGTACAGCTTGTGGGAAATGCAGATGGGTGAAAGGAGAAACAAAACAAGAACAAAAAGATAACTACAGCCAGTGAGCTGTACTTCTTGACAACAATTGGCTTTGGCTGTCTCCAGTATGCGTCTGAGTCATCTTCAGCTGTCACAGACCCTCCAGCCCAGTTCAGGTCCCCCAAGGGGCCTTTATCCTCACTGGAGGATCGGGGGGGGGGCAAAGAAATACCACACAGACTTCACAGCAAACCAATGACATTTAAAACCAGATATCAGGACACACACAATCCTACAGACTTTTACCACACACATTGGTTACTGACTCATTCGCGACTGAGGAGACTAAAGTGGAGAGCTGTATCACTGAATAAAGACTTTTCTGGAGACCTTAAAAAGCCCATAGATTTACAGCAGCTGACAATGATTCAGACACCCTGAGCAGACAACTTAGATGCCGTCACCACAAAGACGAAGCACAATGAAATGAGAAGTTGTGCCAACTAGGCCATTCGTGTCACATTGAGAGATGAGATGAACTTCTCTGACCTTGCCTTCAATAACAAGCACAGCAGACAGTCAATAAATGCAGGAACATCTCTCTCCCCACTTTCCTCAAAAAAAAACCCCTCACAAACTATAAATGGCTCGGTGTTCTCTCCTGTGATCAGGAATAACACCCCAAAAAGCCTGACTGTGAAATGGAGCCCTGAGCCCTGGACAACATGCAGGCATGGGCACTCACCCTGTAGTCTGCAAGGACATGGAAAATGTGATTTCAGACACCTTTGGTCAGTCTTTTCCATACCTCCCCTTCCCAGTCTTTTCCAACCGCAGCTTGGAGGTTGCTCATGAGCTCTGTAAATCTAAAAGCTAACCTCGAAGAGACATGACTGCCTACTTGACCTTCTGTTCCCTACTACATACAGCCCCCATGGACAAATTCCTAGTTGCCTCTCCTACCTACCCTGCTCCACCTCTATTTTCTAACAGACTTCTGCAGGATCTGTCTCTGTGCTCCCAATGTCCTACAAAAAGTCACAAAAGGACTTGGGCCAAGACTGGATGGGGAAGGCTCTCCCCAGCATTTCCATCTTGGTCTCCTCCCACAAATTCTCAGGGACCAGGTGATCTTGAGAGCAACAAGTCAACATTTTATTTAAGACAAAAGGAATTTTTGAAGAATAGATCCTTCTCTGGGCATGACGAATTTAACCTGACTAAAGCAAAGGGTGAATTTCAAGGAATCAAATCCAAAACAGATAAATCTTTACTGTTTTGCCTGCTTTGTTTATTGGGAAGATCAGAATATTTCTGTTTTGGGGGAGAAGACTCCCACATTTTACTACTCTGAAAGCATCATCACACCTTCATTTGCCAAGCAGCTCTGGTTACTATCATGCATTTACATTCTTTAACCACATAGGAGTCCCATTCACAGAGTAAAACCCAACCAGAGATAAAACCTTCACAGCATCTTGAGGGTTTCACAGTATCTCGCCCCTCTACTCTGCCCTCGTGAGACCTCACCTGCATCCACTTCTGGGCCCCCCAACATAAGAGGACATAGATCTGTTGCAGTGAGTCCAAAGTAAGCCACAAAGATGCTCAGAGGGCTGGAGCACCTCTGCAATGGACACAGGCTGAGAGAGTTGGGGTTCTTCAGCCTGAGAAGAAAAGGCTCTGGGGAGAACTCAGAGCCCCTTCCAGTACCTAAAGGGGCTAAAAGATAGCTGGAGAGGGACTTTTGACAAGAGCATGAAGTGATGGAACAAGGAGGAATGGCTTTAAACTGAAAGAGGGTAGGTTTAAATTAGATATTGGGAAGAAATTCTTTACTGTGAGGGTGGTGAGGCACTGCAACAGGTTGCCCAGAAAAGTTGTTGATTCCCCATTCCTGGAAGTGTTCAAGGCCAGATTGGATGGGGCTTTGAGAAACCTGAACTAGTGAAAGTATCCCTGCCCATGGCAGAGGAGTTGGAACTGGATGATCTTTAAGGTCCCTTCCAACCCAAACCATTCTAGAATTCTGTGCTCTAGAGGGTCTCACAGCATCTAGAGAGTTAATGATGTATTCACTATGGTGCTTTTGCATCTAGAAGAGCTTCATCTATTTTTGAAGACTGAAGGGATTTAATATCACTTGAGCTGCAGGCCTCAAACACTCAGTGTACTTAAATAAAAACTAAAATAAAAGGAGCAGGTTCCCAGAACAGTTATGTCCCATTATGAATAAAGATAGCTTATCTAAATTTAGATGGTCCTGGACCCATTTAAAATGCCCATAAGAAAACACACTACTGTAAAATAGGAACATGAAGTACTGCATACTGAAGAGCATTGATTTTTTATTTATCCATCCTTAGAGAACAAGGTGCATCTGAGTGATAGCAGTGGAAAAAATATTTACCACACAGGTCTTTCATCTGCCCAGTTCAGCTTTCTGCTCCATCCCAGAGCAGGCTGTGTACTATTTAAAGGGAACAGAGAGCGAGATTGTATTTCAAGTTAATCATTAGAATCTATATTCTTTCTTTGGACTTATTTGATTTGTGGAATTACATCTTTCAATATAGGTCACAGCGCATGACAGTCAATTAAGTCTAACACATACAAATGCACATCATCCCATCTTCTTCCAGGGACACAAAAACTCCACCCCCCACCCCCCTTACAGTTAAATAAATCTCTTCATTATTAACTTTCCCCAGTTAATGTCTGAGATGACACATAAGTCGTTGGCTGTCAAGTGACCTGTGCTTTTGTCACAGCAGACGGAGCACAGGAAGTATCTTGTCCTTTGAGAACCTTTAGCTTGAGTATTCAGCATATCACAGACACTGAGGTGGTCTGAGAAGAGACAGCGTCTCTCGGAAAGAACAAGCCAAGTAGAAAAGAGCTTTCTGAAGAAGTTCATACATTTTGATTTATTAGCAAAACTTGCCCTTTGAGCAATTCCACTTCAGCTATTTACCAGCAGCCAATTAAACTGTGCAACAGTGATTAGATAATAAACCCCATTAATTCTCAACACTGGATACGAGGCAAGAACAGCAAATACTAACACTATCAGAAATACAGAACATCCATGTGAAAAGGCAGATCTTTCAAGGTCACATTTTCTAAAGCTAGGATTTTATCCCTCCCACCTTCAGATTTCATCCCTCCCACCTTCAGATTTCCACTGGACAGTAACAAATCACTTTAAAAGTGATTTTGAAGTAACTATAAGTGCATGAGGAACCCCCTTGGCACGTGGCAAACAACTGCAGTGCTACCTGACAGATCTGATCTCTGATAGGCTTCATCAGCCACTCAGCTGGTAAGCAGTGATTTGGCTGAAGTACCATGTCTGAGGAGAACCCGCACTGCAAGTGCTCAGAAAAATGTGCCTTCATATAAGGGACTGTGCTGATTTCACTCCTGCTGTTCAATGTACTCATGTAGTTAATTTATTGGGAAAATGCAGTGTAGAGGAAGACCAACCCTCTTAATCAAAGGGAACTGTCTCTCTGACAGACTGACACTTTCACCCTTAACAATCTTAGTGAAACATTAAAAGCTTAAGGGTAATATATTAATCAAAGTCAGTATTAGTTATTTTACTGTGATCACTTTAGCAGCTAGAATGAAAAACAATTAGATTTAAGGAATGAGTTTTTTTACGATGAAGGTGGTGAAGCACTGGAAGAGGTTACCTAGAGAGGAGGTATATGCCATGTCTGGAAACATTCAAGGGCAGGTTGGATGGAGCTTTGAGCAACCTGATCAAGTTGAAGACAACACCGCTCATTGCAGGGGGCTTGGAACAGACAATCTTTAAAAGTCCCTTCCAAGTCAAACTGTTCTCATTTTATTTTATGATAAAGTATCAAGTGTGAAAACCATGACACAAAAGAAATGACAACAGAAGGAAGAAACACAACAGAAAGACTGAAGAAGACATAAATAGAAAGCTTGGTGGGGGGGGAGAAAACAGAAAAGGATGTGATAGCTAAAATGAAAAAGATTTTCTGGCTGAGACATGCCAGACATAAGCAATAACAAAAAGACCCTTAAGGTGTCTAGCAGTGACTAGCAATAATCCTACAGTCATTCCCATGAAGATTACATCTCCATCCAATGTTCCCAAAGCATGGCAAGCAGAAAGAGACTCCTAGTATTTAAAAATGGTTCATAGCTCAGAATTAAAAAGCCATTTAATTTTCCCCTGCCTGGGCTGGCCTCTCACACCATCACTCAGCCACTGTCACTCAATTCATTTCTGGCACATACATGACAGATATCTAATGGATACCAACAGGGCAAAACCACCAACTGGGAAAATCCCAGAGATCAAGACAAAAACTTGTCATTTTGCTCACCCTGCCATCACTTCCAAATGGAGCTGGCCAGAAACCGTCAGGAAGGCAGGTACATTGAAGAAATGGGTCTTTTCTGCAGATCCTCTTACCTCACTTGATGCCTGTAAGCCAAAAAATGAGCAAGAAGTCAAACTATTAGTGTTCAAATAAAAAGCTCAGCTCCCAGCTTATTTTCCCTTTTTTTCAAAGCATTGATTTTCACTTTCCTACCAAGGTTAACAGGGAGGAGGAAGGGAAGAATATCATTTGGAGTTTGAAGCTTCATAGAGCATTGCCTTCAAAATTCAATTACAAGCCTGATGAGAAAGCGAAGAGTGTTTTCTGTGTCAGTCACACTGACTTTTAGCAAAAACTTTTAAAATTAGTGTTACTTTCTTTTCATGGGCAAATGAATTTGCTTCCATTGCAAAAAGACAAACACTAATAAAAAAAAATGGAATGCAATATCCTCTTAGGACTTGTTATTCAGTCTTCAAATAAAATCAGAACTAAAACAATACAGAGTTGGAAACATCACAGCTTACACATTATAGAGGCACTGAAAAATAAACTATATTTCATTGTAGCTTTTGAATATTTTTTCAGTTCATCAGATATTTAAAGGATAAAAATCTACAGATAATGGAAAATTTAGCAAGTTTAGCGTTTCATTATGAAAAACTCCCCAAAAAAGAGTCCCATTTAAGTAAAAGTATTTTGTTCTTTAATTTACAGACACAAAATTAAAATTAGAAGATCTCAGTGTCGAGCAATTTAAATGTCACTTGCACAAAAGGGCTGTGCTTCACCATTTCCCTGGCATAAGACAGCAAGGAGGTCTCATGGCAAGGAAAGTCACAGCTTCAGGGCTGTGTTAACACTGGCAGCAGGTCAAGGAGGGGTTCCCTCACCTCTACACAGCATTGGTGACTTAGCGAGATCACTGGGTAAAGCCTTTGTTTCCCCTGTACAAGACACGGACGTACTGGAGTGATATGTCCAGCAAAGGACACAAAAATTATTAATGGACTGGAGCATCTTTCATATTAGGAGAGGCTGAGAAAGCTGGGACTGTCCAGCATGGAGAAGAGAAGGCTCAATTTATATATTTGTATAAATACTTACAGAAGGGAACGTACCAGACTTGTCTCAGCTGTCCTCACTGAGAGGACAAGAGGCAATGGGCACAGATTTTAAAAAAGACACACAAAAATTAATCTGAAATCTAGAATAACCTTTTTTATTTATTGAGGGTGATCAAGCACTAGAACAGGTTGCCTGGAGAGGCTGTGAAGTCTCCATCTGGGGAGATATAAAAAACTCAGTAGCACAGTGTCCTAGGCATCTTGCTCCAGCTGACCCTGTTTGAGCACAGTGAGATGGATTAGATGATCTCTAGAGGTCACAATTCTGTGATTTTCAAAGAAATATGAAGATAAATGACATTTTGTTTCAACATCTATATTTCAATGTCATCCCTACGCTTTGGAGTAGCCAAAGGTTCAGGACAAAACCAGAACGGAACTTCAAAGCTAATCTGGGGTTTGGCTGATCTACATTTACTTCCAAACAAAGACTTTCTTCTGAAATAAGTTTGAAATACCCACTTTTTAAAGTGTAGTTCCTAGGAGTTATGCTAGCTCAGCTAAGTATGTCACTGCCTCCAGCCACCCCACTCCCCACTTTGCTCTGTCGCAGGGAGGTGGCTTGGGCTCAGACTTGTTTGCCAGCCTTTGATATTCTACAACCTGTCATTTTTCTCAATGAGTTGGAAGGTGTTGCTTTTGTTCTCAAAAAGCTCTGCTGCTCATTGCAAAGATAAAACAGTGACTGCCAAAGACCTCAGATCACAAGGCAGTTTTATCTCTTCACAGCATCACACTAAAGAAATGAGCAAGCTTGCCTTGTTCCACAGAGATCAATGAAGATATGACAATCTGTGGTTGTAACCCCAGGACTGCTTCCTTTGTTTCAGAGGCTTTTGCAGTTCTAAAAAAAACCAAACACCAACCCCAAGGATGCAGAAGCAGGCCCCTATTGTTTTCATCAAATAAACCCAGAGTATTTGCTCAAAAACAATAAGGATATTAATAAACATACAAACATCCGCATACTGCAGCCCCAGAACCACGGTCAGAAGACTAAAGAGAACAGTCATGTACCACTCCAGTTTCTCTTACTGCAAGTTTAGTTCAGCTATATGCCTTGTTTCACCAGTGAAAAATCCTACCTAATACTGTAGGATGCAACTTCTAAACACCGAGAGACTGGAAGCATGCAAAGAACAGAAGAAAGCAGCCATGAAATCTCAATGCTTCCACCCAAATCCACAAACTGGATACAACTGTCTCCAGAAGCTGGGGTTTGGTTTATTTATAACGACTCTGTGTCATTTTTCATTCTCCAAATCAGATGTAATCTCAGAGAGACAGAGAGAAAATAGGCATACAGTAAGTGACAGGAGAAGGAATGAGACAGTCTACAGCTCAACTGGACTTTTGAAAACCTGCAGCCAGTTTTAGAGGCCACTGAGAGATCCCACAATGCATGTCTGCATTGTGAGCAGCACCTGGATGGCTCCTGACAGAAGGTGAAGAGTGACTACAGCAATATTTAGATAAAATTTTACTCCCCCATCACCATTCGATCACCTCTCCAGAGCTGCCCACTTTCTCTCCCTCCTTTTGAGACACAACACTCAGTGTTGTGAGCCGCAAAAGTCAATCCACTTGCTATGCAGGAAAAATTAAATGCCTCCCTTTTTGTTCAGAAGGGACTTCTTCAGCAAGGGGATATTCCACAATTAGCAGTTGTATGTTTCACGTGTACAAATATCAACTAATTCACTGGAGGTGGTTCCTCCACTTTACACATTCAAGCACAGGCCAATGTTTTCAAGTGCAAGTGCCTCAGATTCATGCTCAGCCTTTTAGATCAAGATGGCTTCTTTATTATATACAACCACAGCCACTGGAACAAGACAAATAATAAATAGTAAGTGACACTATGCCTTCACTGTTGACACTGGGTAAGATTTGTTTTCATGTCCATTACTAGCAAAATAAAACAACTTTTGTGGTGCCTTTATTTCAACTAGGTGGACTCTTCTCCCTCTTCCTAACCCCAAAATACTGACTTGATAACAGATTACGAGGGGAATTATGGGTATGCTTTTAAGATCTCTCCATTCCCTAGTCAAAAACTACCCAAATTACACTGGGGAAAGAGGGAGGGGGAATTCTTGTATGAAACACCTTGGTGTCTCAGAATAAATGCGCTACAAGCATATTAGTATTTGACGTCAACTTCAAAGGCTTTTTATTCTCATTCTAAATACAAGAACAACTGGATTTAGTACCTGTTTTGTTCTCCATCTCCTCAAATGTCTAATGATATAATTTAAAATTATTCCCTTTGATGTCAGTCTTGTATTAACTTCTACTTGAGGCAATTAGCTTCAGGAGAGTACAAATGGTTTGATTCTGTCTTTCACTCTGTGCAAGTCAAATGCATAAAGGGATCAAATGCATAAGGAGAAGACTCTAAAAGCTCAGAGAAATCACTGCTGTAGCTCTAGCCCAGGCCTACACCACCACGCTGCTGAAGCTTTACAGCACCTCATCTTTAATCCAGATTTGCCCTCTGTGACACTCCATTATAAACATGATTGGATTTCCCTTTTTAGACAACCTCTAACCCTCAGACAATTCCTAACTTCCAAGAAGCCCTCCTTATAATGCTAGTCCTAATTCTGATCAGCTGGACTTGCACTGAGCAATAGCAGCTAGTTTTGCTGAGACAGAACCAGCCTGAGACAGAATTCCCTCTGGAATTACAAGCAGAGTTAACCAGATAGAAACGAGCAAAAAATGGGAAAGCTAGAAAATGAAAAAGCAAGCCCTCCCTCGGCTCAGTTCCAGGTTACCCTGATCCCTGCTGAGCACAGTCTCTGAAGCCCCAGTCTCCCAGGGACTGGCTGCCTCACAGACTGTGACACATTTCTAAAAGGGAAAACACCTGACAGACACCAGTAGTGTTGCATTTAACTGTGATTCTCCCCAGCAGATGCCAGCCTTCTTTGGTGCTGACCAGGCTATCTTTTAGTAGTACCAATGGGATGGTAGGAGTAAGTTTCTGCATCTTCAGCAGCAGGCAAACATTTCCAGTGCCACAGTAGGCACAGCCATGACCTTGAACCTTCAGGAATCTAGAAACTTTGACACTCGCTCCTGTGAAAAAAAAAACCCAAAGCTAAACATCATACAATCTCCAGATGCATTTTAAAGAACTATACTTGGATGGTTCTTCAGGTTTACAGTTACGTATCCTTTCAGATAACAAAATGGCCTGATCCAGACTCTGGGTTCAGTCAAGGTACAATCATCCAGTTCAGACTTAACCAGGTGCAGTTGGGCATGTGCGGGAAGAGACAAGCCTCATACAGAGCATATATTACCTCTGCTGAAGCCAAAAGGTAGAGTGAAGCACTCCTTACACGTAGAGCAAGGTCCCCAGGAAGGAATAAGGCCACAGGCAACAAAACTCACATGTGAGATCTACTTTAAAGAGCTGTGAATGCCAACACAGCTCTTGTGCTTTGTAAAGCCCCGCATGCTGAGTTCTCTTAAAAGGCTGAAGCTGGGCAACAGGGAAAGTGGCTGTCAAGACCCTCATCATACCAGCTGGAGTGTCCTGGGCCAGACAGACTCTTACAGAGCATAGAGAAGCCTCCAACTTCTCCCCAGCAGCTGAGGACGGCCATACAAAGAAAATTTTCCAATGAGCAAAGTGGAAAGGAGAGAGCAACAGACCCAGAGAGCCTTAAACACTGTAGACAGAGTGGGATGCTACTGAAAATAGCAGGGAACAGACATGCAGCTGGGTCACAAGGACAAAAGAAAGGCAGATTTCCCCGGACACAGCCCCAGAAGGGGACCAGGTAAAGTTTCTTGCAACATACAAAGCTGCTAAGAATTTCAGACTTTGGAAGAAAAAAAAAAAAAAGGAAAAAAGCAAGAAAAGAATCTGTGCTGAGGTGCTGAAACTGCTGGTACAGAGAAATTATTCTCAGATTAAATTAAAATAAAATAAGGGCTGTCTCACCCTACTGATCTGTGTTTTCCCTATTTCAAGAATTACCTTGTCCTGCTTTGGATTATACTAAAACCCAGCTTTCAATATTTAAAGCTCTCCTAGTGTTTTCAATAAACTTACTTTAAAGAAGGCAGCACAAACAAGATGCTTCCTCCTCTACAGGCTTTCACCAAAGGCAGACATCGTCAACAGTGCAGAAATCCACAAGCTGGTGCTGCTGATGTTCTCCATGTGGGTAAGGGTCTGCCTAGCTGTTTTCACACTCCTAACAGTTTCTCCTCAAACCTACATTTTTCTTGTATAGAAACTCTCAGCTGCAGATTTCTCTGCAGTTGTTATCATCTTGGGATATATTTATTTTTCTAAAATGTCCTCTGCTTACTGCCCTCTTTTCACCATTATGGTACTTCATTTTAAAAATATTTAGTTGAACTGATTTGCCAAGTAGAGAGGGAATGGATTCCACCCCCCTCCCAAGTCTTAGTATGAGAACCTCCCAGCCAAAGCTACAGACTAATCAGCATACCAAAAACCAAACAAAGATAATGAGGAAGCTGAACATATAAACAAACACAAATCCTACAGGATTAAGAGGTCCAGAAATCAAAGACCATATTTCAAAAAGCCTTTTCTTTCTAGCTCAAGATACATTTTTCCCCATCTCTTCAAGTCACATGTAAAAACACATTCCTACTCTCTTCACTTTCCTTCATTTCCAAAGAATGCACAGGCCTGAGCAACCATCAGACATTAGTCAGAGGACTAAGATTGTGGCAATCAGAGAAGACAGCTATTTGAACGCAGTAGTTCACAGCAGGTGTAAAAGCAGTCTCTACTTGGGTCCTAAAGGCTACTCAACTAAAGTTTTCAACTTATTCCACCTGCAGCAGGTCAGCTAAACTGATCAAATCATCAGTTTTATACACTGCCCCAAGGAGCTAAAAAAAAAAACCTCAAAAGGCAGAAAAAACCCCAACCCCGAGCAGGTGTTTTGTAACTACTACAGATTCAGGAGCAAAAGGACACAATTTATGTTCTGGTCACAACTAGAAGACAGGTCTTAAAACTTAAGGAACAGGATTTAAATATTTTTTGAATTGAAGAATCTAATTTGCAGGTTGATTCCCATCACCATCATTTTTATTTTCTGCTCAAATATAAGAGGAACAGGAATTTAATTTCTCCCTTTGCCTGTGCAAGCAGTGAATTAAAGGCTAGTTTAAAAAGTGACCAAATACAGCAGACAGTTGGTTAAAAGCATATAAAGATTCTGGGCTTTGCTGCAAATACCACACCCTTATTATTATGTCTGACACCCTTCTGTCACCCTTTCTTTGTGTCTGACAGCCTCACATGTACGGTCCAATCTTAATCTTCCCCATGTTTTCTCTGTCAAAAAACAGTGTCACTGCTCCAGTGGAGTGAAGTAGTCCCAGCAGGATAGGAGGTGGTCTTGGATCTCCACTAGCCAAGACCAATTCTGCACAGGGCTGGGCAGAAACAAAACTGAGTCCTAAATCAGGACAGACAATGAAGCGGTATCCAAAGAAGAAACAGGAAATCAGGGAGAATTTCCCTCTTCCCAGCAGCAAGTGGGTTTCTGAAGCTCTTCCTTTGTGGCACAAGGCATTTAATGGGATCTGACTTGGCACTTGTTCCACACCTTTCAAGCACAGCTGTAGCTACATTACTGCAAGTATTATTTGCACCTCAGCAATACCACTGGAGAGAGAGCAAAATATTTGCCTTGAACCATGCATTTAGATAAGATCGAGTTTATACAAGTTTCAGACTTACAATTTAGCACCTCATTCAACATTTGCATCAGGGCTTCTGTTACTACCAGCCACCTACACTGTAGTCCTGCATCCTCTACAGCTTTCAAGTGGATACAATTTGTACCAAAGACATAATACACGGTACAGCTGCAAACTGCATAATGTTTTCATCATTAAGTGTCACTTGTTTTCACATCTCAATTTGCATGCAACAGCCTGGAATGAACCTTTGGTAGCATCAAGGGATCTCAATTAAAGAGGAACAATTTAGTTTAGCTAATCAACTCTATTGTCCCAGCAAGCAAAAAGCTGAGCCACACGTACTGGTCTGGAAGGGAATCACCAGTAGCACAGGTTAGACCTTAAGATCCTGAAGAACTAGTAGACAGAAGCTTTTTGTCATGAGGCTGTGCAGAGAGTAGAAGACAGGATCCCGCAGCATGCAACTGCTACCTCAACAATTTTTCTTTTGCTTACAGATGATTCACCAGCAAAGTTGGAGCCAATAAGCATAAGTGGCAATGGATGCCATTGATTGAGACTGAGTGAATTTCAAATATAGAAGTATAAAAGGCAGATGGAATTCCTTATGATTCATGGATGTGGGGGGTTAGGAATCATGAGAAATCTGTGGGGAAGATCTTAGTGGTTATGGCTGTGTTTCAGTTGCATCGGAGTTTCTGACCCATAATGTGGCATGCTTCATATAATGATAGATTGCAAATACTTTGGTGGATGAGGCGGTTTGACAACACTGGGAGAGAATTCTGACATGGAGCGGGAGTAGCTTGTAGGGAGGAACCTGAATATACACAGGTGAAAAGGAGTTTTAGGTATTGCTGACTTTTTTTTAAGGATTATCTCATGGTAGATTATATTCTTTGTTCCAAAGCTAAGAAGTATTTGACTGTAGTATGTCTGTCCTGAGTGACCCATTCCATTTCTTGGGCTCTTATGAGTACATGGTTCTGTTTACTAATTTGTCCCACCTCCCTGTGTTGTTCTTTGTAAACTTTTTCACAGCACCAGGGATAGAAAAACCTCATCAGTAGAAAAGGTACTGATTAAGGCACAAAACAGCAATAAAATAAAAAAAGCATCAGTTTAACTCTGTCTAAATTATCAGTTGAAGCTAAGGATTGCTATATTAAAAAAAATAATCACAGAAGTACATAAAAGGAAAGGATTTGTAAAGATAAACATTACCTCTAACCTTCAATAACTCAAGAATTGATTTGCAACCAAAAAAACCAAAAAAAACCACCAAAAAACCAAAAAACCCCACAAACTTTATGCAACCCAACTTACCTCAATTTGAAAGAGTTCCCCAGCACCTTCACAGTCATTGGACGTAATTATGGGAGTATGAATATGCACGTAGCCATTATTCTGGAAGAGACAGAACACTAAAGTTAACTAGCTAAAGATATCAAACTGTAGAGGACCAAGAATCAGAATGGAAACGATTTCAGAAGTGGAAAAATATGTACAGAGATTGAAAGGACTGTATGATGCAGACTTTACAGTTATTATGTATATACACGTTGTACGTTTCCCCAGAATTCGTATCTCCCAGGCACGTCCAGGCTTGTTCACTTCTTTGCTTCCCTGCTGATTGGCTGGAGAAGCTGCAGAGGCGAGACAGCCCCCATTCGCCCTTTCCTTCCCCAGTTCCTCCTACGCTCCCCCCCTTTTGCCTGTGTCCCTATCCTGATTTGTTCCCCCACTTGTCTGTCTCATGCTCCACCCCATGTTCTGGCCCTTTCCCCTCCTGAGCTGATAAAAAATCGCGTGCACGCTTCAATAAAGCATTCTACCTGCACCCTACCTTGGCTCCTGAACCTGTGCTGTGCCACGGCCCCATCCCCCCTTTCGGACTGCGGCATCAAACGTCAACCTCAAGGATGACATCAGCCAGCACACATCATAACTTAGCCCCCAGCCAGGACAATACTTGTAGTCTTCGAGGCAGCTTCTGCCTTACATGGACAGGTGACTAACTAAATGCTAGCGTGATTTTCGAATCAATGTTTACTACCTGTGCATTTTCCTCCAGGTTCCATAACCAAACGAGAGTTGTGTCATTACTATGGTTCTTTTGCAATAGCCCATCTCCACACCATTCCCCTTTCTTATCACCTCCCCCAGCATTTTTATATTTTTGGGCAATTTCAATCAAATTCACCCCATGCCATCAACACTTGGTTTCTTCCAGCTTTTTGGAAGACAGTGGTTAGGCAGAAGACACTCCACTAAGAGAAGTGATCAAGTGTGTTGGATGACAAAAATTAAACATTGGGTGGGAGAGACACCTTAAAACCACCCAACCACCATTGAAATGTCAGTCTCACCTTGCATCTGAGATACTGAAGTCAAACTAATTTTAAGAGACAGAGTATATCCTGGCTTGGTTATGTTCTAGGTACCCACAGAATTATACATTCACGTTCATAGATACAGCACAGGCCTCCAAAACCAGAAAGGGTGAACAAAGAAGGAGCTCCTGTTCTCTAGATTTCTCTGCAGTGCAGCCACAGGCTTTGAAAACAGCTGCAACCCAATATTCAGTGGATAGATATATCAAGCAGACATCAGACAAGCACATGCACCATGTGCATTTTGCATAGAGGCAAAACTAGGAACTGAACTCTATTAACCATCACCTTTCTAACTTAGTCTTACCACGGAGGTCACTGATGGAATACTGAAATCATACCTATCTGTGTCCAAGCAAAAAGAACTTGGAACTATCTAATTTCAGCTGTGAACAAAGGATTTTTTGTTTTCTCTTGCATCGCTGCAATATCTAGCACAAAGGGAACCCCTTTAATATCAGGGTGTGCCAGCATTACCATGATACAGGGAATGATGTAACAGAACCCACTGTCTATTTACACAAAATACTCAAAAATAGTTAAGAAAACAAATGTTTCTAAAAGCTTATCTTCACAGTTTTAACGGAATAATACAAATCAACCAGTCACATGAGAGGTCCTGGTCCTTATCACCAGCTAGTTAAAAGGCTGGGAAGACTGGACCAGTATTTTCTGCCCACTCTGAGAATCAAACGACAATTAATTTGGACCAAAGAGTTTGTATGGACATGCAATGCATTTTGTGGAAGTACAATAACCAAGTAGGAGCAAAGTCTCTACAGTCACCTCCAGGCTACTTTAGTTACAGGTGCAATGACTTTGGCTTGCCAAGTGCCTGGCAGGAGCACCTCACTGAGATATAGTTACTGCACAGAAGGAAGTTTTGGGGCCAGAACTACTTGTTTTACTTGGAGAAGGTCTACCAAGGTCCAGTCAACCAATACAAAATCCAGGTCTCTGACAGTTCCCTGCATATTCAGAGACCTGCTGGTCACGTGGCCTCCCGACTCTACATGAGATTTTGGAAAATTGCCTAAATTCCTCATACAGTGGTAGCAGTTGCTGTAAAGAAGCACATTTCACACAGAAGACCCCCTACATGCCTTGGAAAGGAATGCAAACCGCACAGATCTGAGAGAATCACATAAAACCTCTTGGACAGTTCCCCTTACAAAAGCTTCTAAAATACCTCAGGCCACATTATTGGCTCCGACAAACCTGGACGTTAATGTGCAAAGTGGAAGTTGTCATTCACATTGCAACTATCTTACTGTGCCTAGGAACAACTTTCCTATGCCACATGGACCACAGTATTCAGAAGACTTAAAGATGACATTTTAGCTTTCAACATCCAAACCAAAGGCACCTGACATTAGACATTCATTCCTGGAAATGAATAGGCTAAAAAAAAAGAAGTTTTTAAAGTTAGAGAGAGTCTTGAGTGTGTATTCAAAACGGTCCACTTATTTTCTTCCACCATTAAGCTCCTTACAACTTTGCAAAGTGAAAATACTCCAATTGTACTTTCTAGCTATGGTATATTCTGATATTGACAAGTTGGAAATTGCAATATTCTTGGGTGACAATTTTAGAGGACTTCCTTCCATTCCTTCTACCAGAAATGAAGCAAACACAAACACTTCTGGTGCTAGGAGAGTTCTGACATAAGCATTTGCAAAATATCCAGTCTGGGACCAAATATTCCTTATCCTTTTAGAAATAATTTTAATGAAGCTGCCGCTGCTAAACTGATGATAATTTTTGATTCTAATTTTTAAAACAGGTCTGCTCTTGAGCATTTTAAACAGGAAGGTATACCAGAGCCTGAGCAGGAGTTGATTTGGAAAAACAAAGCTCGAGTAAGATGTTTTCTGTACCTCAGCTGCCTTCTGCGTCCAGGTTTGGAAGCACAAACCGTTGTAGGCATTGCCATCTAGTGGCTCGACACTAGCATAGACTGATTCCCAAGAGGTGGCTTCTGCTTTAGCAGCAGGCACAATCCTGAAACCAGCAGCTTTACCTGACATGAGACTTCTATTAGGCTTTTAAAAAAATCAAACCAAATCAAACCCCACAGAAGTCGTCCAAATACCATGCAATTCCAAACAGATAACTCCTAGAGCAAGCAAGCCTTCTGCAGGTGACAAAGACCAGCACACTTGGGACCAGAAATTCAATTTCAACAATTCTACCCTGTTCCTTGGGCCACACTAATTACTACTTGTGAATTTTGTAACCAGAATGCTCTGAATATGATTCTCCTCAAACTAAAGACAGCTTGTCTAAACTAAAACGTTTATTTCAATGAACAATTAATGTTTATTTCAATGAATGGCTCAGGTGTGCTAGAGGATTTGCTACCTTTATTTACTCACACAAGGAATCACATGGTCTCTGTTGTGACACCTGGCATCAGAGTTAATTCACTGCCTACCCTGTCTGCACAAAGCCTGTACCATGCCCTCAGTTTAAGGGTGACACATTCAGAAAACTCGCATGGCTCCCACTCATCAGTTTGAAATGCATAAAACAGGAGTCTCCTAATCTCAGCTAACAGCACTCACACAGACTTGTATTGCAGAAATAGAAAGAACTGAAAATAAAAAAAAGCTCTGAGTCAGTTTGTCTGTGTTCCCTTATCACAGATTTTTCCATGTGGAAGGAGGCTTCTGTCCAAGGACCGTAAGGTCTCCGCTGAAGATGGGTTAAACAACTCCATATCATCTTGTGTTCCACAGACCACACAATTGCAGGCAATTACACTGTAACTTAGAAAAGGGGATAAAATAACAGGAAATGGGTGAAAAGACACTGACAAGGTCACAGATGTACTAACCTGATCATAAGCAACAACCAAGGCCCAGCCAGGCTCAGGCCTGGAAAGAAAACCACCATGTCCAAAATCCATACCCTGCAGTCAAGATGTCATGCTCCTTCCCTCCTAACCTGCACCTGTGAAGCCAACCTGGGGGAGCATTTTACACAGAAGGCTCAGTACAGAAGGGACTACCTGGAAGAAGGAGTGGATGGCTGCAGTGGCTTCGCTGCGGATTCTCAAGAGGGAGCCCAGTGTGTTGTTCCTGCATCGCAGGTGAGGGAACTGTCGGACGTACTCCAGCGGGTGCCTCTCCTTCATTTTCAGGGGAAACGACTGAAAACAAGGAAACAAAAATAAGAGGATAAGAACCTGGGAGTCAATACAGTTTTATTGCTATTCAGGGAATGGCATCTCTGCCTACTAAAACTCAATCATCATTACAGAGCAGAGAAGAACTTGATGCTTTTGCCTACCTTTTCTGGTTATTTTGTGGATTTTATAATGCTTATGGCAGAGCAAGAGCCATGAACACAAGAGAAGGTATGAGCACTCTGAAATGTTCCACTTTTGGATGTTGAGCCCCTCTGAAACCCAGCTGTTCACCTCACTGCTGCAACAGCAACCTGTGCCTGTGGCAGATGCAGTTCTTCGACCTGCACAACCTGGAGCATCTTGCCAGTCCCACCGTTTCTCCAATTCATATCCCGGCCAGACTTACCAGGTACAGCACCTGGTACAGGTAAGTGCTTCAGGGTGGGACAAATGCAAACTCTTAGGTGCCAGCATGTGCACCCATTTCCACAAAGAAACAGCTGTGCCCCAGAGAAGAGCTCTCATGGTGGTCCCATGTTCCTCCTTTGATGTACTCTATAGACACCACTGACAAATCAAAGCCTGCAGGATGACTCAGACTTACAGAAAATACAGTTTGAAGCATGCTTTACTGGATGCTTGGACCTTAAAAAATTGATTTCCAGCAGTCCTACCACTCCTGCTGCAGCAACATACCCAAATATCACAAGGTCCCACCACACGGATGGTTTCGGCTTGCAGCTCCATGTTTTGCTTCCTATGAGGACTTTTGACCAGCTTCCCTTGCACTTCCACTGCACTTCCAAAAGTCAGGTCTCTAAGAAATGGAGAGAAAACAACAGCTTAACTAAGCGCTGATAGAAAGTCAACTACATTCAGAAGAGAGATTCCTGTTAATTTAGTTGGATCACTTGAGATCACAAGGGATGCTGTAGCCATACAGCTTACCTGATGAAATGAAAAATTATTAAATGCATAGCTGGGAATGTGAATAGATTCACAACAATATAAAACAATTTAGGACAAGGTAGGAGTGTTGGACAAGTAAGGGGAAAAGAGGCAGGCTTTTAACTGAAGGGGCTCTTGGTGGAGAGAAACCAGGCCTATAGAAGAAAAATTTAAAAAAATCTTTAATATATTAAGTTACACACAGAAGGTTCCTGGATCTTCCCAAAACTCCCAACCCTAGTCCAATGAACAACTGAGAGTTATAAACAAAATTAAGCTGTAAAACAAGTGTATTATTTTATTATACTAGATCAGACATGCCTATCCAGGGAGCATGCCTACCAAGCTTGCCTTGAAAAGTTATTATAGGAAGATCAACAGCACCCTCCAAAACCCAGGGGACAGTTATCCCCAGTTACCTTGTGTGATTTCCAAGCAATTCCAACAGCAGTCAGGAATGTCTACATTATTAAGAAAATTAGGCCCAAATTAATCTCACAGGATTAATCAACTGAACCACAAGGCCTCAGTTAAGAGGAGACAGAGCAGTATGACACTCTCCATTCTAAAAATACATCCAGAGACCCTAGACTGCAGCAGTGCCTTTCCTGTGGTCAGGTGCCAGCTGGTGGCGAGTCCTGGGCACAGAAAAGGAGGCCCGAGCACACCCTTCCAAGCACCGCTCAAAATGTATTTCTCTAGTTATTTCAAATGGACCAACCTATTTTCCAGGCTGGGATTAGCAACCACCTGGAGGTGTTCCAGAGAACTTCCATCGTTTATATGCAGGAACAAAACTTCCTTCTGGGATCGGACAGAACGGACCCAGCCCTAGAGATAAAAGAGATTTGTTATTTTTTGGCATGGACACAGTGTAGTCATGCTCTTCTTCCATCGAAGTCCGACATGCCACTTCAAGCCTATTTTAGCTTCTTATTGAAATCAGTGTCTCTTTAGGGACAAAAAAAATAAATAAAAAAGGGTAAAAAAAAAGTCAGAGAGAAAAAAATCCTTAGGCAGAGACACCCTCCTGAGCATGGAAAGGAATAACTAAGATGCACCTGCATCTTTGGGGAGCTGAGAATACAGAAAGCAAGAAGGCGTTCTGGAGATGAAGAGCATTTTAGTGAAGTACATATTCTTATTAGTGGTGTCCCTTCCAAATACTTCTTACTGAAAAAGGAGAGACTGGTAATGCACATTACCATTCTCATGATAACAGATTCAAGACTGTTTTGATGCATTTTATTATCAAATTTTGTTGCTGTATCACCTGTAGAAAAGTTGCAACTGAAATATATTCACTAGTTGTTTACATGTCCTAAACTGCTGGACTGCTAAAACAGTGATGCAGCCAATAGATTCATATGAAAGACTACAGAATGCAAAACAAAAATAAAAATTAACGCCTTGGATGTTTCTCCTTACATCTCAAAATTAAGACTGCTACACTGCCCCCATGAAAAAAAAATATTAAGAAAAAATTTAGAAGCATCTTGTCCAGTTTCACTGAAAGAATTAAAATAATAATACAAAAGTTCTCTGTAACAGCAAAACAGTAGAACTAGCCATGTACATCTCAGGCTAATGTCTTAATGTCTTAATTTGAGTTTTTTAATGAGAGATAAATTTTAATTTCTTTTTAAGGGAAACACTAAGTCAGTACTAGGGCACCAAGCAATAGTAAGAGCATCCAAAATAACTCCCTTAGTTGCTCCCCAACTTGCAAGGGTTGAGACAAAGCTGCCCTTAAAAGCACAACTACCTGCTGGGGACCTTGCAGCTCATCTTATAGCAGTACTGTAGAGAACAACTGAAAACAGTGCTAATTAAACAACCAAACTGCCTCTTTTCCAACCAGTTTTGTCTTTTGCTTATCTGGAAGGTCCCAGGTAGTCCCAATGACTTTAAACCAATGTGAATCCATCTACTTCTGTTGTCTAGACAGAGCAAACTTCAAGAACTAAACAGCACCAGAAGTAAAGCGTTCTTAAAACTACAACATGACTACTAATACAGGCAAAGCATTACATAGGCTTGTAGAACAGGTAGAGGACATACAAGGTATATGGCATATAAGAACTATGAAGATTTTAAAGCCATGAACCTAGTGATTCAGACAGGGTAAACCACCTCTGCAGTGTTCCACCCAAAAGAGGAACTAATGCCAGCAACAAGATCACCTGGGCTATATTTGTATGGCTAAAGCAACAGGGGTTTAAAAGGTATTCCATACAACAACATGCCTGAAGCTCTTGTGCTTATCCTCTGTATTCCAGCAAATCCCCAGAACACACCATGTTCATTACAGTTGATGCATGTTTAATGTATAATGGCAGATGTTCTTCTTAGTTTCCTTCCTCATAAGTGCTCCTTAACAAAACACACAAAACCCTTGAACAGAGAAACATTCTCAAGAGCTTTTTTTCCCTACCTCATCAAGCTGTTCTGGGTTTTGTTAAGTAAGAAGAGGAGTCTTGCAACCTGCCATAGGAAATAAGAACATACCCACAGGCTTGCACTGGAGCAGCAGAGGCTGTGGCACAAAAGTTTTGACCACTTCATACCTTACCAGAATCAACATGCAGTAAAAGTGACAATCCTGACTCAGACTGGACTGCACATTCCAATAACCTGGCCATAATGAGGGTGGATTTAAGCCAGACCAGTTCCCTAACCCAGTTTAATACAAAAAACCTCCACATTTTGCCAGCACAGGGGAAAAGCAAAAAAGAAGCAAGGCCCTGGAGGGACAGGGAAGGTGGGGGAAAGGCAGTATTGCCAATTTTAGCATCAATTTATTCCAGCTTGCATTATTCATAAAACTACAGCTGCAAAGAACCTACACTGGACGAGCTACTTCCTGCCCTATTAAACTTCATCTATGTGTGTGTAGAAATACCAGTGTGCTACAAACGGGTTTTTGGGTCAGTAGAATCACAGAAAGGCTTGGGTTGAAAGAGACCCTAAAGATCATCTAGTTCCAAGCCCCCTGCCATGAGCAGGGACACCCTCCATGAGACCGTGTTGCTCCAAGCCCCATCCAACCTGGCCTTGGACATTTCCAGGGATGGGGCATCCACATATTCTCTGGGCAATCTGTGCCAGTGCCTCATCACCCTCAAGGTATGGATCTTCCTTCTCATAAATCTAAATCTACTCTCTTAGTTTTGTTTAAAACTGTTACCAAGTACCCCAGTCCTCTTCAGATTCATTCAGAAATACTGACAACTACACAGTTCTGGCCACAGGCCTTGCACCAAAACAGGTATGTGTGCAACCACTGCTCTGCCAGTTGGGAACACCAGAAATCTGGGGAACACACAACCCTATGTCAAGGGAAAGAGCTCCATTGCTAAAAGGTTCATTTATCCCAGTCTACCTTGGTTCACAACAGGAGCCAGACACGAACAGCAGTGAAAGCTATCGATGATTCTACTTACATTGCTATAAACCTACAGGCATGTGGTACAAAGATGCGGTACAAGACACAGAAAAAAAAACTTTGAAAACGACAGTAAAATGGTTTGCTCTCCCAAACGGAACAGGCGATAAAGCCAATACTGTAGAGAGCACTTTTCGGTACAACCCATCACAGACACCACCTTTCCCTGCCCCTACCAAGTAACTTCAAAGCTTTGACAACAGCAAACTGAGTACACAAACCGAAAGATCGCAGAGTGAGGCCCCGCACACCCCGAAGGTGATCCGGGAGCTCAGCAAAACGCCCTGCAGAGCTCCCAGCTCTTCCTCCCTGAGGCACCACTACGGGCCCTCTCCCCTCCGCTCAGGCTCTGGACCGGGACATTTCCAGGCACACCGGGACACACACCTGCACTCTGACCGCGTCCGCCGCCTCCCGCGCCCCCAGCGCTTCGCGTACACGCAGCCGCACCGCCCGCGGCAGGGAGGCGCAGCGCCGGAGGGCCCGCCACCCGCCCTGGGCCCGGGCCCCCAGCATGGCGAGGCCTGGCGGGCCCGCTCCCCCCGGACCCTCGGCCTGAGCCCGCTCCCGATCCCGATCCCACTCCCGCGCCCGCACGGGCCCACGTGAGCCAGTGCCCCGCACACCGTCGACGACACTTCCCCGCCCACCCAATGGCCGCTCGGACTGCCCCCAGCGACCAATCAGAAAGGGAGAGCCCACCCAGTCCGCCTCTTCCGCCGCCCGGGCGCAAGCGCCTCTGGGAAATGTAGTTCTTAGCTTGGGATCTCGGCGCCAAGCGAGTCACGGGCGGCCGAGGTTCTGTACTGGCCGCGGGAGGGATCCCGTGTTGGGAGACAAGGGATCTCCGTGGCGGGGATGAGGGGTCCTGCTGCTCTCTGGGACCTCCTCGGCGGCAGCGCGGTCTAGCCCATGAGCCGCTCTCTTCCCCTCCCGGGCTCCTCTCAGGCAGCGTGAGCCTTCCGTGCTTGTCCTGAGGAAGGAGGCAGGGTTCGACACTGCTCTGCAAGCCTCGCTGAGGAATCAGATCTTCCTCCTGTCCCTTTTCCAGGCTTATGCCCCTCTGCCTATGCAGGTCCCCTGAGTAGCAGGTGACGAGCAGCCGCCAGGGCGAGTGTCTCCAGCCCTCCAGAGAATGATTTAGGAATACCGGTGGGCTAAAATCTGAACGTGATGTGGCAATGTGCACTTCCAGCCCGGAAAGCCAACTGTAACCTGGATTGCATCAAAAGCAGAGTGGCCCACAGGTCGAGGGAGGTGATTCTGCCCCTCTGCCCTGCTCTGGTGAGACCCCACTTAAAGAGCTGCGTGAGAGACATGGACCTGTTTGAGCGAGTCTAGAGAAGGGCTATAAAGAGCCTCAGAGGGCTGGAGCACCTCTGCTGTGGATACAGGCTGAGAGAGTTGGGATTGTTCACCATGGAGAAGAAAAGGCTCCAGGGACACGTTATTGCAGCCCTTCCATAGTTAAAGGGGGTTTATAAGAAAGATGGAGAGTCCCATACTAATGCCAAGATGAGGGACAATGGCTTTAAAATATAAGAGTGTAGATTTAGATTGCACATAAGGAAGAAATTCTTCCCTATAAGAGTGGTGAGACACTGGCGCAACTTCCCCATCCCTGGAAGTGTCCAAAGCCAGGTTGGATGAGGCTTGAAGAAACATAGTCTCATGGAAGGCAGCAGCTGAATATTTCTGCTGTGCTTGTGGTCAGAAGTTGCCTCATTCCTGTGCACTGATCTTTGGAGCACTGTGGGTTAAACAAGAGACAGCAGCAATGAGATGCCCCAGGGCCAGGAGGTGCTGGGAAGCAGCTTTGGTTGTGACACTGCTTATAGGAAGATGAATCCCTGCTTCGCTGCAATGTCTCAGGTAAGGAAAGAATTGCTAGCCAGAGACTTCATTTAAAAGAAACGAGCTGGGCTCATGGGAAAGAGAGAGGAAAGCTTTGTAGATGTTTGGTTTTGACTTTTCCCTGTGATGCTTTTTATCTGTGCATTAAAGTCTTGTCCTCAAAGTCCCTTGTGCTGCTTGCCAGGACCTTCCTTCACCTCTGCCTTTGCTCCTAGTAAGCCAGTGTCCCCACCCATGGCTCTCAGTCTTGACCTGAGCTCCAAGTGCCTTGAAAGGCCATCCTGAGGAATTAGAGCTGCAGAGCAGGGGCACGGACATAATCAAGTGGATGAGAAAGACATTGAGAGGAAGGATAGGAGGCCTCAGGGAGGGGTGCAGGGAGGGTAGGTAGAGGGAGGGATAGAAGCACATCCTCAGCCAACAAGGGCAGCTTGTCCAATATCTGTCCTCTGTGCCACTGCATGGAATCATGCAGACTGCCTGGACACACAGAGGTTGCTGCCTCAGTGCTGGATGGAAACACAGGGATATTCATATCTTGGTACGCCTGAGTAAGCAAAATTAGTTTGAATGCAAATCACCATCCCCTCCTGTAAGGGCCAGCATTGAGCTTTGCTGTGTGTTGGTATGCTGCTGTGATGTGGTTTCTTAAAGAATCACAGTGCAGGAAGGAGCTGGTACTGCAGTGTCAGGCAGAGATACAGGATGTAAACTGGTAGGAAATTAGGGCTCTCTCATTCAGGAAACTCCTGGCTTAATGTGAGAATTAAGCTTGTATGTAATGACTGTTCAGCGCATGTTATGTGTTCTCTGTGCCTGGCCACGGATGGTGCATTTATTACTGTTCTCAGCTGTAGGTTTTGCCTCGTGTTCTGTCTTACTGTCCAGAATACTTTTTTCTGGTGTTATTTGACTTGTAAAACCCTCTCCAGGCAAGATAAACAATTAATTTAGGGAAGAACTGACGGTAACACCAATGACAGTGTCTAAAGACACCAGGAAAGGGATAAGGTCCTTTCCCTCAGATCCATCTGCTCCAGGGCCATCTTATGAGTATTTGAAGGGAAGGGCATAACACAGGAAAGTCTGGCCTCAGATTTTTTTGGTCTGGATTTGAACTTTTCCCATCCAGCTGAATATCCTTTTTTCTAAAGTCCAAATGGTATCCCTGGAGAGGGCAAGAATCTGGTCCATCAATCCCCAGAAGAAAATGACAATGAAGCACTAGCAGAGTGCAAAGCTGACAGTCTCTCAGATGGGCTTTATGCCCTAAGAGCTCAGCTGTACATCAGCTGCTGCTCCATACACCCTGGTCTGCTCCATGCTCCCTTTTCCTGAGCATTTCCCCATTTTCTCCCATTTCCCATTTTTGGGGCCAGTGCTGTTGAAACTTATTCACTTTGTTGTGAGTTCTTCCAGGCTCCTGGACTGCAGGACAGTGTTCATGTGCTGGGAGATACAGTCTCCAGCATGTTTTTTTAAGATGGCGGGGAGATGGACAGGGCTCTGTGTTCCCAGAGCTCTCCGGGAAACACCAATTTGTACTCAACAGAGCTGATGTTGCGTTAAGAATATAGAACTGATCCTCCACCATGGAGGATTTCCAATGCCGGTTTATACTTTTGGGAGAAGTGGAGGTGAGGTAAATCTTCTGTTACTGCCATAGTAAGTGGTGGTGGGGCAGCCATTTTAAATGTAAATAAGGGACATCAACAGTAACAAAGAGAGAGATTACAAAGGCGGTGAGTCTTGTGCAAGGGTGGAACAGAACCCTGACACTGTAGCATTAGTCTCTCTTTCACCTGACTGATAGCAGCGATGAGGGTTGTGCAGCCTCCGCCTGATAACCTACCACCTCCTCAGCCATCATGCCCACGGGAATCCCTTAGCCACAGGTCTCGTGACATAGCTCATGGAAATCCCTTCACCACGTATCTCATGGCATAATCTCATGGTTGTAGGTCTCATTTCCTATAGCTACCCATCCTCTTTTCACTGCTGAATGCTATCTTCACTGGCCAGCAGTTTGGCAACATCAATACCATAAACCCCAGGGATGATCCCAGATCTCAGGTTGTTTGAGTAGGTCCATGCAGAGCTGGAGCTAACTCATAACACTGTTCCTTCTCTGTATGTAAACTGTGTGTTTTGGAGATGTTTCTGGCGTTGGCAAAGACACGGAAGTGTCTGAATGTAGAGTTTGTTTCTTTCAGTGCAGAGCAGAGCCCTTCTAAAAGCTCTCCAGAGAGCACTGGTGCTCTCTGTGGATCAGATCAGTCTTAGCAGGGAAGCAGGACACCAGTTGTCAGGGTGTCTGCAGGGAGGGAAGTTTAAAGGATAGTGAGAAATAATGGTTCTTCTATGCTCCTAGCTGGGTTTAGGTGATGTGAAATGTCCCTAACAGATGTTTCTGATAGAAGTACAGTTCATCTTCTGAGATGGTGCTTCACTGAGGGAAGAAAGAAAGAGGATTAAAGGTGAATGTGGCTGGGAGATGTGTAATGTGAGGTCATGTTGAAGGCAGTGCATCTGGAACAAAGGATGCATTGACAAATGGTTTGAAGGAGAAATCTGTATGATATCCATAGGTCTTGTTGCTAGGAATGATTCCTGAGGAGAATTGGCCAGAACTCTTCATCTCTCTCTTTTTCAGTTAAACGCAAAGTGAAAATTTCTCCCATGGAAACAGAGCTGTGGGGCTATCCCAGCTAGCTGTTTGTTCTGCAACAAGGTTTTATCCTTCTGAAACAATGATCAAGTGGTTCAAAAATGAGCAGGAGGAGATGGACAAAGTTGTGTATCGGCTCCTGAAGGGAGATTAGTCTTTCCAGATCCTGGTCATTTTGAATGTCCTGCCTAAGCAAGAGGATATCTATGCATGCCAGGTGGATCATGTCAGCCTGCCAGTGCCCATCACCATGACCCAGGGCAAGTGACTGGAAATGGGGAGATAAAAAAGTGTTGATGAGAACTGCTTCTAGCTCTATGGGGACAGCAAGAAACAGGAAGAGATGTTTTTTGAGGGAAGCAATCTCTATGCCCAGGTCTTTACTGTCTGGACTGCTCTTCCAACAGAAACATGCTCTGGATCTGCTGTGAGCAAAAATTTGGCTGGAACAGTGGTCTTTGTGCTGGGCTTAGGCTTCATTGTGGTGGTACTTGTCATCTATCAGAAGAAAAAAAAGTGAATTATTCATGAGCTAAGAAGAAACCCGTTCTTAATGGGGCTGCAGAGAAATGTTTTAAAGCCTGTAATGTTTCACTAGAATTTAGATTTACCATGATAATTTCCTTGGGTTCCCAGCATTCGAGCGGGTTTCATATGGTCTAATCCAATATTGGCAGAAGCCAGTGATAGCTTTTAATTATTTTAACTGATGTTAGATTGGGCTTTCAGTGATGAGAAGTCATTTTAGAACTATCATCAGCTGCTGAAAGGTCAGCCTAGTTCTCTAAGATATAGTCCTCGGCTATGGTCATGTTTTCTTGTGAGTATCAAATTAGCTACTTCATTCCCAAATGTCTCCACATTACTTTGATATGGACATATTTTGTAGACTGTAGAAGCAAATACATTCATACTTATTTTTAGAAGGATTAAGTACCTTTCCTTTGAAACTGCACAGAGGGAAAAAGAGAGACGTTATCTTCCAGAAAGCTGCATTCTTTTTCTCAGAATTTGGGTTTGCTGAGTAACAGCATCTTATCCCAGCCTTTGCTTTCTGCTTTCTAATAATTTATGGTTATTAGAATTACAAACAAGTACTGGGTAAGTCATTGTTTGGTGATATCTTTCCTGGTGCAATGAGGAATTTCCCTCAGCTTAATCCTGTACTATTATATTTTTCCTAAGCAAATTCCCTTAAGCAAGCCACAGCCAAAGTAGCCCTTTGGCCCTGTTAATTCTCAGCCTATGGATTTAGGTCTCTAGCACCAGGAGAACCTGAATTCCTTGGCCACCAATACAGCTGTTAATAACTAGGGAAGAAAAGGCTTGATGCTAAAAATGCTGAAACCCCTTTCCTTAGACCCAAACATCAGTTTCCCAATGTACTATGATGAGAATGGCATACAGATTTGACTTCATAGGAATAAGTTTTCCAGGCTATTCAGAGCCTGAGCTTGTTGGTTTTTCAGAGCCCCTCGTTTTCCAGGTGATAAATGCTTTGGGTAGGTCTCCAAGGTGATCTCAGAAACTGGATTCCTCTGCCATGAATAAATTGTCTACCAAAACAGCCTCTGGCAGTGCTGCTATGGGCTCTCTGAAGGTCAGCTGACCCCGTAGGTCTTAGTAGCTCTCTGTGGTGGGTTAGCATGGGATGGTGGGGTGGAAATCACAGGAAAATTATTCAGGCAGGTGAACATGGGAGATTCTCCTAACAGGAGCCTAGAGTAGCTTTTCCCGTCCTTTAGTCTAACTGGCATGGTGACTGGCAATGCTCCAAAGCCTGTGTGAGAAGTTCCTGCTCTTTTTTCCTGTGAGTCTGCCACGGTTGTCTGCTGCAGCCACAGAGGAAGTTGGATGGAAAGGAACATGCTGCTGGGTGACTAAGTCCGCAGCAAACCTCTGAATCTGTTTGGGTCTCTCAGAGTTAAGGGGAGCTGTTACTCACTGCTTTTTCCCCCAATATTATTCCCTTTCCTCCTACTGTTGCCCGCATTGGCAGGGTACTGCCTTGTCCCCCCTCAGAAGAACTGTGAATTTGCAAATTGGTAGACTTGCAAATTTAAGGGTAGTCTCAGAGACTGATGCTGGGCCATTGAGGCTTGGATGGCCTCTACTCCTGCATTAAGCAGCAGGAGGAAAGCTAGAGCTTTCCAGCCCTGCACCTACCTGGAGAGAGAAGAGGGGAGTAAATAATAGCATTTCTAAGGAATGTTTTGTACTTCGACCAATTTATCTAAGGGTCTGAAAGGATTTAATAACTGAGAGCTAATTAAAGGTACTAATTAACCTGATGTTTAATCCCGGCTCTTCATTAGCTTTCTGCGCCGCTGAAGCAGAGACATAGTCCCATATATCATGACATCCAGCCACTTTGCTTAATTGTGATTCCTCTGCACATGGTGCAGGTACTCGGCCACTAAGGTGATGAGAGAAACACGAAAGTCCACATACAGGAGAAAATTAAAGGGGCGAAGCCAGCCCTGTGTGACTAACAACCTTGAGATTATGTCCATGAAGAAGATATTGACAGCCTAATTTGTTTCCCCTCTCCATTGTCACTAGTTTGTTCTCATTGATGCCACTGTTTTGCCAAGGGGGGTGGGAACAATCTGCTTCTGGGCACATGATGACAAAATGGCCATGTTATTCCTTGGTCCCATCCTTGTCACCATGTCTCCAAGCTGTTCTGCTACAACCTGGACAAGGAGGCTGCTCACTTTCTCTTCTCATCATATTTCCCCATGGACTTGCCTTTCCATGATGGTTTATGCTGGTGCTACTGGTACTATTTTTGTGTACAACCCACAGAGCCAGCTCTCAGATCTCCATGAGCTGTTTCCTCAGTGCCACAGGAGAAGGGACATCTGAAGTGACTGCCCAGAGCTAGCTTAATCCAGCAGTAGATCAGGAGCGATGTGATTTTCCTGCTTCTATGGCTAAATAATTTCTCCTGGTTTTGGAATGGTTCTGTGGGGGACCCTGGGGCAGGCTGGTGGATGTGGTGGTCCCAGGAGAAGGTGTGCTCCGTAGGAGAAACAGAGACAGAGGACTCAGAAGATTGAAAATCCTCATATTCATGACAGCCATCATCCCAAGACACACTCCTTGTGGATGCAGTATTTAGTGGGGGACATTTGAAATCCTGTCATTGCTTCTTGTCACAGGTGGCCTAAAAACTATGTCTTGGAAGATACCATGAACCCCAGGCTGCCCAGTCAAGGGCAGAGTAATTGCCCCAACAGCACTGTTTAAACCAGCAGCTTGAGTTTGTTCTCAGCTGTAACTCCGTCTCCACACTGTTTATTACAGCTCATATAAACCTGGGATGGAGGTGAGCTTCTTTCAGGCTCATGACCTCAGCTTGGAGTCACAACTCCTTCTTTAGGAGCTACTCATTTAAATGTGGCTGGAAATGAGCCTGTGTGAGCACAGGGTCATTAAATTAGCTGAGGAAACAGGCTGCAGTAGGGGAATGCAGCAGACACCTTCTTTGGAAATCACATGGGAAAGCCGGGCATGGATCTCTTGGGGATGTCTTAGGGGAATGAATCAGACCTGCCAGGATATGGGGAGAGGTGGGAGATGACCCACTGGGGGCTTTTTTTCTGAACTGAACAAACAAACGATTTTATGAAACCAACAATCCCCCGGTGTCTCCTTGCACAGCCCTATGCAGCCAGTGGAGGAAATTGGTAACTGTACCCAGCAAGCCTGTTTTTAATTAACAAATAATTATCTACAAATTGCTGTAATTATTGCCTTGGATTCCAGAGGACGAGGATGTTAGTGCGAGATGAGCACAGTTTCCTTGCGAGTGAAATATTTTCCCTGCCTTATCTACAGTGCCCTGCTGCTGTGAGGTTTGGGGACTCAGCAGCATTTTCCTTTGGAGAAAGTGATAAAACAGCTCAGGCTGCCTGGAAGGGGAAGCACGGTGGAAAAAGGACCAGAGGAAGGGCAGTTTCTTACATTTATCGAGTTGTCTGCCCTCATGCTGGAGTGACTTGGGGGATGCCAATTAAGACATAAACCTCATCAATGAGTGCCAGGAGGAGGATGCTTGCACATCCACGAACAAAATGAGCAGAGCAAAATGAGCATCCTGATTAGTGATCTTTCAGTGAGGAGAGGATAAATCTAGCTTTGGAAAAAGGTAGTTAGTGTTAATTCAGATCAAATGGAAAGCATAGAGTTTCCCTGAGCCTTCAGCACTGAGAGATGCTGGTCTGGAGAGAGTGCATCACTGACCTTCTGGATCCATGACCTTCTGGATCGCATTTCGGAGGGAGAGCACATAGAGTTCTTCCACCTCTTTTTCTTCTGCCAAAAGGAAGAAAAAGAAATTTGGCTCTACTGCAAAACCTTGTGGTGGATATATATGCAACAACTACCTTTTCATGATTACAAAGAGTCTCCCCCACGGTAGCCTAAGTATTAACATACAGAGATGTTTATTGTCCTGCAGGGCTTATACCCTTTCAACAGGTCTAAGAGGAAAATCCACTCCAGTTTGCAAGACTGAAGGTACCGGTAAACTGCAAGTACATCCTGGGCTAAATGGGCACAACCTGCTGAAAAGTTCATGAGCCCAGGCTTCAACCCTGCTTGTTGTGTTTAATCTCTGAATCCTGATGCTTCCCAGGAAACTATGACTTTTCTTCCGTCACTTCTAATCAAATCCCCTAAATGATGCCTCTCACTGCCAGGGTTTCCATGACAGCCTCTGCTTCAAGTGAATGGAGTGCTTTTTATTATTCATCCATGGCATATTTACCTGAGGTGAGCTGCCTGTACCACATGCTGCTGTGAAATGTTGCCTTTGTTTACCGTGTACTACATCTTTCCACTTCTCCATGCACATATCGAACATTTTAGGCTGGGGGGCCCTGCAACACCTTCCAAGGTGATGTGCATTACCTACTCTTTCAGCATCCCTTTGACTGTAAGAAAACACCTTCTTAGCGAAGAGATGTTGTGCCTTCTTGCTGTGGAGGACTGTAAAGAATGGGGCAAGCTGAGACCTCGGGCCTGACCTCACCCTCATCTTGCTTTTACCAGTAGTACAGCCTAAAAGCCCTTAATCCTGCTCAGAAATATCCCACTTTGCCTGTAAATATATAGATGGCAGCTGATTTTCTGCTACTTTATGGGGTAGCACAAGAAATTTGTTTGGATGCATGAACCTGTGCCTCTGCTGAAGCTCAGTGTAGTGTCCAGCATTGTCCAGTCTCAAGGAGCTTCATGTTCTTCAGACCCCCTGAGGTTTAAGCTCCCAGCATGAGCTTATCCTTTCTGAGCTCACACTGGGACCTCATCTGGCTCAGAATGGCATTTCTCAATCATTTCAGGGCTTGTTGTTGAGCTTTGCTTGCTGATCGTGTGAGTGAAAAGCTACCCGCTGTGAAAGCTGGGTCTTTGCCCTTAGTGTGATGCCCTAGAAGTTGGGACCTTGTTGAGCATCCATAATGCTCCTGCCTTGTTCAAGGCATGGCTGTGGCTCAAATATGTGACTCTAACAGGAAAACAAAGAAAAAAAGACTGTGTTTTGACTTTAGGATAAGAAAGTGCCTTTTTTTTTTTTTAAATACCTATCCCTCTGCCGTGCACTGTGGCATTTAAATAGATGGTTTCTAATAAATGGAAATAGTTCATGGACAAAGAAGCTGTCATGAGGCATGATTGATGGTGCTTTATATTTTATTTTCAAGACTTCAAAGGAAATCTCTGAAATATCCTTTGGCAGGTCTGTGAACCTAATGGAATGATTCACAGAGATACAGAAGGAACTGCGGGCTTGTTACCAGCAGAGCAGGACAGCATTGGTTGCATTTCATACCCACTTTTGCAACACAGCTGGAGAATATTTTGAGGGAAAGGCTAACTAAGGCAAATTTCAGATTCAGTTACTTTAGCCCTGCTGACAAGAGAAAAAATAAGATTTTCTAAGCACTGTACATCCATAATATTTTAAAAGGGGAGAGAGGAAACCAGCCCTTTGTTGGTGAAACACAATTTTTTTTTTTTCAGATTGGAGTGTCTGCAGGCTACTGTGCCCAGCATCACTGTGGTGTTCTATACCACCAAACTTTAATGCCTTTGGAGAGTTCCCATGGGAAGCCAGTATCCTGTTGTTCTACTAGGCTACACTGGTGAAACAACTTGTCCTAAATCACACAAAAGGTCAAGGTCACACATGAGATTTGAACTCTGACCTTCGGATGTCTCCTTCTATGTGTATGCATCATCAGTTCTTGTTTTCCTCGTGCCTCATTTCACTCCAGGTAGTTTCTCCTGCTTTCAACCTCTCCCAGCTGCCAATGATGCTCTTTGCTGCTTCCAGCAAGTCCCTATAGGGGACATGTCCCCATGCAGGACATTTTCCCAAAAGGCTGGAGAAGCTCATTCCTACATATGAAGAAAGAGACCACCTCATGGTCAGCTGCTCTGTGGGGTGGCCAGTCTGAGCTTTTTCCCTGCAAAAGCAACAAAAATGAGGATAGGAACAACAAGGTTTCAGGAGAAATTCTGACCTGTTCTCCAGGTGAGTGTCACCTTCCAGTTGAGGGACAGCAGTCTTCTTGCTTAACTCCAGAGTGCTGCCATGGAGGTGTCTACATCAGAGATGTTGTACTCACTCCCTTCATAGCTGTTGGGGACAAATAAGCTCCTCTAGGGAGGAAAATGCCCCATCCTGAAGGAGACATCTAAAATAGCCTATGTACATGCCCACAGTGCTTGTGATGGCAGTCTTGGATGGGAAGGACTCTGTGGATAGATGTGCCCATATGAGCCATGTTGGCTGTAGGCAATCCTTGAGGAGTTAGAGCAATCCTGCAATGATGGAGGGGACATCTTAAAAACATCTCAGCTTGCTCTGAATGTACAGGTGAGACCTCACTGCTGATAGTGAGCTCCAGATGTTCAAAATGCACAGTTTTCTGCTTCTCCCATCACAACCTGTGTTGACATTTCTTTCATCTCGATTTTCCTTTTTTTCTCGGCTACTTCTTCACTTTTGTCACTAGATGACAGTAGAGGTCTCATAACAACACACCAAAGACTGCTCTGAAGCCGAGGCAGGTACCACTACTGTACCAGGCAGTTCATGGTTGGGTGCCCCAAAACATCCTGTTAATAATAGCCCTTAATAACTCTTTACCTACTTATTTATCTGACAGTTTATATACAAATACGATATTTAAGTCAAAACTTCAACTTTTCGTGTGGAGCTACTTGTTGTGTGTGTTTTCCTGCTTTATCACCTCCAGCATCCCCATCTTATTTTTAAGATTTTTTCTCTCACACTTACTCAATGCCTTTTGTTTTAAACTTGGCTTGTGCTCTCCAAATCCACCTTATTTAGTGCAACAGGGACGCTACAGGTACAGGCAGCAGACACAGAGCTGAGCTCCCAAGGGATAGGTGGTTCCTGAGGGGAGGATTTCTATGATAACTGGGAACTTGCACCTAAATATGAGTATAAATACTTTTGACAGGATGAATAAATGCATGGATAGATGGATGGTTTTTAGCACATGCAATAATTACTTCTCAGTGGAATATAGGTCAGATAATTGAGATAATTAGCTAAAGGGTGAAATGTGGGATTTTAAAAAAATAATTATTCAATTATAAATGATATTGTTATCAGGAATACCTTTACCATATAACAAGAAGGAGAAGTCATGGATTTTTGACACATGAGTCTATCAAATAGGCAATTTCTGTACCTGGGATACTATGAAGGAGGCTGATTCAGGCTGTGGTCTAGCAGAGAGCACTGCACGAACACTTGGACCTTGTCTGATGATTAACTGAAGCAGGTCTCTGATCTGTACAAAGGTATTCTGTGGGGAGGGTATGATCTATGTTTTTAGGAGAGGCCAGGACGCTTTAGGAGGCATTCTATGTGATTTATTTGGAGTTTCATAGGAGATTCTGGGACAATATTTCACAAGGAGGATTTTCATTACAAAATTCTCAAACCTGCATCCCCAACAGCAATCTTCAACGCCTGCAGCTCTTGGGTATGGTCCAGTATTTTGTTCTTGTCAAAACAAGAGCAGGGTTGATACCAAGACCATTTGAATCTTTCAGATATTGCAAAACTAGAAAATGCATTTCAAGCTTCTTGTCAGTGACTAGGAGAAGCTTACCTGTTTTTTCCTATAGAGGTTGTGGTTGCTGCCTTTGTTTTACCTGCAGTATAATTTTTAATCTCAAAGGCGGTGATAACCTGCGGATACTGGTAGCCTTTCATAATTGGTCCTCGGCCCTCTGCTCCTACTGACTAGAACCGTGCAGGATCACAGCCCTAAGGGGCTGTTGCAGTGCATCATGATGGAAAAACTAAAACAGCTACCATTTAATTTCTGATCACTCAGTCTCCATCCTACAGCTGGATGAAGGAGAGAAGAGGATATTGTTTCTTTCATGTCATGCTCTTATTGTTCCCATGGTGGAAATGGAGGATTTTAGGGAACGATGCTTCCCAGTTCATTGTAACCATCTAAATATTAGGCAGTCAAACTAAGCTGGCAGTATAGGATCTCCATATGACAAAATAGTCAAGTATATAACTCCCTGAAATGGTTCTGCTCTTCCCAAGAAGATTATCTAAAATAGGAGTTAGGAAGCAACCAAAGAATCTTCTGTCTCTCAGTTGGCCATGAAGGGAAAGCTTAGATGAGTCACTTAGACTAGTTACTGATGATGGGGCGAGGGGAGAGGAGGGGAGGGGAGGGGAGGGAAAAGGGGGAGGGAGAGGGGAGGGGAGGGGAGAGGAGAGGAGAGGAAAGGATAGCATAGGCAGTCTGAGAAAGATATTTAAGCTCTTGCAGCTGTAGGCGTAATATTCATAAACAACCGTGCAGATACCTCATTCCCACTGAAGTCACTGATTACACTTTTTCCCTGATGTCACAAGCGTCATCCACAGATTTGGGAGCTGCTCTGTCCCTGGGCTCAGGTGGGTGACTGATGGGTAACAGGGAGAGTCTAGCTGTGTTTGAGAGCTGGCCCATTACCAGCAGAGGACCTTCAACAGCACTTGACATGTCCCAGAGCATGAAGCAGTTCCTATGTGAACAAGCTAGGATCTGTCCATCTGTTTCATGTCCTATTTTAAAAACTGTGAATCAAGGTAAAATCCAGCCTGGAGGTGACAAGTATCTAGGTCATCCTGGCCATGTCCACAGCTGTCAGAGTGGTGAAGGGAGGGGAGAAGGGTGGCACTTGCTGCTGAATCAGAGTTGAAAGCAGTCCTTCAGAGACACTAGTACAGCCTGAATGTTATAGATCAGCTACTGCTGACCTAAAACATTCACCTTGAGGTTGAAAGGATGACTTCTAATCCGTGTTACTGCAGTTTTGGGACTAAAAGGGGTCCTGAAAAGCCCCCACATTCCCCCAAGTTCCCCCAAGGCTGACGCTTGGGAGAAACAGCCTGCAGTTAGGCAGCTACGTGTCTGTGGTACCAATCGAGCTTTTAAATCTGGAAGCATCTGCCCCAGCAGTGATTTGATTTTATGCAATGTGTCTCATGCTACCGTATTGCTAAGCATGTCACTAAATCCTTGCACATCAAAGGAACAAAGTAAATCAAGCAAAACTGCATAAGGCACTCTACAATTCAGTTTTGGCAAAAGGTGCTTAGACAACCCTGGAGGCTGCTGTCCTCTAGCTAGCAGCAAAACTCACTTAAGCCCAGAAGCAGTGCGTTTTTTCCTGCAGCACCAGGCAAAAGGCTGAGGTTGGATTAGGAACTGGCCTGGAGTCAAGTGGTCCAGAGGTCTAGTCCTGAATTTGATTATAATTTTCCAGGTGGATTGAGACATTATACTTAATCTTTTTGTGATTTTATTTCCCGGTCCATAATTTTCCCCCCATCTTCCATGGGGGAGATGAGGATTAATTAGATAAGGTTATTTAGTGGAGACCAAAAAGCTTTGCAGTTGTTAAAGACTCAGGTTTACCCTTTGCTAAGCCAGCTCACTGTAGTTCCTGAGTGTCAGTGTTGTAGAGCAGAATTTGTCTACAATGTTACTGTTAATATTCCCTGTTTGTACTCTTGATCATACAAGGACTGATGCCTTTTGCTGCTTTGCAGGCATCGGTAGAAAAAAGGAAAAGGTAACTTCACAGGCTCAGCAGCTGTCTGACTCCCTGGGGCCACATTCTGACACGAGAGCTGTCATTCAGCAGTACACACTCACAGAAGTCCCTGGGACAGGTCACTCATTTGGGTCTGATGGGTGACAAGGACAGACTGCTTGAAGGCTGGGTAGAGGCCACCATGGGCTGTAGGGGAGAGGATGCTGTGTGGCTGTGCTGGAGAAGATGCAGTGCAGAAAGTGGTGTGACTGAGTGGTGGGGTGAACATGTCAGCACTCCCTGCATTGATGATGGAGGAAGCCTGGGGGACTGGCCTAGACTAGATGCCCATTATTACATGATTTTTGTTCAGTCAGTGGAGGTCTAAGGCTCATTGCATTGCATAGGTGCACTTAGTGCAGTAAAGAGGCTATGGGGTACCTGGGACATCTGAAAGAAGGATCGTAAGTCCACCACTTACACACTCCTGGACTAGCAACTGGAGACCCGGTGGGACACTGGAACATTTCAAATGCACCGACCACATATGTGTGGGCAGTTAAACAGAGCTTCAAGTCAATACATCCCATGGAGAACAGGAAGCAGTTCAACCTGTATGGAAGCATCTGCAAGGCTCAGTTGCTCTCCCAGCTCCACAGGTGCCCTCACTAGCTCTTCATGTACTTCAGCAGAAACTCATACATGTAGCTAATGTAGACACCTGCATGTAGACACCAACATTAGAGATTAAACCAATCTCTGGGTTCCTTCTAAATCAGATCCTCCAGCAACAATGCTGAGATCCTCCACAGAAGAAAGGAGAGATCCACTCTGGAGGCTGATCATACTTCCCACAGCAAAAGGAGGTAAGAGCAGGGTTCTCAGGGGTTTTTTTTCTTGCACCTAGATGGGTTCCCATTTGAGACTTTCTAGGTCAGGAGGGTTAGGGAATGGCAAATATCTCCTGCCCAGAGCCCTTTGTAGTGTAATCCCCTAGATCTCTTCCTGCCCAAAGTCCTCTCCATCACAAATCTAACACAGAAACTCAAGGCCTCTATTCCAAATATCCCAAGACCACTTGTCCCATACCAACTCTTTACTCTTCTTTTTGTCATAGCACACTGATCATCGTGCCTGTTCCACAATAAATGGACTACAGTCACCAATGTCATTTAACATGGGTAAAGTGAAACCCAGTTATAGTGATTTTTGGTCTAGAACATGTTGACTTTTATAGACCACCATCCCCATACAGAGCATTGCACAAAAAACAAGTGGAACAAGTCTCCTGGGGATCTTTTTCTCTAGAGAATCCAGATGCTTTCAAGGCGCCCGGTAACAGTACAAAATAGTCTGCTATTAAAATTCAAAAGCAAGTAAAATAGCCCTTCCCTGCAGGCTTTCTTTCTATGAGGCATTTCTGATGAGAATCCAGAGTCTTTGCAGAGGCCTGGCATATGAAATCCAAATTATATAGCAAGCATTCCCCTCTTTAGAAGTGGCTGTGTGAAATACAAAATCCCTTTGCAATTCATACTGGTGATGAGAGGCAGCTCCTTATGTTCAGACCATTCCTCTCAGCATGCCTTGGGCTGAAGGCCTGCCAGGCCTGTAGCCCAGGAACTACCTGCCCTCCCCATACCTTTCCGACCGAAGGGAGAGCCCATCTCCTACATCCTTCAGAGCACAGTGGAGGGTTCACAGGCAGAACCGCCCTCTTACTCTCTCCAGCCCCCTAGAAACACGCTGGGACTGCTTCTGTCTTTCCATCCCCTTCTCTGGAGCCTTCCTGCTGATATCTGAAAGGGCATGTCTACAGCTACACATTTTGGGCTATTTTGTCATGGGGATAGGTTAAAAATGAGTCACGGTCGTTTTCGCAAATTACTCGCACAGCAGAGTTTTTCCACACAGTGAGCCATTATGAACCCATAGGTGGAGAAGATAATTATGACTGGCGTAAAACTGTGCCTAATTTGCCTCTCCATAAAGGGGAGACAATAACTCCCTTTCCTCTTGGAGGTGTATGATGATTTAATCACAAGGGGAGCTCTGTATTTATAGATTTTAAAGACACGGCTATGATTACATAGTCCCACCTTCTGCATAACAAAGCACAAAGCACATCAGCCATGAACGTCTGTGTCAAGTTCATAATTTTTGCTTGAGTTTGTAGCACATCTCTTAGAAACATATTCATGTGACCAATCTGAATGTATGTGTGTCAAGTTATGGACTCCATTTTTTATGTTGACTTACACACAGCTTTGTATTTTCCATTTATAAATTCAGTATGGGAGTAGAGTCTCCATTTTATTATCTGTTGATTTTATACTTATACCACATTCACTGCAAGATTACAGTAATGTCAGCCTGTCAATGCCTTGATTAAAGAAAGAGTCTGCCATATTCCAAAAATTATGAATATAACCATGAAATTATGGATATAACCATGTATATAACCATGTATGGCCCTGGCATCAGCTGAGCGATACAGCAGAAAATTATCTTCCTTGGGCTGTGAATCAGGACATCAGGAACTATTACTCTTTGCAGCTGGGTATGTCTATGAGTTTAGCCCATCTAATTCATCCTTTGCTTTATGTTCATATACCAAGTTACAAAGGACAAAGGTTTTATTTTGCATTGTTCCCAAGAAAGTGAAGATGATCTCTGTGTGATGCCCTCATGAACGAGCATAATACTGACTGGAATCTCTTTGTAGGCATGTATAAGGATGAGTCAAAATGAAATTTATAGGAAAAGTATGCCCATGTGCCTGTGAGTCCAGTTTAACAACCATAAGAATACATTTGGTAAAAGAGCTCTCTCTTGAATTAAAATGGTTTCCATATGGTGAAGAACCTAATTATTTGGAGAAATCAGTTTAACCATGTTTCAAAGGAGGTTCAGTTTTGTTGTTTGATGATATGACGGGCAGTACTGTGTTGTCCCCCATCACAAGATTTTGCTCTTGCAAAAGCATTGCCTAGTAAGAGCTAATGTACCCTAAAGTTATTTTTCTTATTTTGTTCAATGTGGGATCACCATTATAAATTTGAGGACATTTTGTTCCCCTACTCCACGTGGGAGGAAGGGATGTGCTTCCTGATGGAATACATGGAGAAAATGAACCTGTGATAAGCTTTGGGAGGATTTAGGGCTCTGAAGATAAGTTTGTCACATGCAAGCAAGCTGATCTGGAGACACAGATGCTGATTGACCTCTAAAGTGCCAAGAAGGTCTGGCTCAGGGGCACAGCATCCTCGAAAGACTTCAGTTAGTGAAGATTGTAGGTCTCTAGTGCTTTCTAAAAGTGACATGACATGATCAAAAAAATTCCCATGCCAAACATTTGGGGTTTTTCTTTCACTTGCTGATCATTGTGTCCTCTAAAGAGTGAAACCGAGAGCAGATAGGCTCAGTGGGGTGGGAGCCAGAGGGAAGGTGTGGAGGCTAAATGCAGAGTGCTATGTCTGGAGGGTAGACTGAGATGAAAGGTCTCTGCTGGAGCATCTGACCAGGACCCAGAGCTAGGGGGACCAACTCAAATCCAGACCAAAAAAGTTATTAGAGTATTAATGAACATTTTTTTTTTGCAGGATATAATTTTTGTGTCTTCTGGTGACCTTCCTGAAGTCACTCATAACATCACGCAGAGCAGGATCATCAGTAGCCAAGATCTCCTGTGAGTGCTCTGTCTTGCTGACAGTGAGTTGCCTGGGTTCCCTGTACTCAGGTTGCTTTTCCATCCTCCCTTCAAGGCAAGGCCACAGCTCTCTCTGACTCATGGAAAGAGCATCTGGCTGACCATTGCTGAGGAGAGAGATGACAGACTGGTAGCCAAACACAGCTTGAGAGTAAAGTGTAGCTTGGGCCAACAGCCATCCTTTATGTTTGGGAATTAGCACCTGCTCAGGTGGTATCCAACTCAGCATTGGGATCATTCAACCTTGGCAATATTACTGAGTGGGGACAGGTGCCCATGTGACAGGGAGGTGGGTGCCTCATGGGGAATATGGCTGTGCTCTGAGGGTGGCTGTGCAGGTGACAAGTAGCAAGGGAGGGACTTGGCCAGTCTGGAGAAATGGGCTGCCAGGGACCTCATGGAGTTCAGCAGAGGCAAGCGTCAAGGACCCCCATGGTTGCCATAGGATTCCTGCTGCAATGGCACTTGGGCACAGTGTGGACCCCCATCACAAAGGCCTGGCTGTCGCCATGGGGACCTGCAGACCCATGTCCTGGTGGTCCACAAGGGGACACAGATCTGCATTAAAGACCCCAAGTTTTACGTTCTCTTTACCTACTTGATTAACATGACCATCAACATGAACAGTGCCTGTCTTAACTGTTTCTTGGTATGTAGCTGTTTTGGTTATTATCTATAGAAATATAGCAATATAAAAGTATGAAAATATCACTTAAGAAAATACATAAGGAAAAGAAAGAAAGAATAGATAGCAGAGAGAAAAGATATCACCACCCATGGATCCAGAGACAAGACTTGATTGTTGCAATTCAGATGTCCATTGGTCAAAGTGATGGCCACAGTCTTGATCCACTGGGAATGTGGGAAACCCACAAAACACAAAATTGAATGAGTTAATATATATTTAGGTGCGGGTGGGAACACCCAAGTACATCCCCTGGGGCTGGAGTTTTACACTGACTGATACAGCACTGTGAACCATGCACAGTCCTCTGGTGGAAGGCCCCAGAAATGAGTCTGGGGGAGAAATGAGTCTGGGGGCATTTTGGGGGATCTTTGACGGTTTATGACACCTTCTAAGGCATAACAGCTGTTTCTCACACCTGTGTAGTTGAGCCAGGCATGCCCCATCAGAAGGGATGAATACTTTCAGGTTTGCGTGTAAATGTCCTGATACCTTCCTGGGGCGGGGAGGAGTATTATAGCTGAGCCAGTTGTGTAAGGGAGGACATTGGCAAGATGAAAAGCATTACCCCACCTCGCAGGATCTGCCTCTTATTGTACTTTTGCCTTATCTGGCTCAAAACCCAGCTTGTTGCTAAACAAAGGTTTGTTGGTCAGGGTCATCTTCTGGTGATGGGTGTGCACCCGCTCTGTCTTATTCAGCTCAGAGGTTTTGCCACCATACACAAAAAACTCTCCTTCCCTTTAATTTGGAGTTGCAGACCTGGCCTCAGGAAAGCACCTGCTGCTTTTGTAAATGTCTGATTGTTGAGTCATTAACTCTTAACAATTCAGTCTCTCACAGATGCTGACTTGGCAATCGAAAAGTCATCTTTTCTTTTTCCTCCACTCATCAGCATCCTTAGGTGACCCAGGCTTCCTCTATCACTCCAGCCCCCTCATGTACCTTAATGTCTTCTTGAAAACACTCAGCAGCAATTGGAAAGTAATGTTGGAAATCAAGAGTGATGCTTTTAGCTTTTCACAAGGCTCCAGAATGTTTGACCTTTTTTCCTCTGTCATGGTTTAGCCCAGCCAGCAACTCGGCCCCGCACAGATGCTCGCTCACTCCCCCCAGGTGGGATGGGGGAGAAAATTGGAAGGGTAAAAGTGAGAAAACTCGTGGGTTGAGATAAAGACAGTTTAATAGGGAAAGCAAAAGCCATGCTTGCAAACAGAGCAAAACAAAGAATTCATTCACCACTTCCCATGGGGAGGCAGGTGTTCAGCCATCCCACATAACGGTGACCTGGGAAGACAAACACCATCACTCCAAATGTCCCCCCATTCCTCCTTCTTCCCCTGGCTTTACATGCTGAGCATGACACCATATGGTCTGGGGTATCACTTGGGTCAGTTGGGGTCAGCTGTCCTGGCTGTGTCCCCTCCTAGCTCCTTGTGCATCCACAGCCTCCTTGCTAATTGGGTGGAGTGAGAAGCAGTAGAGGCCCTGACTCTGTGTAAGCATTGCTCAGCAGCAAGGAAAACATCCCTGTCTTATCAATGCTCTTTCCAGCACAAATCGAAAACACAACCCCATACCAGCTACTATGAAGAAAATTAACTCTACCCCAGCCAAAACCAGCATATCCTCCCACTTGGTTGCTTCTCTGCTTTTAATAAATCAAATAAAACTGTAGGAACACTGCATTTCATCTTGTCTGGACTGTTATATTTAATCTCCTGAGTGGGTGGGGTTGGTTTGTGTGGAGGGGAATGGCTCAGAGCCTGAAAACATGAGAGATGACTCTCTTAAGCTCTTCTGATTTCACAGAAAGTTGCCAGATAGCATTTTAATTAGGGCCTATCAAAACCAATCAGGAAAAGAAGAAGGTTTGTCAGGTTGTTAGCTGCTGCTAAGCTTTTTGGAGTTTGTAGGATGGGTTTTTTTGCCTTGTGCACAAATTTATTCATCCTAACAATTTTACAGCTGTGCTCCCTTGCTTGCAGCACATCCCTCTGCATGACAAACCTCTTCTATCATCTTTGCTGCTTGCTCCATTGGTAATTTTCCTGCTGAGATGGGCAGGAGCACTCAGGCATTGCCAGGGTGGAGATTAGATTTTCACTTTTCACCCCTTCCCCCCCCCAGTGCTAAGAACTTTCTACTTGTGTGTTGATAATGCTGTTATTTCTGTTTCATCTGCAATGTAGGTTTGGAACTCAAGGGTCCTTGGTGTTCACTCAGCAATGTAAAACACAACTATGATAAATAATCATATTATATAGCCTGCTAGGGACAAAAGGGGAAACTAGCACAATTTTAAAAGGAAAATTAGAACATTTTCTTTAGCAGATTTTAGTGGAAAAGCCTTTTCCCCTCATTTATAATTCTACAATGTGGTTCACATTATCTGAGGAATTCTCTGATCTGTTTGTTGGGTTTTCAGAGATTTCAGTCAATAGGGAGTGAGTCAAATATTGAAAGTTGGGATCATCTTGAAGTGTTTTGCTGGATCAGAGATTTCATTATCAAGATGCTGGTCACACCATCTCTGACATCCGGGAATATTTCTTGTTCAAAAACACAATTTGAAATAAAATTGTTAACTTTCGTGTGCAATACAGCGACTGAAGGAAATTATATGGCAGCTGGAGGCTGTAAAAACAGAGTAGGATCACTGAACACATCTGGAAATACTTTAATTACTGCACATTCAACTTTGAACTACTTGGTGCCTATGTAAACATAAGACTAGTAATTAAAGTACACGATTCAGCTCATGTGGATTGCCATCCTTTTACTACTAATTTGGAGAAGGGAGGGAAAGAGAAGGGGTAATTTTACATTTGTAGATTTGAAGGCCAAAAAGACCATTATATGTGACTGGATGTATAACAGACTGGTGAATTCCACCCCATTGCTCCTCTTCTGAGCCCAAAACCTTTTGTTGACTACAGCATATTATTCTGAAAGGTAATTGATCTTGATAGAAGAACATCAAGTAATGACATTACACCTTGGAGAGTGGAGGGAACTCTTATTAAATGGGTTTTAAGAAATCATAAAGATAATGAAAAGGTTTTCAAGTCCTTTTTTTGAAAGTATGTATGACATTTTAATTTGATTTGCAATAAACCTGTTACAAAGAGCCATAGTTTTATCTGTCATTAATTATATATTTAGCTTAAGATGTGTTAATAAAAAAATGATGGAGGTTTAAAGGACGCACAGTCAAAAATCAGTTGACTTGGTAAATTATTCTGAGGAATTACTTTAAATAAGGTTGAATTTGCTGACTTGCCATGAAACTTTGCGCAGTTGGCTCAAGATGATAAATTAACTGCTCTGTAAAACTGCTTTAAATATCTTTTTATTGCATTAAGGAAGCTGCATGGATAGATGAGTAATATTTTGTACAGTATTAAGAAGGGCCTCATCTGTTGGCCACCATTTTGGGTCAGTAAGTCTCTGCTGTCTGCTGGTGGCTGGGTGGTCTGAGTGAAGGCAGCCACAGACCTCTCCATAGTGGAGATACGTACTTCACCCCCTGCAGACCACTGCTGGGCAGCGTGAAACCAGTGCCAAACTGCAGATGATGTTACTGCAAAGCGTTGCCTCGCTCGTCTTGAAATGCTGCCTGCACATGTTGGCTCTTCTGGATTTGCCTCTGTGCTCAACAAGTGTCTCTATGCTGTGCTGGCGGAAGCTACATGAGATGCCTTCAAGTAGTTCATCAGGATACTTATGATCTAGCTTGGCTGAAAAGAGGTTTGTGGGTTTTTAAGACTAGATCAGTCTCTCCTCTACATGTTTCTGGCACAGCTAGTCTGTCTATGGCTAAAACCAAAGCAAACTCAGGGTGAGTAAAGCCAAAATGCTATTCTAGGTATAAAAATAACAAAACCTTCGTAAGCGAAATTGTCCTTGGAAAGCCAGGATTCAACAAGCTAAGGAGCCTGGCCTGATGTCCCAATGCTGCACTGTATTGCCAATAGAGATGGGAAAGGTTGTAAAAAACCTGGCTTTTGCAGTTTCTCCTTGAACTGCTTTTTTCTTTCCTTCTGGGGTCTAAGGTAGAAAACTTTAAAAATTGGGGAAATGAAGAAAATACCCTTTATGTGAAATACAGCCTTCAGAGTAAAACTTGGACATTTTTAGAGTAAACATGATATTATTGTTACTGGATTTATACCTTTTACTAATAAATATTCCCAGTGATGTCAATATGTATCAAATTGTACAATATTAATGGTAATGATTTCCACAGTTTTTAGACTTTACTGCTGGTACTTCACAGTGCTTTGTTATTCTGAATTATACTGAATGTATATAACAATGTCTTTTTCCTTAAGCTTTCCTCCTGAATGATGAAGATTTTCTTTTTCATCTGCAAGACAATATGAGGAGCTGTAACCTTTTTTTTTTTTTTTGCAAGTCAGCGATATTGATGCTTTTAAAAATCTATTATTTCCCTACCTATTTTATTAGTATTTATAAAGATAAAATATATGCAAGCATTTTAGAATGCAGCACTATTGTATGTGTGGAGTGTGTTTGTTGCTATTGGGAAGTAAAGAATTTAATAGCATCACCAAAAATTTTATGTAGTATATAATGATAAAGGATATATTGTTTATTAGAAATTAAAAAAGGTTGGTTTGAATAAGGTAAGTAAAACTACAGATCTATTTATTTGATATTTCAATGGAATGTTTAAAAAATAAATTAATGAATATCTGGAATTTAAAATTTTGTTCAAATTTCCTGCTGCAGCCAAAGGCTAAAAACTGAGCAACAAGGTGATCGAAAGCATCAGGAAGTAAGTGTAGGTTATGGCAAGGAGAAAAAGGGGCATTAGAGAAAGGACTAAAATAAAAACAGCAGTGGCTGCAAAAGAAGGAAAGGTGCAGAAGACACAAACAGCAGGAGACGTTCAGTGATGTCGTGGGTAGATCTCTCTTTGCAGCTGCCAAGAATTTACCTTTCAGAGCATAATCTCACAGAACAGGATTTCTCAAAGAAAAAACATGGGACTACTGTGGAGTGTCAGCGTCTTCCTCCAAACCCCAGTGGTGACAGATCCACCTGAACAACAGTGTTACCAGGAAAGGGTTTTCATTGCATACCTCATGTCTGGAGAGCAGAGAAGTTTTGCCAGCTCCTCTTGTATAGCGTCTCACGTATGTCTCAAGGAGGTCTCTGATTTGCGTGGCACAAAATCATTGCAAAAGTGTGAGATTACAAAGTGATGCACTCTGAAAAAACAGTCCTAATTCTACATATACAAAGCTGACTGTCACCTCTCACAACTGAGTTGGGAGTAAAAATTTCTAGAGAAAACACCACCTCAATGCACAAGAGCTGTCAAAAAAACCCCAAATTGCATCTTAGGAACTGTTAGAAAGACAGTACAGATCAAACCAGAAGATATTGTGCTGCCATGCAAAACCCTTGGAAAGACCTGTGCAGTCCTCCTTCCCTTGTTTCAAAACTGATTTACTAGAAGCGGGAAAGGCAGAAAGGAGAAGGAGAACAGCAAGGATAATGAAAGATATCCATGGTTTCTGTATGAACAACTGAGGAGACAGGAGTCATGAGTGACAAGGAGAAGCTAAGCAGGGAATAGCTAATGGTGGTTTACAATGCAAGAATCATTATATTGGAATGTGGGAAGTATTCTACTGTTTAAAATGAAATTAAAAGGAACCACGATCCCAACACATACAAGACTCTAGTTCTTTCCACTGCAAGGAGTGGAGTGGTGCAGTGCTTGCCACAAAACTCTCTGTTGCAAAAAGTTTGGAGTTCAAAAGGGTATCATCTAGACCTTTGGTCTGCCCTGACAAGGCATTTATTATGTGAATTCGGTGAAAAATTCTTATGTATTTGGACTCACAGAACTGGAATTTAGCTGTGCAGGTGTGTCTGGTACTGGGGCTTCTGATGAGAAATTTTATGTATTCATTCAAACATTGTGGCAAAAACCTGACTCTGGATACCTTATATCCACAGCAGTAAAGGGAATGACTGATATTTCTCCTGTAATTGAGAGGTTGCAGTTCCAGTGTCAGTTGTAGGATTTGAAGCAGAGAACAAAACAAGCAAACAGCTATTGATACCAGATATACTCCTGAGAGTATTTGATGAGGCTGTACTTGAAAACGATACTAGGGAACAGTATAATATATGCGTGTCTGACTAAAAAGAATTATCCAGTTTCAAAACCAATGTGGACTAAATTTACAGAAGCTGCAGCAGAGTGTGAAACATCACTGGAAGCCATTATGGTTGTGATTGTGCACTGGCCGGGGAATCACACACGTAACCGATACTTCCCAGTTCCAACAGAAGCGTTGTGGTAATTCATGGCAAGCTATCTGAAGATAACCACATTGGCTTCAGAGGTGCTGTATTCTTTGAAATGCTTCAGAAAAATACAGGAAGGGTAAGTGAAGAGTCTAAAGAAGAGTACAGAAAGAACTATTCTGTCCAAAAAATGCAAAGTAGACACAAAGAAAATATTGAAATATGTGAAATCCGCTGAAAACTGCAGAGAAACAAAAACTTATGCTGATAAATCAGGACTTCTTGAAGCCTTGGAACACGTGTATGGTGCAAGAATGACTATTTCTTAGCTTTATCTTGCTCATCCTACCCTACGATTGCATTAATGAAAAAACTATCACCAAACCCATCATCACTGGTGTTAGTCAGATATTTGTCAAATGTCAGATCCCAGCAATAATTAAAAGCTAAACCAATCTGCTGGTTCAATAGACAAGACTTCAAACAATTTGTTTGCTCATGAATTTGAGTTCCTCTCTGATCAAAGCCATGCAGGAAAATCTAATGAAGGATGTCAGCAAAGATATGTGTCTGCAGGGTGGATCCCAAAATCTGGTGAGAAGGACTCGGGGGTTAAAGACCCTGCAGCTGGTGTACATGTTGGTAACACAGAGGACTAGGGAGATACACACTCCTGAGGAAGATTTGTGGAAGAATCAGAGTGCTCTTGCAAGCTATTCTGAGTAAGAGGAATAGGGTTATGAAACTTGTTGAAATAGCCCTAAAAGTAAAGAAAAAAATGAGAACATTGCAGAGCTGTAAAAGAATGAGCAGTGGGACAGAGATGGATGGGCCTCTGAGAAGATCAGCCAGCACACACAGTGCTTATGGGAGCTCCTGAAAGACCTACTGAGTGCTGTTAAAACAGTTAAAGTGGAGCTGAATGTGGTTTTTTTTTTTCCCAAGTGCTGTAATACAAATTGGAATGTGAGCTAATTTACTGCGGAAAAACAGGGAGTTGTGTTGTAAGGATGTTGATTTCCAGAACAAGAAAGAAGGTGATACTGCCCAGAGATGCCCAAAAAGGAGCCGTGAGGCTTCTGGAGTCAGATAAGTGTTTTAACTATAACTTGACTTTTCTGCTGCATTTCAGCATCAGACTGCCTTCCTGATGGAACCCTTAGTTGGTGTCTTGATTGTTCTGCTATCAAAACAGTGGCCAAAAACTTTCCTTTTGAGCATAGCAGGCAGGTGACAGACCTAGGATGTGGCCTCTGGGTCCATGTCTTCTGTCTGCTAGTCATGTAATCCAGGTTTGGATATCTCAAGTGGAAGTGTTACTGGTTGTTTTAGCTTACCTTTACAATCAGAGGACAGAAATATTCTTCCCAATGGTGTCACCTTGCACATCTTGCTGCCATGGCTTGATGCTGAGCTACGTGGTGAGTAAACTTCCCAATGAGAAAATTTCCCAAGGATTCGTGTTGGAGCCAGACATAACATGGGGGTATGGTATGGACAAGATGAGACCCAGAAGACACAATTTATGAATTCTTGAAATAGGGTAATATCTTGTAAAGTGGGAGAGGTCCTCTTATGCTCAGCTGAGTGATCTCAGATCTGTGGATCTTTAGTTACCTACAGCCGTAGGTGGTAAGGTGTTCAGGTGTTATTCACCTCCTCATTATGCACCTCTAAGCAAGGTGCATGTGTTCTCCAAATGCAAAACCACGCACATCATGCAAGGAAAAAGCCTGAGTATCCTTATCTATGTGCCTTTCTACTCCAAATTACTGTTGGGCAGTTTAGCACACTTCATGCACCATTAGATTTGCATTGGTTATCTGACTTGATCACCATTAATATTCAGTCCGTCAACGTGCAAATGCTACTCTGGGAAATAAATATCCATAAAATGTTTTGTTGAAACTCCCAACCAAAATAAAGGCAGGTGATGCTACTAACTGAACTGTACAGCCGATGAGTAGTAAGAGCTTCTGAAATAGCTTCTTGATTGAGAATATATGTCTCATTAATCTTTTAAACAGGACAGTGTGAGCTGAGCACAAAAAGAGAATGGAGCCTCCAGCAGCATCCTTGGCCCTGCCCTTAGGACAAGGGCTGCAGTGCTTGGGCCTGATTAAAGAAGTCACTTAGGTGGAGGTGGTATTTTATGGAGGTGCTTAAAATACCACGGGCTACGTTCACTGAAGGACATAACTGCCTTGCAGGCAATTGGATCCAAAATGGAGAGCCTCCCTTGTCCTGCTTAGCTGCTTCTCTTTCTGCAGGTAGCTGTGTTCTTCACAAACTTATTTTTTACTGCTTAACCTCCCCTAACACCCCAAATCAGTCCCTGACCTAAAGCTCCCCAGTATTATGGGTCATGAGTGTGAGCTGTGGCTGAGTGATGATGCAGACCTCGTATATCTGGCTTGTGCTGTTATACTCCACACTGAGAAGGGCTGGAGGAGTAGAGGATCCCTACCTCCACCATGTGGTGCTTAGGGCACCTGTCCAGAAGGAGGGAGACTCACATTTGATTCCTCTTCCAGCAGTTTTGCATTTGGATTCATGGCTATCATCCTCTACTGTCCCAGGGTTAGCGGTCTCAGCACATCTCACTGAGCTGATTCCATGAGATATGGGGGCATATGTCATATGGCCCAAGCAAAAATGTGGATTAGTCTGTAGCCCTGCACTGAGGGAGCTCCCAACAAGAGAAGGAACCCAGAGCTTGGACTCTGCTTCAGCAAACATTTCTCTCACAGTGTTGTCTTTACAGCAGAGACCACAACAAGGTCATCCCTCTTGAGGGGATTCTGGATTCTTGATAAGGCATTTTTTCACCAGGTGAAATCAGGAAAAATGAGATTAGCTCCATCTACAAAACATCAAATAAACAAGTGTCTAGAATAGCCATTGAGGCACAGGGATTTGAACTGAGGCAGAGCAGAAGCTGGGTTACTCACAGCTTTGATGAATACTACCACAGCTGTGTCACAGCTCTAAGAGGGACATGGCAGCATCCCAGACTGTAAATACAAGCAAGGCTTGGCAATTGTCCTGAGAATGTTTAGTTCCCTGGTGTAGGTAATTCATTAGAGGTGTTTGGTAGTTTTGTCCTCCCTTCTCATCCTGTTACAAGGCCAGAAGCATTTTTGAACCAATTGGTCATCTCATGAATATGTAGGACTTTGTTTGGCTGTAACCTCCAGTGTAGAAACTGCCAGTGGCTCACAGAACTCTTGGCAAACCAGAGGACTTGCTTTTCATTACCACTTGTACCAGTGATTCATGTTGTCTTTGGCTGGTTGGATCACTTTGATGTTCCTCTGTTTCCTCAGGTCCTTGAACTCCATAGCCCAAATGTAATACATGAAATTATTAACTGCTGCAGTTGCTTGTCCTAACATGAATTCAGACATAAACACTTTACAAATTAGTACAGAGCAAACAAAGCCACATTAGAAGAATAGCTGAAGCTTTTCCTCTCTTATTTTTTTCAAGTATGGTTTAGCAAAATCAATTCTAATATCTTTTAAAAAGTGATGCCAATACCAAAGTGCTTCTGAACTTTAATGACTATTTCCCAAATATAACTGGGAAATTCTTGCTATTTTCACTGGAATAGGGCATTTTTCAGAAGGTTTTTGTGAAAATAGATGAAATATTCTGATCATAATCAACCAAGTGATAAAATAAGGATCTTCTAAACCAGAATGAAAACTGACTACTCTGCAGTGCAGCCAAGAGGCTAATGTTTGATGAAGGTTGCCTGCAGTGCAAGTCTGTCAGGCTATCATTTCTTAAATCATAGTGGTTTGCTCGATTTTCTTTTGAGGGAAGAGAAGGGAATGTGTAAAATGAATGTCAGCAGACCCCTCATCTCTACTGGCAGAATCGGTTGTAAAGTGCATCTTTGCCATTCTCCATCTTCCCTCTGGAAATGGAGGATATTCTTCTCCCTTTATTGGTTTGCTGGAAAACCAGTTTATTTTGCAATTCATCACCAGTTTTGGGTTTTTTAGCTCCCTTTCATTTTATTTTTATCATCCTATGATGTCACATTGCAGAAACATAACATTGTCTCTCTGAGTCACGGTGGGGAAAATCTAAGTGACCTATGGGTATTTGTACATATAGACATGTTTGCTATTCCATAGGGCTCTGCTCATTGCCACTATAAAGCATTTGACACATTCCTTTCTTAAAATGGCCTCTTACAGTAATTCAGTCCCCACTATGGCTCTGAATTTGCCAATGCCATCAATTACAGATTGGGTCACACTTCCAGTTTGTTGTCCCTTTGTGAGCCCTAAAAGAACCGAGGAGTGACTGGACAGTGTGGTATGCCCTGGTAGATAAATTTAAGTGTAATGGAGGACCCTGCATTCAGTCATACTGCAGCACAGAGTGATGAGCTTGAATGGAAAGGAAGAAAGTAGAGACCAGAGAGAAATGCTGTATTAAATCTTGCAGGTATGAGGATTTATACCCCAGGAGGATTTACATCCACTGTGGGCACAGCTCAACCCAGGTGCAGTAGTGTGTGGTTCTGCATGAGACTCAAGTGGTCTGTGGTCCTCAGGGGTTTTTCTGCTTATTTCAGTGGATTTTAGATCATCATGAAATTAGAATCTTTTTCACTTCTGATGGAGCTCACTTGTAGCCTCCTAATGTGCTCCTTGGGGAAGATATCTTCACTCCCTTTTTTTTTTTTTCATTCATGCCCTTTCCAGCTTTGTGTCCTAATCCTTTTTCCCAAATTGGGGATGTCAGTGTTCAGGGGAGGGGAAGCTCGGGGCACTTCAGCTGAAGTTGGCTGAAACTTGCCTGATTTAGAAAGAATGTTCATGGATATTTCTCACTCAAGCCATAATTAGTGAAACAATAAAAAAGAAAAAAAAACCTTTGCAGATTTCTAACATTTTACCATTTTTTCACCAGTTGTAAAACCAATTACACTTTGGGAATTCTCATCAGAGATTCTAAATGCTATGAAAAAAAGGATAAAAAAAAGGAGCCTGTGACTTTTGGGGGATATTCTTTTCCTTCTGTACTTTCTAGTGCCTTGAAATCTGTGTTTCCATCCCTACCTTGAAGGGAGATCTCAGCCTCAGCTCAGTGGCATTGGAAGGACTGACTCTGGAGGAAAGTCACACTCAGGAAAGGGTCATAAAGGCAAGGAGAGGGACTGCAAGTTGATCTTGTTACAATTCATCCCCTCCTTTGTAAAAGCCTTATTTCATAGAATCAGAGTGGTTTGAGTTGGAAGGGATCTTAAAGATCATCTGGTTCCAACCCCACTGCCATGGGCAGGGACACCTTACAGTAGACCAGGTTGCTCAGAGCCCCATCCAGCCTGGCCTTGAACACTTCCAGGGATGGAGTACCCACAGCTTGTCTGGGCAATCTGTGCCAGTGCCTCATCAGTAAAGAATTTCTTCTTAACATCTAACCTAATTTTTTCCTCTTTTAGTTTAAACTATTCCCTCTTGTTCTATCACTATCTGCCCATGTAAAAAGTCAGTCATCCTCTTTATTTAGACTCACTCTAAGTACTGAAAAGTCAGTTTCATTATTTTTTAAACCTTGTGGTTTGCTGTGTGTGCAGGCACTGCAGAAGAGGGTCTGGTGAGGACCTGCAGACTCCATCTGACATTGCATTCAGCCTTCTGTGAGACCTCCAGCTGCATACCCCATCCTCCTTCTCCTTGTCTAAGCCAGTTTGACAATAATACCCAGCATAACAGCATTTGAAAGGCCAGCTTATGTTGTTGTAATAACAGCAACAACGTAATTGCCTTTATTTATCATAAATTTACTTTTAGCTAGTTTTATTAAGGCTCTTGGGCTTAGGTGCTGATAAATTAACATAAATTGCTATCTTATTAATGGCTCCCACTCTAATCTTCCTTAGGATGACAAAGACTGGGGTGAAAATTCTCAGCAGAAGTTGCATTTTCTGGCAGGTTGTTTTATTATTATTATTATTGTGTAGGTTGCTTTTTATTATTGTGTAGTTCATTTTAGTATTGTGTGGTTCATTTTTATTATTGTGTGATTCTTTTTTGGGGGTTGTTTTTTTTTTTGATTCTGTCTAATTGTAATTAACTAACAGTTGAGAAAGTCAGCCTTGCTGCATCACCTGCAATTGCTGGGGTCCAAGCTGCAGCTGTAATTTAGAAGGCTGGAATAATCACATAATTACTCTGCAGTGATTACAGGAGGCTTGCATGGTCAGTGGATAAGAGAGATTAAATGGCAGTGGGAAAAAAGAGGCAGACATATGTTGCTAGTTAAGTTAACCACTTTATATTAATCCTGGCCTGCACAGGGAAAATGCCATATTCCTGCCAGAGGACTGGCTGCGCAAAACCTCTGCCCAGCTGGTGGGGAGCACAGAGCCCTGGTGCTCCAGTTCCACTGGAAAGATCAGTTTTAACAGAGGAAAATAGGAAGTAGGAAGATTAAGTCATAGAGGTAATCTTTTATTCTTTACTCTGTCATTGCTAAATCAGCCTGACATGCATTTTCCTTGGGATGGCAACCCAAACCTTGTGGGCTGCAGCAGGAATTGAGTCACACCTCTCTGAAGCAAGGTCTGGTGCAGCATTTGGCTCAACAATGCTTTGAAGTGTCTCTAGAAGGCAACTAGTCTGATAACCAAATCTTATTGCTCTTCTTTGTAATAACAAGGTACTTTAAATCTGTTCTGAATGCTGGATAAGGCAGTTTGAAAGGTCTTAAGTCAAGTGGGGTTTTCTCAGATTGTTTCCTATGCAATGGAAGAAACAAAATTTTATGGCCATTACTAATTCTCCATTAAAGGCAAGCCTGAAAATCACAGTTGTTTTTGTTACTGAAAGAAGGAAACTGGTGAGATTGTAACAGGAGGCTGCAGCCTTCCTTTTCATATAAGAAACTGTTAGGAATCTTCGTTCCCACCCCAGCTGGGCAAATGGGACCAGCAAAGCGAGGCTCATTGTTCCCCTTTACTAGCCCTGGGCTCACCCACAGGTCTTATCCTGCGCAGAAACATATGTCTGAATTTAACAGGTCTGTGGCAAGGTTAGGTTCAAGGTGGCCATGGGCTTCAAAAGGCATTTATGGGTGCAACCTTGGAACTGTATTCTCCAGGCATCCCCGAGTGCTACATGGTGACATAGAATAGAATATTTCAGTTGGAAGGGACCTATAAGGATCATTGTAAGCCTGTCTGTCTGACCACTTCAGACTGACCAAGTTATAGCATGCTATTAAGGGTGTTGTTCAAAGGCCTCTAAACAGTGACAGGGAGTGGGGAACCTCTGTAAGAAACCTGAAGACATGAAACATCCCTTCTCTGATCCCAGCCCTGTCCTAGCTCGTTTGTGATATGATTTTCATGAGGGTTAATCTACTCACAGAAGAGTCCAGAAGAGCTGCTATCAGGGATGACCTGGAAAAGTTGATGAAGGTGACTGCTGGGCACGAGGACAGGGCTTGGCTGAGAGTGGGAAATTCCAGACACAATGCAGAGGTGACCGCTGGAGATGTTGGCAAAGACCACATTTCCCAGGGGGTTGGCTTGCTTTATTTCCCTAAAAGTTTAAGGAAAAAAACTTCCAGTGAGATACAAAACCTGCTTTAAAACATTTCTGGATGGGGTCCCTCAGTGGGGAAGGGGGGCTGTCTGAAATCCGCTTCCCAAACACTGCTGCGTTATCAGTTGCACAGGTGCAGTGTACATGAGGGTAATGAAGACAGGATAGGAGGGGATTAGTAGGACATTGCAAACAAGTTTGTGCTAAGTGGCTTAGGGTTCATCCTGTCCTGCTTCTAAATGCTGACTTCTGCTGTTTCCACCTTCCAAAACACATAAACTGTTGATTTTGATTAGTAAATGAGTTTATACAGATAAGCTTTAGCCATCTGTTAACAGCAAGACGTGCCCCACCACCTCGTCTTTGACATTCAGAACTGAACTTGTGGCATTTTGGTGCAGGGTGCCCATGCTGATGTACCTCTGAACAGCCAAACACAGCCCTATTCCTGGGTACTCCATCCATGGTATTACAGTATGCAGTGCATTTAACCCCTCTGAAAATCTGTCCGAAGTCTTATACTTGTTCTTGTAAGCCTTGACAACCAGCATAGCTCTACTGTGCAGAAAAGGATGGACACTTCTGAAGAGCCCCTTAGCTCCTTTTGGCCTGTCTCTCTTTCTGCAGATCCTCTGCAACCATTTAAGTCTGGAGTAACTAATAATAGAAGAATAACTATATATAACTATTCTAGAAGAACAGAAGAAGTAACTAACAACAGAAGTCAATGTTCTGCTGACATAGTTCATACAGGGGAAAAATCCTTTCTTCAGGATGAGTCAAGTTCTTGGCTTTGGCCTTGAGTGAGTTTCTTACTACTGTTTTCAATGAGAAAGGGCAGTTGCATCACATCTAATATTCAGTTGGAAGCTTGAAAATATTCTTAAACTCCATATCACCTTCTGCATCCCAGGGCCCTGCTTGATTTGATTATCCAAATCCACCAAAACTCTCAGCCACAGAGTGGATTCAGAAGCAATTTAAGAGATCATTACCTCTAATTTGTTTTTAATTCTTCTCTCTGAAACCCAGAGAGCTGTTAGCAGTTTCAGAGTGATTATGGGGCTCTGCTCCTGGTAAGTAAAACTCCTTGGAAGGAGGCAGAAACTTACTTGCAGGATGTGAGGGGGCATTTCATGCTATCGCTTCCAGGTTGACTCCTTGCAGCATCCCATTCAGGTTCTGCCTGTGCATGAGTCTGGCAGCAGCCTACAAGTGAGCAACTCCAGCATTTCCCCACTTGATTAGGACACTTGGGGCCTATGAATTTTTCTATCCTTTGCATTGAGGGATCTGATTGCTTTTGACCTCCTAATATTGGCTTTTGTTGCCTCCAGTGTGTGACATATGGGAGGGAGTCTAGTTGACTGAACAGTCATCTTCTGGTCTTGAACTTGGGTTGCCTCCACTCTCCTTTAATATCTGTCCACATGTGCAGAGCAGGGATATTCTGTTTGTGCACTAAACCTTTATTCTTCTAAAACATATTGGCATCCAGCCTGCCCTCTGCCGAGGATAATGCCACCGTCCTCAGATCCCCAGACCCAAAGTTTCTCCCTCACTTAAGACCATGGCAATAGCTCCCAGACTATAGCTGCAACCAACCTCCTACTCCAACACAGAGGCATCACCTCTCGTCTCTCCCCTCCTGTCGACAATTGCTCACACAGCAAAATCTGCTGTACTCTCAATATCCACCTCCGTGGTGCCATTGAGCGGCTCTGGTAGAAGGGAAAGAGCAGATGTCACTGATTATGGGCTGGTGGAGCCATGATGGGAGAAAACACTGTCACGATAAAAGAGCAGCAGCTGCTATAAATGGGAAGATGTGTAGGTTTCCTGGTGAAATGCAGCGTTTCCTGGTGAAATGCAGCATTCCCTGATTCCCCACATCACTTCTTCAAGTGATAACAGGCACATCCACCCTCTTCCCTCTACACCTGTGCGTTAAACTCCAAACCCATTTCTTAGAAAACATCTCTGCTCTCCATAAAAGCTGTAGACAGAGGTATCAATTCATGTTCCATGTGAGGCGATCATTTCTGGGTTAAAATATCAAATCAGACCCAATCTCTGGTGAATGTCCTGGCATCAGGGCTGCCCACCCCAGGAGGTGGCAGCCTCGCACAGCGCAGGGCTCTCATGTGCTTGCCTGATCCCACCCAGCTACTCAGAAAGAGCGTAAAATATTTATCTGCAGATATATTTGGATCTGATTTTTTCCTCCCCCCTCTTTGTATCTGAACGTTCTCTTCTACCCTTGCCGGCACAGCATTTTTCCAGAGAAACGAGACTCTGCAATCTTGTCTACATTCTGACTTAAAGCCTGCAGGGTTGTGGTGCTTTTTTTGTTGTTTCACAGTGAAAAAAAACCCAAAAAAACCACAACCCAACAAAATTACAGCTAAATGCTTTAAAGCTAATCCGAGGTTCCTGGTACACAGAAATCATTAAAATCCAGCACATTTTACAACAGAAAAGTGAATTTTCAGAGTGCATTTTTGCCTTCCCCATGCTCATATTAAAGCTTGCTCATAATATTGAATGAGCCTTTGGCCGTCGACATGCCAAGCCTTGCTCTTGTTGATCAACAGGGATTAAAAAAAGACACCTGGGACTGCTTACACCAAGGTAATGAAACAGGAATCCAAGGGCTCTGGAGAGCAATTTGGGAAGTTTCCTTTCTTATTGCTATGGCTGGGGCAGGTTTTCCTCAAATTTAGTATTCTGTCTGGGAGAATATAAAATAATGAGACTCCTGCTGCTTCCTAGGGGAGACCCTTGAATTGCCTTAGAGATATCACTGTCAGCCTGAGTTTTTTCCTGTCTAAAGCTGACCTGAAAAAAAGGAGCAAAGAAGAAAGCAGGGGGAACATGGGCCTGTTTTGATGCTTACTGGTGGCTTTTTTTTTTTTTTTTTTGTGGGTGGAGGGGTGTTGTTTGTGGATTCATTTAACGTAAGAAACACCAGGATTAGGGAGTTTACTACTGAAAACACTTCTCTTTGGAAAATGAGAGAAACGGGGTATTGCTCACAGTGTGCTCTGAAGGTCTCTGCAATCCGTTCCCAAGGGGGAAGGGATGTTATGAGGCTGGAAAAGCACAGGGTGTTTCACAGTTGTCCATTGAAAGCATCAAAAGCTATCACAGTAAAAAAAGAGAGAGCAGCTGCTGGAGCGGTCAGGGGAAGAGAATTTGGCTGTGAGATGTGGGGTTTACAAGAAGATGGCTTTAGGGCATGAAGAATGCAAACACCAAGGAGTTTCACCAACATATTCCTTGCAAGTCAGGAGGAGGAAAACCAAAGTGCCCCATGCAGAGGGCTGGAATAAGCTGCTAGGAAAGAAAGAGAGTCATTAAGGAGAGATCTACTGTTAACTTGCTTGCCTCTAAAGCTGTCCTGATGCTGAACACGGACCTGTTGTGTCTCTGGTGTTGCCCCTTGGGCTCTCACCACTGACTGCAATAACTGATGGTCCCATAGGAAAGCCATTATTCCACACATTTATGGCACGTCAGGGGCTGATCTGCAGAGCAGAGCTCTGCCTGGCTGCAGCTGAGCTTGCAGACAAGGTGGAAAGGACAGATGTGGCACCACAGTGGCCTTTTTATGGGGCCCTGTGTGCAAATTACACCTGCCACACAGCCATTGACCCCCAGCTGTGATGAATAAATGCGAGAGGTTTAGCAATCATCTCTGTTGGCAAATTAAATGAAATGAGGAGCTGGGCAAAGCATAGAATGGTTTGGATAGGAAAGGACATTTAAAGGTCATATAGCCCAACCCCTGTGCAATGAACTGGGACATCTTCAACTAGATCAGGTTGCTCAAAGCCCCATCCAACCTGGCCTTGAACACTTGAAGGATGGAATCCACCACCTCTCTAGGCAACCTGTGCCAGTGTTTTACCACCCTCGTTGTAGAAAATTTCTTCCTTAAAATAGCGACCCAACTTATTGCATGATTTGCTGCCAGTAATTTGAGTGGTGGTGCCTGGAGTTTGCTTATGTTTCACCTTGAATGGACATGGAAGTTCAGGCACTTGGAGCTGCAACTGTAGGAAATGCCACCCAAACCTGGCTGCTTTTGGGAAGCTCTCCCCATGATTTGGGGTGGGAAAAAGTGTGCTGGGGGCACTGATCAGCTGTGGGACACCAGAAATAAGTGGTGGCTTCAAAGCATGTTAGGAGGTTGGATCACAGCAGCCCCGGGGATGAGACAACAGAGGATGAAAAAAATTAAGAACAGGGTTTTCAAACAGTGCTGGGGATTCAGTGAAGGAAAATCAAAGGATACATCCCCAGTGAGAGCTACTTCCCAGTCTCTACCCCTCTGGATACAGGTGAACCTAGTCCACTTCCATCCCATCGGGATGCCAAACTGGCTCTGCAGCTTGTGGAGGATGTGCCAACCTTCTCCTGGGTATCCACCTTTGTTAGGGTTGGCGCAGAGCTGGCGTGTCTCTCATCACCCTGGACTCTTTCTGAGCTGCTCTTTTGTTCGCTGGAGCAAAAAAACAGGTCTCATGTGAGGGGCCAGGCAGCTGGGGCCACCATCTGAAAATAAAAGGCCACAGAGATAAAGGAGAGCTTGCGAAGCCCTGTTTCACACAAAGGGGAATAAACATATGGGATAAATTAACTAGCAAGGTGGCTGAAACCATGCTATAAATAAGACTATAAATAAGTTCAAGAGGCATGTCGACAGGCTGCTGAGAAAAACAAACACGGCGGGGATTGAGGATATTAGGATGGGGATGATGGGACCCAAAAGGTAAGCTTTTGATAAAGGGAAAATAAGATGAAGAAGCAGTCTCATCTCTTCTTGTTCCAGCTGTGCTGTGAGTTGGAGGAAAGAGCTGTTTCTGACCAACATGTCTGAACCAGCATAAGGAAGGTTTTGCCCATAAAGTTGGGGGTTGTCGAAGAGAGTAGGCAGCATGATGTAAGAAATTGAGTGTTAGGTGTCTCTGCTTTTGGAGCTGCTCTAAGGGGTAGAAGTGTGGGTTCAGAGGCTTGTATAATCAGAAATACATCTGGAGGGCAGGGGGGTGTCCTGCACGGTATCCTGCTGAGAAGAGAGAGGGTGAGGGTACGGGGGGAGGGACCTTGGCTCTGGGGAGCACCTCGGCAAGGAGCAACGGCAAAGGGCAGAGACCCCTCTATAAAACACTCCTCTGCAATAAAGCAGGAAGAAATCATGTCATGATGAAGTGAGATCTTATGCCAGGAGAGGAGCTGAACTGCAGTGGTGTCTGGTGGAGACATGGAGATGCAGTGCTGATGTGAGAGAGGTCAGAACCTACTCCTGCCTCAGCCCCAAATAATTTCTTGACATTGTCAACAGACTTGGGGAGAAAGGAGTGGTGAATTCAAGTAAACTACTTGGGTGTAGTAGATGCTTTTTGATTGCCTTGGCCAAGCAGCTCTTTAGGAACTAAAGAATGACCCAAGTCCACCAAAGTCATCCATCTCCAAGATTTTATGTAATCTTTTTTTTTTTTTTTTTTCTGTGTAACAGACCTTAATAACTCTGCACAGGAAAACGCCACATTTAAATCAAACAGGAAATATGTTCTGAGCTTTATGGAGGAATATATTTCTAAAATCCATGGATGGCCAAATGGAGTAAACATCCTATTCTGTGATACTTGCAGATCCAGACAGACTGATTTTATCACCTATAGCAGCCACTTTTTTTGGCTGCCATGGTGGGAAATGAGCTGGGAATCTCCAGAGTGAGAAGCCAAGGTTTGATAAATTGGAATTTAAAGTCATGTTAATGACAGTTTGCACTTCCAGGGAATACAGCTGATAAGTTTTAGGGGATTTTTGATGCTATTGTGACAATAAACTCCTAATGTCTTTTCTGACTCCCTGAAGCCTGGCATCATTCCCAACAGAAAGGAGGTATTAGAACCCCTGCATTGCTTTCTTTGAAAATCAAGCTTTCTTGCTATCCAAGTGAACACTACAGACATGTGTCTATTGTGCAAAGGTATCAGAGCATCTGTTCTGGGATCTGGATTGGGACTTCCCTCCCCACCTTGGCCATAACAGGCCTTTCTGAGGTTTTAGGCAAAGAAAACCCAGTTTTGGGATGCTATTGCAAATACTAATAGCTACAATCTGAGCAGCATGACCTAAGGGGGAAAAATATGTCTTTTGTGAAAATTGCTGATGAAGATAGAGGCATTGAAGGAACATTTATGGCAGTTATAGAATCATGGAATTGTTTAGATTGGAAAAGATTCTATGATGATAGAGTCCAATCATTAACCCAGCACTGCCAAGACCACCATTAAACCATGTCTCTAAGTGCCACATCAACACATCTTTTAAATACCTCCAGGGATGGTGACTCCATCACTGCCCTGGGTAGCTTGTTCCAATCACTCTGGTGCCTGTGAATGCTGAAATGCCCGGGCAAGTAGGTGTGGTTTTTGTGAGCCGCCGTATTTTGTGACTTCCAAAATTCCATTCAAGCTGAAATGCAGGTACCTAAGTCCCTTTGCAGATTTGGGCCTTGCAGCAAATATTTTAGTTTGAAGTTTTCCCTATAAGTGTCCAGAAAGTAACAAAATGTGATGTTAGCCTTTAGACATCACAGCCCAGTGAAAGAAAGCCTGATGAGATGGTTCCTCAGAGTTAATTTATCCATTCATTATTAATGTGTGCCTGGAATTTCAATTTACTCTCATTAAAATGTGATTGATGGTAAAGATACAGCACATAACAGTCACACCACACCAGGTCTTTCTTTGCACTCAGCAGAAAAAGCCAAGAGCTGCTTCATGAGCAAAATCAGGCTTTTTGCTCTGCTTTCTGTGTGAAAGTGGGGCTTTTCTGGTCTCTCTATAGAAACTGCTTTTCCTTTGCCTCTTTCAAAACCAAAATTGCTGCTACTTCATTGCCACGCTGTAAATTGACAAAAATGGAGAGAAATGCAGAGAAAACATATGAAATGTCACTTAATGGGCTTGCAGTTTTAACAACGGCACAGTGAAAAGATGCTCAAGGGGGTGATGCTGATACCCTACGTCTGAAGCTGGTGATGGAGGCTCCTCCACCATTACACAGAGCAGTCTCACCGTGCCACGTGGTCCCTGCTACCCTCCTCCTCCTCCTCTGAACGTGGGCGGTGATTTCCTGCGTAGCCTGGCCAGGCTCCAAGATATGCTCTGAGCCAAACCCTGGCCTGCAGTCATACAGGAGTTAAGGCCTCATTAGTTTCTTATTCCCATGTCAGCAGGCTCTGAATTGGCCAGCTGGTTTCTGGAGGTGAGCCAAGCGGCAGCAGCACGGGCTCGGTGCCCCGCAGCAGGCACTGCTGCTGCTGCTGGAGAGATGCACTTTGTGTGCATCCCATGGTACTGGTCCAAGTTCTTCTCCCAGGGGATCCTGCTTGAGTTAAGTTACATAGTGGAGGGTCCCAGAAGCTCCATGCCAGACTCCACTGTCTATCCAGGCTCCTAGGAAGATGTTTCTCCACTGGCTACTTTTCATCTGTCCCCTACTCTCCAAATTCCCATGTGTGCTGATCCAGAATAAGCTTTTCTTGATAGCTAGGTTCCCTGGAGAGCTGTCTGCAATCCTGCGTGTTGTGTTGGATGGTGCTCTCCTCTGTGAAGCAAACATCTAAAGAGTTGACTACCCTTTCATCTCTTGAGCCAAATTTTCAATGCTAAGTCAGAGCCAGCAGGATCTAACCTGATCTTCCTATCTTCTTCTGGACAGCTTCAGCCTCAGCCTGCAAAGAACCACTCTTTTCATCTGGCACTAGGCACAAAATCCACTGGCAAGAGATTTTCTTTCCTTAGATGCGGGTGGGGCAAGTACTGTTGCAAATCATGCTTAAAATTCAAGCTGGCAGAAAAGCTCTGAAATGCTTTTGAAAAGCTGAGCAAAATGTTTATGTGTGGCTGTGCAACTTGTCCTTGGGGAAGGGAGAAAGGGACAACTGCTGGTCTCCCACCATGACTGGGTTTTTTTCACCCATTCCCTCTTGATCTCTTTCATACCTTTTTTTCTTTTTTATTCTTAGATCGCCTCAGTAATATGGTCCATATGTTTATTATCCTTCCAGTGAAAGCACATTTCTACGTTGCCATGTTTTCCTAGCGTGCAGCAGTTTTCTAGGTGGAATTTCAAGCCTTTTGATAATTTCCGAAGTTGGCAATTAGGTCACTGCCTCCCCACTGCCTCTTGCAATAAAAATAAACTTCCATTTCCTTTAGTTTCCCTCATACCAATACCCAGGAATTTCCAAATGGTTTCTGTCATTCTCCAAAGCTTTGTTCCTCAGGGTAACTGCAGAGTATCCGAGACAAGGTCACAGATCACATATATGGGTCTCTAGGTGAGATGTAGCCACTCCTTTGCAAAGCAAAACCTCTTCTTGCCCCTGATTTACACACTGTTCCCCTTGCAACTCAGCACCCTCTGTGTTGCTTTCTTTTCTGCAGCATTGCAGATGGGGAAGTTTTCTGCCCTGGTAAATGAACGATTTCCTATGCCACATGAAGAACATGGGTGTTTGAGTCCTTTACTTGCTCTTTGTTGTCTTTCTGTTTCCCTGTGGTTCAGCAGTAGATATGATTACTTGGCACCCTCTGGTCCTCTGTGTGGCGAGGTGGTGGTGGGTTTGGTAAGGATGTGGAATTACAGATTCAGAAACAGAGGGGCATTTTTCCAGGCTGACTTTGACCATTTATTGCATCGCATCAAGTCCCTCATTCGGGCAAAAGTCCTGCTCAGGACAGCGAGCTTTTACGAATTAGATGTTACTGAGTCCCAGAATTAGACTTTACTGTGTCCCACTTATTTCTGAAGGATAGACTTCTGCAATGGTGTGAGCTTGCAAAGGAGTTTTTGGGAGTCTCAAGGCATTTGGTACCACTTTCTTGAAAAGCTATGAAAGCTTGGCAGAGATTACATCAAACTTACCTCCAGGAAAATAAAAAAATAATAAGACTGCAGGAGCTAAGCAGTTAAACAGGAGGAGAGAATCCAGAGCCTGTTTATGAACAAGTTTTGCAAATCCCAGTTAGAAAATCTCAGTAGTATTTTGGGGTCGGTGAAACAGAGACTTAATAGGAAGAAAATATCCCACATACTGTAGAGGAACTTTTCCTAGCGAGAAGTCTTGAGCAGTGGGGATTTCTTTCAGAGACAGAAAAAATTGCTGCTGAAAGAAAAGATATCAACAGTCTGTCTGAGTAGACTTACAGATTGTTGTTCATTCATGTTAATAACTTTGAACAAAGAGAATTCAACAGAAATTTCACCAGCAAGTGGCACTTCTTCCAGACCTGTGCTGTCAGGCTGGAAGCTCGCTATAGGTTTGAGTTGTTTGAGATCTGAAACTTGAGTCATACAGAAGACCTTCCTCTCACATTATCTAAGTTACAAAATTCAAATCTCCTTGCTATTGTCTGTGACTTCAGGTATGCCTAAATTACATTAACTGTTTCTTCAGGCTTTTTATGCGAGTTATCACAGTCAGAGATGGGAGCATTATTCCAATGCCTTAATGTTGAAGAGCTGATGCTTTTTTCTTTAGCAAAAGATGAGGAGGCAAAGTTGGGGGGCAGTCTTTGTCCTGGTTCTGGAGGTGTTTGGTGGTTGCATTGTGCTCTTTAATTTTTTACAGGTGGATAATAAATGTACAGTTTTATGTTTCGTTATGGAGTGTAGAAGCTCTGAGATCAGGACAAAATGCTTTCAACGTCTTGTTAAGATGTTTTCTTTTATGTGTGATAATGAACTCTCACCTCATACAAATTAAGGTCACGTGACCAAAAATCTGTGATGTATTTCTTTCTCCTCAAGTTATGAGAGTCAATGAACCAACCTTGTGCTGGGTATTGCACAACACTGAAAAACAGCATGCGATTACATTGTCTGCTTTGATATTTCAGTAGCAATTCTGGTTGAGGCCCTTAGAAGGTCTCCACCTTTTCCATCATGTCCATATTGTCCAACAGTAACATATCTGACACATCAGAATCCTGTTTAGCATTTATTTTACACAGTACTTGAGCATTTGTTTAAGTCATAATACCAAAGGAAATTTGTCTAACTTGAAGAAAACCAGAGAAAAGCCATTTTTTTGTGTTTTAAGTGGATTCTGAAGTTGATTAAAGATGTTTACTGACCTCAGAAAAATGGAGCTCTCTTGCATTACAAAACGAGTCTTCAAGGCAAGCAGCAGAGGAAGCAGGGAGATATGGCTTGAGCTGTCATGAAGGAATCAGATTCAGTTTAAACCCCTGGATCACCCATTTATTGGAACTGGTTTTCCCAAGAATGGGCTCTTCTTTGAATTACACAAACAGCTATCTCCTTGCTTCCTAAAGGACTCTGGAAAGAGTCATTTTCCAAAAGTACTCAAAGAAGCTCTGAATACTTAGCCCCACACCTGATTTTATACTCAAGGAATGTTTTAAACTCCTCGTGGACATTTTATATTCATAGAGTGTGAGTTTTCTGTGATTTAGCTCTAGGTGAATGTTGATTTTGTAGTGTGCTCAGCAAAAGTTGCACTTCTCCTGCACTAGGAGAGGAAAAGTCCCATGTCGAAGCTATTATTAGAAAATTCATTCATGCAACTCTTGTGCATATGGACTTGTGTAGATTATGGCCATGCTTTATCTCCTGGATTAAAGCCCTCTTCCTTGGCCTGAGAGCTGGCTGCAAACAAGTCATGCAGAGGCATGTGTGAGTGCACACTCACAGCCAGCTTGTTTTGTTCCCATCCCACCATAGTTCATTTTGCCTTCACAGACAAGACTGTGTCTGCACGTAGAAAAAATCAGCTGCCAAGGGAAATAAAATCTAACCCGACATGAAGACTTAGATGCTTCTTTGGTGCATGGCAGCTCCAAGCAAGCTGTTAAGACTGCCCTCTAATTTTGGACCTTGGCGTACAGCAACACATCTCATTCCTGGCAAGTGAAGAAGTTCTCCTTAGGTCTGGGTGCTAGTGGCATGAGAATGAATGCATTGGATTTCTGTTTCCATTCGCCTGGAGATGTGGATGAAAATCTGAAACAACACCTGCTGACTGTCAAATCTGAATGAAGCTGTTGGGGGTGGAAAAAAAGTGGGGAGAAGAAATCTATTGCTGTTTTTGCCCATATTTTATCTTTGGCACTCATCTATTTGGTAAAATCATCAGCTGTCTGGGCATCTGCCTGTTGCTTAGCAGCAGAATCGCTCTCCTGATGCTCTGGAGTACTCTATCTGGGGATATCTCAGAGGGAAGAATTGGTCTATTATTGCTCTCAAACAGCAAATTTCTTTTTTTTCTTTATCCATGAATTAGAACAGCAAGTAATTTACAGAGAAAATACCTTGTTCCTCAGTAATTCAGTTTAGGGATGTATAGAAAGAGTCTTGTTGTCTTATTTAGAGTACTATGTTATTCACAAAATTTATCTGGGTCTTCTTGCTGCCAATGCTATCATGGGTGAATGTCTGCACATTGAATAAGATGTATGTGTCGTTCTGGTTTGTTGATAGCATCATGGATCAATATCTGTCAGTGGATGGTAGATAATTTGTGCCCTGCATTATTGCCTGGGGGAGAGGAGAGATGTTCAGAAATTCAGATAACACAATAAATAAGTAGTCATGTGGGTATTTGTTTTGTTCTGCATGGATATCCAGCTAAGGCAGAGGTACCACTTTATGGTTTTTGGTACAGCACTGGGTGACAGGCTGTGAGGATGGTACAGAATAAACAGTATAGAGACACATGCTGGCTCTCAGTGCAGTGCTCCAAAATCACTGACACCATCGTTCCATTCCTGAGCATGACAGAATGGACATAAGCATTTAACTAATTGTAAATCCCTTTCTACCTCGACACAGTCTTGGTCAGCCAAGCCCCATTTTGGAAGGCATACGTGCTTTCACAGCACAGCTGGATCCAATGGCTCAGCAGCTGAAGGAGCTAATATTTGAGCAGATGATGTACGCTGAATAGTTTGGAGAAGACACATGACAGCATAGGAGTGGGTAGGAACAGAAATTCAGCCTCCACACAAGTGGCCAACTCCTTATGAACAGAAGTGAAATCACATCCTGTGTGCTCTACTCTGCTCTCCACCTCCTTTTGGAAAACCTCATCCAGTTTCATCCAGTTGTCTGGTCCAGTGCAGCTGCTGCACTTTCTGCCTGTAAATTCCTGTCGGATGATCTCAACGTAAGAGATGCACTTCCTTAAGGTCCTGTGCCCAATGGCTGGACCTGCAGAGTGCCATCTCAGGTCTGAGCACACCGCTTCTTGCCCCTGCTGGCCTGTGGTGTCTTCTGCCGCTCAGCTTCCTCCTGATGCAGTTCAGTGCCAGAGGAATTAGAAAATTCGGTGACTTGGAATCATAGCATCCTTACAGTTGGAAAAAAATCCCTAAGATCATTGAGTCCAACCATTAATCTAACTGTACCCTGTCGCACAGCTTAGCTGGGGAGATTGTCAACCACAATTACCTCAGGGACTGAAGGTTGTAAAATGCCCTGGCCCAGGCCCAGCCCATCTTCTGCATTGCAGCCCCATTGCAAGCAGTCAAAATCTGCCTCTCAGGTTCCCTGCTGTCTCCCACCCCTGTTTCCTCTCTACTCTCTTCATGCGATGTTCCTTTCTTGGAGCAGACCTTTACAGACTGCCTCTGTGCGATCCCACCACTAATCCAGGAGCCAGTGCCATGCCTGTACTCCAACTCACACAGGTCCTAACGTACCTCCTGTTGCCTTTCCTTGGAAGAAGAGCCCCCAGTCTTCTTTCTTACACTTCACTTTTTGAATGCATGACCCAATCTCATAATTTTTTTTTTGGCCAGAACACACATTGGCCCTGGCGCAGCAGAAGAAATGGGATGAATTTAGTCCTGGAACACAGCAAACAGGGTGAATGGACATTGGCTTTCTTACCCGGTTATTCTGGGATGTGTTGGTATCTGTTCAAGCAGTGTCTTGATCAACCTGGACATTCCTATCTACTTCTGTAAAGTTAGTCGGTAATGTTATGCAGCACTGAGGATAAATTCAAGGCCCAAATGATTCCTGTGTTGTAAAGAGGTATTTTAACTTCTGGCATTAGATCTGACTGATGGCGCCTGTTTGAGCCGAGTCTGTTTCTGTACACCAAAGCTCACCTCTTCCAGCTGGCACACTGAGATTTGGCTGCGTTTCATCTGCTTTGCACCTCATCAGCAGAGAGGATGATGCTGGAACCAGTTTATGTGCTGATGTGGTAGACAGCGCGTGAGGCAGAGCAGGATGTTGGGAGTGGCTCTGCATCTGTCTCCCATCACGGGGTCTGGCTGGGATTTTTCGTCTGGCTGTGGGAAGAGCAGAGCTTAGTGAGTGAGAAGCACATGCGCCCGCAGTGCACACTCACGCCTGGGATTGCAGCTGGGGAGGGAGCAGTGTTTAATGAGCAAGGTTATGGCATGAAGTTGGGTGTTGCAAGAGTTGAGCTCCTCTTCTGGGTCTGTGTCAGTCATTTGTGAGCTTTGGATCTGTTTTTTCAACCCAGCAGAGCCTTAAACTCTTTCTGCAGTTGTTAAAATGCACAAAAATGGTCTTGATGGGGTGTGGTGTAGCTTAGCATTTGGAAAGAAGTGTGAGGCTGGTTTATAGGTGAAAGGAGCCTTAGAAAATTCAAAGCATTGTTATAACCCTCATTCACAAAGTAACTGAGGTTGGAAGGAACCTCTGGGGGTCCAACCCATCACACTCAAAGCATGGTAACGCTTCTTGTACTGCTGGGTTCCAGGACTTACTTTATTGGTTGTGCGTGGTTAAGTGAATTTGGAATTTTTGAATATTGTTTCCTTGCAAAATTCCTTCCATTGCTTGTCTGGTCTGCATATCTTCTGAGTCTGAGAGAGCTGTTTGGGCTGAATGGTGCCAAACTGTGGAGTGGAGTCTTTCCTCTGCACACCCTCTTCTCCATGGAAAAGTGCCTGGAAAACAGTCTGATTCACAGCAGATTTCAAGCCTGTGGATCCTCAGAGGGATATGATTTATATCTGAGGGTTCTGGTGTGTAAATGAGATTGCACTGCATTCACAGAGATGTTTGAGTCATGTGAGGGCCAGCTCCTAAACTGGAGAAGATGCCACCCATTTGGCTGTGCGAAGAGACTCTGGGCTATCAGCAGCCCTTGGCTGGGCACACAGATGCTGATCAGCTCCACTGTCCCAGAAGGAGGGCAGAGGTGAGTTGGAGGAGGTAATACCAACAGCCAGAAGTCTGTCCATCGCAACCATATCTCCAACACAACTGCAAGACTTGGCTCACAACAAGACCTGCTGAGGAGTGCCCTTGATTTGAGAGGGTCCTCTTCTGAGAGAGTTGGGGCAGAGCTTTACTCTCCTCTTCAGATGTGTTGCCTGGGCTTTGGAAACTTTCCTGCAAACCACATCCCTTTTAGAACCCCTCAAACATTCCTTCACCCCAGGTTTAAATAATAATGCAACTTTTTTGGAAGTTATCTGCCTCCTGCCCAGTGCCTCATCAACAGGGCATAGAGCTTATGTCTGCTTCACGTGGGCAGGCACCCTTTTCTGTTTTTTTCAATCTATGAAAGGCTAACAGAAGAAAGCTGGTTGCTATCTGTGCCACTGCTTAATCCTCAGTCTCCAATTCCTGCTATCAGCAGTATCAGCAAGACTTTTCTCTCTGCCACCATGTTGCAGAACAGCAGATAACATAATCCTAAATCCCAGATACAATTTTGACCCTTCCACCGTGCCGCTTTATTTTTGAAAGCGAAGTCTCTTGCATCAGATGAATCACAGCTGGTAATATTCTCCTTCAGCCTATATTTCCTTAGCATCAAACCAAGCCCCATGTGCTTTCTGCTGTCTTATTTTCTGAAACTATTTTCAGTTTTCATTTGAAAATGTCTTTTAATGTGGCCATGCGTGTAAGACTTTCTTGGTAAGAGGAATCAGAAAAATTCCAAGATGCATCTTTCCCTCCTGAAAAGCTTTGATTTATGGCTAAGAAGAATTATTCTTGCTCCCCATAAAGTAATTTTTCCAGCATATTGGTTACAGACAGGGTAAGATTACTTCCAAATCCAGATAGCTGTGGATTTATCAAGCCATCTAAAATGCACATGCACATACACATGCACATATGCTTAAAAATATTCACTGAGCCAATTTTTTTTCTGTTACATAGAATAAATTCAATCAAATTCATTTAGTTTTGCATGTCCTTTAGGAACATAATTTCATTCTTAGCTTCATTACAGTAAAAACACATGATTCATGGTGGCAATTTTTTGAAAAATCCCAAATGATTTGAGTCTAAGCTGTATGGAAAGTTGTGATGAGCCAATCTCCAAACTCCCATGAGTGCTCATGACACACTTATTCAGGGAAAGACAGTGGGTGAACTTCATGGGTTAATGCATTAAGTAGAAATGGTATGTGGAGGCCTTTTTCCTGGCAAGGAGCAGCTACAGTGCTGGGTTTTCATGGAAGCAGTTGTGACCCTGCCATCTCCAGCCTTGTAGACTGGCTTGGAATTCATAAACAGTATTTGCTTTTATGTGCATGCGGGTGTAAAACCTTCTACCCTTATCTTTATAGTGTGTTTAATTCTGCTCCAAGGTTAGGAAGCTATTATTTTTGCCCAAACATCTCCATCATGCCCACTTGACAGTGTTACTGCAGAGACAGGAGCTGGAGAAAAATCCCCACGTCACAGGCTGAGCATTAAGAATCTTACAGTTTGCTCTGAACCTCTCTGGTCTGAGGCTGCTGCTCCTTAAACAGTTCATGCCACCTGTTCCTGTGCCACTGGCACACTGTGAGCTGCAGGAGCTAAGCTGATCCAGACTACTGTGGTTAATCCTGGAGGTGCCAACGGCATCTTCCAGTGCAGGTCCTGACTTGTGTGGTATCTACTGTACCAAAAAAAGGCGGAAACCACCTAAGCAACCAAGTCCTTTCCCGAGTTATCTTGGATTGCTGTGCAGAAGGGTTTGGCCTATAAATTAGACAGCAATTTAGAGGAAAAACCTGGCCCTGTATTCCTTGATGTGACCACATGCTTCTAACGGGGTGTTGTGCCCCAGGCACACTGTGGTGCCTAATGGCACCTCCTGCCCCTGCAGCTGCCCAGAATCAGCGGCTGCTGGAAACCCTCCCTAAGCCCTAAGCCAACTCCATAAAATGGGAGCAGAATTTGGCTGCTTTAGAAAAAACACCCAAAATGGCTTCTGCATCCCTAGAATCTCTCCTTCTTAACATGAAATTATTATTATGCAATTCAAAGGCCTCTTCTGAGTCAAGTCAAATAAATCACTAGAACTGTAGCCATAATTTCCTGAACTTGTTTGGATTATTTCTAGTTCTGGGCACCTGACTTGCTGTGGTCCTCATGCATCTAAAGGGTGTGCTGTGGTTCTTTTGACATTTGTCAGGTTGCTCACATGAAGACCCCTAAAACCTTCCAGTGACTGGAAGATCTTGCTGCTGCTTTCTCTTTGTAAAAAGTGTTTGTCATTAAGTGCATAATAGATGATTATAAAACCTCCCACTTTCTGTTTTGGGTCTTTTAGGGTGGAATTAAAAAAACCCACATACAACAGTGTCCCTTTGGGGCTTCATACTTAAATGTTATTTTTTTCCCCCATAACAACAGGACAGGAAGAGGCAGTGACAAGTGACAGAAGAGGAATTTGAGCAGCTGGAAAAGGGTAAAATTCAAGAAAACAATGAAGCTGTGGTAGATTTTCTCTGCGCCCTGGAATCTGAGTAGTTTTTCCATCCCACAAAAACACTCATGGAAGGGAGGTGCTTTTTTTCCCTGTTTAACTGTAACAAGAAGCATGCTGTGAATCAAAGGTGCTTCCAAGAGCATCTGGAAGTATTTCCCATCCCAAGCAGAGACTGGTGATGCCTGCTGTGAATGCTTTGCAGCATTTAGGAAAAAAAAGAAGAGAAAAATGTGGGGGAAAAGAAACGCAGCTATGACATTTTCATGGGTGTGGTGGCAGCAGGTGGAAGAAACAATGGCTGGATGTTGGGCAGTAGTGGGTACCTTACGGTGACACCAGTGTATGATGCTGTGAATGTAATACCACTGGTCCTGAGCAGCTGCTTGACTCTGTGATGGGTCACACAGGGTTTGTTTCCAGCTGTCCTGGTGCCTTTTCCAATGAGAACAACATAATTAAGATAAAAGCTTGGTCTGTGGAACCCCTTGCACTGGAGGATGATTCCCACGTGATTGACAGTGTCCTGATTAGTTTTATAGTTACTATGGAGTCCAACTGCTGGGGTGCCATTTCTGTGATCCTCATTTGTTGCCAATACTTGACTGTGGGCAGTTCACAAAGTGGACAACACGCTGAAACAATGGTGAGGATCACTTTGGTGTATGTCTGGTAGATGGAGCCATTCCTTTCTATATCCAAACCATCTCTGCTATGGGCAAGTGCCCCTTTAAACTGGAGATACAGTGAGATCCTGGGACTTAGTTCAGGAGGGGTTCTAATATCTCACTGACCCACTCTTATTTTACAGGGGGGGGAAGGTTTTGTAGTCAATGTGTGAAACTGCAAGAACTTGCTGTTCAGTTGACATGCTCTGACACATATTTTCTATATTACCTTTGTCCGGTTATTTGATCTCTCAGTGTTTCAGTTTACTGTGAGAATATTAAGACTTCTCTTACCTTGAGGATGTATTCCTTGTTGTCAGTGAGGGTCTAGGGGATCATGGGAGAAAGGGATGCTACTTGACTTGGCACCTATGAATGCTATAAACAACTCTCAGCAAGATGCTTCTTCCTTTCCTTTCTGTAAGCACATACCTCAAGGTATGTGCAAGGCTTGCTGTTCAGCCAGTTCTGGTTTCCGTGGAATTTTAAGAGCTGGTAGATATGACCATCTAATGGTGCCAGTTCTACAGAGCAAGATTGCCTTCAGAAGATGCATAACCTTGGCAGCAGGTTCATCAGTGGGTTACAAATCTTGTCTGCGAGGGCATGGTTAATTCAGCCTAGCTGTCAGAGGTGCTGCAATACTGCCTTATGCTGTATTGTCCAATACTGCTTTCACCTGCTGCGCCTCTAACCAGAGCAGGTTGGGTATATTGCTCTTTCATGGACAGTGTCACATAATGAACATTGGTTTGGGTTTTTTTATGACTTACTACATGAAGAAAGCCTGAGATTTTCTGAGCCAAAGACAGAACAACTTCTGCAATGAAACAGATCCTGTTCAGCAGAGTCTGTTCACTTTTGCTGACTTCCTAGTGGTAAATCTCAGCAAAAGCCTCAGAGAATGATACGTGGAGAATAGATAAAGACATAATATGGCAGAGAAGAAAAATCAGAAAGTTTTCTCATGCGTGTGTCTGTCTGCTGAGATGTATTTATTATCAGTTTCATATAATTTTATATTTTCCAATGTATTTCAGATATATGGTATGATATAAAAATATGGACTCTCACGACAGTGTTATAAATGATTGGAAATTACCAGCTGGGAAGTTTGTCATCTGAAATATATAACACAATGGAGGCATGTCGTATTAAAAAAAAAATCTATATTTAAAAAATAAAATAATATAAAAGAAACCCTTGTCAGAAGCAATCTGTTTTCCAGGAATGTAAAATTCTGGATGTAAAGTGGAGATTTATAAACCCTGCAGTGTGTGCACAGAAAATGGATGAAAACATGAGCCTCTGCTTGGCTCTCTGTGTCCAAGCCATGTGTACAGCATGGACCGCTTCCAGGCAGAGATCCAGCAGTGCTGCTGTCCTCCTTTCCGAAACTTTGGAAGACTGCGCTTCCCTGGTGGGGTTTACATGGGTACAGGACAGATGTTCTCTAGTCAGCAATTGGCCTTGCTAAGCTTTGGACGTGATTCTGGACCTTTGCTTTTTCTCTTTTTTTCCCTCAGAGAGTAGGAAATAAATGAATTTAATTCAGGCGAGGATGTGAAGAGCTGCTGTTCATCACGAAAGAAGCAGACATTTGCATTTATGTGAAGGTAACTGGATTTTTGAATAACATGTATTTCAGCACAATTGTGCATCCGTGGGAATTCAATTTCTGGTTTTGTGCCAGATAACCACATATCTGTCAATTGACATAAAACTGAATGCATTTGACTTAATAAGTAGCAGGCTGTTGTTGTTGTCAGGACTCACCACCCAGAGAACCCGTGGCAAATGCTGTGCATTTGGCTATTGATAACTGTTGATCCATGTGCCAATAGCAACAATAAGGCTAATCAAACAGGCTCATGGAAAGATGAAAATATCCCCAGACTTTCATCCCAGGCTTGGAAACAGGCAGTATCTACCATTCTCACGTTAACCAAAACGCAGAGGGATGTGGAATGAGAGTGTAAAGGGTCAGAAGTGATGAAAAACATACTTCACATTGCATTTATGTGAAAAATCACCTACAGGAGTGTGGTGGTGGGAGAAATGGGCCCACTGACCTGACTAGTAAAGACTCACATGAGGAGAAGCCAGAGATTTGATTGGGGCAGGGATATAAACCTGCTTGTCTTGACCTGAACAGATCAGTGCTGGTGAATTCCATTCACAAAAAGAGGGATACCTAATGTTTTAATTCAATGGGTAGACTGATGTAGGAGTCCTATTTTATGGCATTCTTGAACTATCTGTTTTTTCTAGTCTCTTAACCATCTGCTAGTCATTAATATCCCCTTGGAAAGCCAGGAATTTCTTTTCCCCCAAAAGACACATAACTTTCCATGCTTCTTTGGCTCTTCACAGAGCCTCTAAGAAAATCTCTCCCAGCTACTTGCTAGAAATTATTTTTAGGGCATAGATTTGCTGCTGAAGAGTAATTCAAGCTTTTCCTTCCATGCAGGCATCTTCTGTGAGGCTGTGGCACCAGCCTGTTCACTTGGGGGGAATAGAGTGCACATGGCCAAGGAGTTGTCAGTGAGGGTGAGACTCGTGGCAGCCAACGGCAAACACCATCTGAGCTCGGCTTCACCTCCCTTCATAGCCAGAGAAGAGAGTTCTAGGGTGTGAAACATCTGCCCTAATGTAGCCATCTGTTTTAGGATGAGATGGATCATGGCCCTATTGCACTGGATTGACTATAAGAGGAGAGTATTGCAATTAGTGGGATGGATTGCAATACTTCAGGAGCCTAATGGTAGACAGAATGGACGCTTCCTACAGGATGATCACTTCTGTTGGAGAAGAGGCTACTCCTACTGTATATGACAGCTCTGAAAAGGATCAGTGAAAGCCTTGGGTTCAAGTCTGTGTGAAAATCTATCTGTTCTCTTGGATAGCTGGTGGCACAGTGACCTCAAGGCGGAACAAGATCCTAATGCAAAATAAATGCCTAAAAATGGGCAGAGATGCATTTGTGGGACTGAGAGTGGATTAATTCAGTATGTTTTGAATATACTAAAAATAAGCACAAGCACTAATGGCCTTTTTAATGGTTAGAAAGATATTAATGTTAATGGACTTCTATCCTCACTATCCACTATCTGCCTAAAATGTGTTTGGTGTCATTGGCCAAAGTCAGACAATATCACCCAAGCTAATTCTTGTCTGAGTGAGTTAATAAGCAACATGGGGACACCTCTTGGGATTTCAGGTGGCACAGCTGTGAAATATTTAGTGAGAAAAGGACTGATGCTGTTTCAAAAGACTCTAAAGAAAGATATCAAATCTAATTTTTGAAATGCCAGGACTATGTCTCCTGCATATCAGTGTGTTTTCTCCACCCACTTTTCTTTACAGAAATAGCCCAGAGGGGAGGGGGGAGGGAGAAAAAAGAAAAAGACCACTAAAGGCAAAAGTGGGAGAATTTGATGTATCCATGTAAACCCTGTATTTGTTCTATTTTAGCTCTTTTTTTTTTTTTTCCTGGAGATGGAAAATTTTGTTCTTGCAATTTATAATCTTGCACTATTACCTTTGTGTGAAACTGGGGAAGGTGGAGGGAAGGTGGGGAATGCATTTCTGGTAATATCTAACTGCTTTTATTAGACCACACACTAATTCCCAATCTTTGTATTCCACAGCCTTATTTACATTACATTATCATTTCATTTGCGGGCCCCTTGGAGCTCTCAGTCACTTTGGGGAGCTCTCTAAATTTGCCTTTCATCACGTATTAATGAAGTGTTAATAGCTCACCCAAGCCAATTTTGAGCAAACACTATGTGATATGTTTGTGTTGTGCAAACAGCCCATGTGCTTTGCTAATACATGACCAGTGGGGACAAGGCATGTGCCACCTCCTTGTTAATTTCTTCTTCCTTTGCTTGCTTTGCTTTCACATGACATCCCAGGCCTTTCGAGGCCAGCATGGACCTTTCTGCAGCAAAACTGAACTCCCAAAGCTCTGTGCACCACGTCTGGTGGCAGAGGGCAGAAGAATGACACAAAGTCATTGAAAATTGGGCAATTTCTGGAGGCAAGATATCTGCTGGATGTGCACACAGCTGGTAGCTGGTTTGCTCCAGAAATCAGGTAGAGCACTGCCCGAAGGAGCAAAGGTGGTGGATTACCTCTTGCTGCCCAAATTGATAGGGCTGGATGTCTGAGCCTGTGCCATCTTCTCTAGTGCACTCAGGGGTTTGGGGATTTTGACTTGCCTGTTACTGCCTTTAGCAGTTAATTCTGTTAAGTGTGTTTGCCTGGTGTTTCCCATCCAAACTGAGAGCAAAAATATTTTGTTAATGACCTTGGTGAATGAATTGAGCTGGATAAAAAGTTGAAAATGTACATTCATGAGAAACTCCATTCTTCTTTGGTTGTTTTTTTTTTTTTTTTCCCCAAGATGAGCAAGTTCCAAATGCAGGGGGGAGATCCAACCCTTTTTTTTGCCAATCCCCACAATGAGAGAGTGTTTGATGTCCTTTTTTTTCTTAGGGAGTCAGGAACCACACTTTCTCCATGTTTCCTTCTGTGTTGCCTCTTGCACAGTCCCCAGTTCATGTTGGTTTTCTGAAAAGAAGCTAGAAGGTGAGGAAGGAATAGGAAACTACTTAAAATGTGCTGCATTTTCTTACCTTCCCTTTTTTTGTCTTCAGCTGCTTCTGGACACATTCTGCCCTGACCTGGTAGCACCCGGATTAGTGCTCCTGAAATACAGAGAAGGAAAAAATCTGATACTCCAGAGAATATTCCCCTGGGCATATGCTAACCAAGTAAACTCTTGCAGAATCAAGCTGTTGCATTCATGCAAGTGATGGGAAAAGGCACGGTGATGTATTTTTAGAACACTTTCAGGAAGAGCTTATTGACAGGTCCTTAATAAAAGCTAAAAAAAATGCTTGTTTCAGATGCCAGTGCCGTGTGAGAGAGGGGGTGATAAGGCTTCTGAAGAATGTTTTACTGTCTCTAAAACAACCTTCCCTGATGAATCCCCAGCATCCCCTGTCTATAAAAGCAGTGGGACAGGGCAGCAGGGAGCTGTGGTGGGGATGATGGAGACTCTTGTTGTGCATAATGCACCCTGATCACTTGGAAGGTCTTGGAGAGACAGCATCTCCTAGACGAGCAGACCTCATTACTAATTCAATGTTCCCATCAGCCAGGGATGACATTTGCAGTCCCCTTCAAAGGACAGGGTTGTGTTTCTTGCAGCCTTTGCAGTCTGGACCATGCTGTGTTGCAAGACCCATGACAGAGCTCAGCTGAAGGGATGTTGTAGCTTTTAAACATATTCAAGAAGCACAGTGTCTCCTTTTTTTTTCAATGAACCTCCCATGAATTCTCTAGGATATGTGATAGGATGCGACTCTCATGCTGCTGACCTTTTAATAACAATAAAATCACTCAGTGGTGCACTTTATTTTGATTTATCATTGCATAACGTAAAGGGATTATATATCAAAGGAGGCACTAAAATGATAAGACTAATAAGAAGAAACCAGAGGAAGATGGGGAATAACTGGAAGAAGTTTCATTGGTATTTTCAGTCAAAGGAGATAGGAAACTATGGCTTATCTTGAATGGCCTTGGGAAGCATTTTTTTTCTCCTTTCTGACAGCTGAAAATGCAGAGATCATGTCAAAATAAACTCATATTTAAAAAAAATGTGCAGGCTATGTAGAATTTCTCTCCAGTAACTGGAGTACTGGACATTTTCTGTGGGCTTCGACTATGTTATTTTTTGCATTTAAATTATTTTCAAAAAAAAGGAGATTTATCCACAGCCTTCATATATTTTGATTTTATTCTTTTTTATTATCAGGACAATATGATCCATTGGCATAGCAAATATCAAAAGTTAGACTGATAAACGCTTCAAGATTTTCTTTTAAGAGAAGATGGTATGAGAGGTGATTTTTTTTTTTATTGCTCAAAAACCTCCTGTTTTATGTCCCTTACAAACATTGGCAATAAGTGTTGGGGGGTGTTTTTATGTCCCCACAAGGGATGTGTATAGGGTCTGCTGCTCGAGAGAGATGCCCAGCTGAGGCGGGGAAATTCCTGTGGTCTGTGGTATTGCAGCAGGGGCTGAGGGCCCTGGCTGTGGCTGGATGCTGCACAGTGGTAAACTGTCTCTCCAGTGGGTCTTGCCACAACCCGGCTGTGGTGGTGTGGGTGTTTGTCCATGTCTTAGCACAAGCACATCCACTGTTGGTAGTTTGGGCATGGTGTGGAGCATCCACAGAGTGCCAAGGAAATGAGACAGTGGAAAACATCCAGGTAAACCATTAGGTTTGGACTGAAGTGAAGTTCACCCGTGCTCAGCACTTGTTCTGTGCTCCTAAAAAGTGTCATTGCACACAGAGAGCTCAGACACTGAGCCAGACTGGGCAACCAGAAATACCTCAGCAAGTCCTTCTGCACATGGCGGTGAGCCAAGGCCAGGAGCAGAGCTGGGCTGGTCCCAAAGGTGGATCCACAAGAACTGGTGCACTCTGCCAACCTCCTCCTGCAGCTAAGAGGCTGAAGCAGACAGATAGCAACCATGGTGTTTGGAGAAGGAACACGCTTGTCAAAGTGACAGGTAAGGCAACCAAAATGATTTGTGAATTTCAGTTACATTTGAATAGATTCATTAAGAATTTACAGGAAAACTTTGGGAATATCAAAATGCAACTTTTTTCCTTCATAGGTTGTTGAAACTGAGTGTTTTTACATATTTAAGTGATATTTAAAGAAGTCCTCATTCTATAAACAGCCTTTTGGTTACAAAGATTGACTTGTGGCGAAAGAAAACTTTTTAAAACATGCCCAAATCATTCTGTACAAAACTGAAGGTTTGGAGTGAGCTTTTTATGATTGTTTGGCCAAAAACCAGTCCAAATTCTCCTAATTCTACCTGACCTCCTTTCTCCTCCACTTTTTTCATCAGAGCAGCAACGGTACCAGGAAAGGACTGCAACCAGGAGGCTCAATTCAGCTCATCAGTGTCGACATGGGAGGTCACCTCTTTCTTCTACTATAAACCTTAGAAATTACCAACCATTAACATTTCATCAGTTCAGGGATTTGAATGGCAACTTGCACAGTAGCTGTCTACAACCAATGCTGGCTGTGCTGCAAGGCAGCCTTTCCCAGGGTGTTTTGGGTGCAGCTGCTGTGGTTAATTCAAGTACTGATTGTGACTGTAAGGCCATGTAGCCTGACCAGTCCACTGATATCACAGCTGGACTCCAGTCTGCTGTGTGTCTGGAAAGGTGTAAATCCACTGGAGACCGTGAAAAGAAGGAAAACAAATAGGAATGAGGTCTGAAAACACATGGAAGAAGGTCTTGTAAGGAAAGATAAGAAATAAGTAATTCTAAATGAGGGGTTGGCACTCTGCTTTGTGGGCTGCTGTCCTTGAGAAATTCACAGACGGGTGTAAAAAGAATGTTCGTGGGGCACTGGAAGGTCACAGACACTGGAATGAAGGGGAGGCAGCAGCCAGAGCTGGAGAAAAGACACAGATAAAGACAAGTGTGACAAAAGTGTCTGAGCAAGTACAAGTGGGGCTCTGATGCTCATTGCAGTCCCAGCTGAAACAGGTACTTCAGACCATTCCTGAAGGGGGACATTTATGAAAGACATTTTTGGCTTTGCAATTCATCCTGTTGGCTGGTTTATGAGCCAATTTCCTCACAGCGTGTTTCTTGCTGGAATGATGGGGAGCATTTAATTTCTTATTCCAGGAAGAGAAAATAAAAGATGAAGAGGAAAAGCCTGAGTTCAAAAGGTTCTGTTAGGTTTTCTCCATCAAGTTCAGCTGACTTTATTTTACTATAGAGCCAACTCATCCACTTAACTGAGGATGTTGGTCCCACACACCTAAGACCTCAATCACTTGTTCCCTATTGGTTGTAGAGGAATGTGTGGCAGTGGGTTCTTCATCTACATGTTTCAGCTAGAAAACTAAATTTAGGAGGAAGAATTTGGCCATGTCTAAGTAGTTTTATTTTGCAAAATGTGAAAACAGGACTCCTTTTTATGCCTTTCCAAGGGTGTTCGTAGAGGACTCTGCCTTTCCCTGCTTGATCATAGAAAATATTAAAAACATCCTTGGACCTGGATCACTCCCTTGCCCAGGTTCATGGCCAGAGACAGAGCTTGTGCCAGCACAGATGGTATTGTTAGACATGTGAGGGGAATATAGAAAAAAAAAAGAAGACAAGTAGAAAAGTGCATTTCTACTAAGAGTCATCAGCCCTCCAACTTTGAAGTGCCAGGGCATGTTTGCTGCAGTCATTTCTCAAGGTCCCCACAGAATTGCTGAGAGGAAGAAAGCCGTGTTTAGAAAAGCTGCCAGATGACAAGACCTGGGGATGTAGGGCACCAAGCAATCACACGGTGCTTTGCTTACTCAAAGTACACCTGCAGGGAGGAGAGTAGGGATGGGGGTTTGTGTCTTCGTGAGAGTGGGGGGAGAGCAGGAAGGGATAGAATAGTCTCTTAAATGCTTATAAATACCTGAAAGTCCATCTGAAGGCTACTCCTTTTGAAAATATGCATGTATTTCTATATACACATATATTTCCGTGTGACTATACAGCTCCCTTTCAGTAGTGGGCTGTGAGCAGCACACCTAGGTGTCCTGCATGCTGTGGAGGTGTTAAACCCTGAGCTTCCCAAAGCCATGGGCATGATGCAGGAGACCTTCCTTGGTGCTGCCTTATCAAATGCTGGAGGTGGCTTTTTCTAGTGTGACGTGCAGAGGCCTGCAAGCACTGGGGAGGGAGTTTGAGGGTGTGGAGCAGAGGCAGGCAATGCCCCTGCACAAGATCCTCTTGCCCCAGCTCTCTGCCCCAAAGCAGAGCTGGCCCAAGCAAGAATGTACAGAAGAGGTAAGAATGAACAGAAGAGGACCCTAGGTCTAGTGCAGGACATGTCCAAGATGACAGACAGAACAGTCTAACCTCTTACAGCTGTCATTTTAGGCTCCTGGACCAAAACTCAGGCATGCTGAAATCTGTCAGCTGAGATCCATCAGCTGACATGAAATTCTAGGAGTTGTATTTACACTGGTGAAAAAATCTTTCTTTTTCTTGGTGTCACCCACCTGTTGGGCCCTGAAGGTCTCAGTGGAAAATCTGTGAGATCCTTGGGATAGTTGCACCCCTTGGGACTTACCCCTTGACTGTTGTAAAGGTTTGCTGTATACTGGCAATATAAATGCAGAAGATTTTTAGGTGTAGAAAGGGGAGCTCCTGAGTGACCCTTACTGATCTTTTTATTCCAGTATCTCCTGCTGTGAGGCAAAACCACCCAGGCTGCTTTTAACAATATCTGGAACCAGCGGGTGTTTTCTCCATGTCTAGGTAGGGACTGGTGCAGAGGAGACGTGCAGTAGTCTGGAACACTGATTTTTCCTCAGCCCCTCCTTAGGGTGGTGGAAGAAGCACAACATGTCCTCCACCAGTCGCTCCCTCTTGTAGATGCGCTCCAGCTTCATGTGGAGGTTGGAATTCCTCCCTGGTGGAAGGTGTGCTCATGGGAAGGTTTCAGAGGCACGAGCAGGGGGTAGACAGCATCAGCCTCACAGGAACTCCAACATCCCAAGGCACACCCTACCCCAATGGCCAGCTTCCCTAGCAGATGCAACTAATCCTGGAAATTTTCGGCAGATATGGAGACGTTCATCCACCAGCTCCTCCACCATCCTGAATGATTCTGGTGGGTCCAGGAGGAAGTTGGTTGAAATTCCACACATGTCCAGTGCAACACTGGATTTTTCTTCTTGTTCCTCCTTATCTGCCTTGTTTCTGGAACTGCCCCCCTTGCTGCTGTTGGCTGGCTGATAGCTCCTTTTCCTGAGCCACCTCCAGAGCCTGAAGAGTATGAGCAGCACTCCTGCAATGGCCCAAAACTGTCACTGCTGCAAGGCAGTTCAACATCAAAAGGGTTGTCAGGCATTGAAACCAGCTGCCCAGAGAAGTGGTGAAGTCACCATCCCTGGAGGGATTTAAAAGATGTGTAGATGTGGGCCTTGGGAAGGTGATTTAGTGGTGGGCTTGGCAGTGCTAGGTTAATGGTTGGACTCAATGATCTTAGAGATCTTTTCCAACCTAAATGATTCTGTGATTCTATGATGAGGTCTGGTTGTGCAAAACTCCTAGAATACACGAGGATCTTCTGGATGGAAAATAACAGCATAGCAAAGAGTTAATGGATCCCTCTTATCTCCTGCTCTTGGAGGCAGAAATCAAAGCCATCTTGTGGTCCCACTGGCTTGTAGCATTTCACTTGTGGGACTGGCTTTGCTGAACAAGTTTGCTCTAATGTTCTGCCTGCTGATTTCTGCCTGGAAAACCCTGGGGTAAAAAAATATTTTCTGAGCTTTGGTTTAAAAAACTCCACTCTGTGTCTCGAGAGGTGGAATTGGAGACGCTCAAGCAGACTGAATAATGTAGCAGATCGAAGTCCAAACTCAGAGCCATGTTTTGCCTGTGGGTCTATTTCATTTAATTCAGAGAGTGGGAGATGAGCTGGTTTTAAGCCTAAGCATGCTGGGTTGTAAACTGCAAAGACACGGTGCTTAATGTGTTCCTATATTCCTTCCCATTGTTCACCAAGTAAATCTTGACAAGGATATGCTGGCAGGACTTAGAAAGGCTTGTGTTTTTACAAACAGTATGCTGGAGGAGAAGGAGGTGTTAGGGCTCGTGGTTTATGTAGTGGGTTGGTAGCTGGAGCAGTTTTCTAGACAGAAACGAAGAAATAATTTTTAAACACTCGACTCACAATAATCCATGCAATTCCCTTGCCCTGACTGTCATTACTTTAGCAGGCTGCATTCAAAGGAGCTCATCTTGCCCTGGAAAATTCTCTGCAAATGATCACCACATAGAAACAACTGGTTCAAACCAGAACTGTCATGATTCCACAAAAAACTGAGCTCAGTTACTTCAAAGAGACACACTAACAACCAGATAATGTTTTAAAGCAGATCAGTCTCTGAAGAAGAGTCTCTGTCCCTGCTCTCAGCAGCAGGTCAACTTTTCTATATCTCCAACCTACACCTTTGCAGAGGAGAGCCAAAAGGCACTGGGAACATTAGGTTGCAACCTTGGGCCTGGAGGTGCAGCATTGCCCCCTCCATGCTGTGCAGTGGAGGGATGGGGGGTTGCTGCAGCTGGTACTTACCTGCCCACATTGTTGCACTGCAGCACTGCATGGGGACATACACCATCTCAAGACACAACTGAGCTAAAAAGTCCTAGAGGGACCAATATTTCAGGTGATCTGTGTGATGTGCTGTGCCAGCCAGTGGCAAAATTTTGGCCCTGGGAAGAATCATGAGGCTGGAGCACTTCTGTGGGGATGAGCCACCTGTTCTACCCATGTCTATTTCTCCCATCCAAATGTAATCACCATTCTTTGTTTTTAGTACTTTCCAACTATATGTGAGATGTGGTCCATGGCTGAGGCTTCCTATGGAGAATGCAGAAGAGGACAATTTTTTCTGTGCTTTCGTCTTAAAAGCAAGGAGAGTCTCCTTGTAGTGTTGTGAAAGATAAGCCAGAGGCCTCTGGCTACAGCCCCTATTAAAAACATAGTGTGATAAGTCTGCTCTGGCCTATTGGACTGACATGGCAGGGCAGTTCTCCTGAAAGCACTTGATTTACTACCTACGATATTTTGATTAAAACATTGGTCTTATCTGGCACAACCACATGAGGCAGAGCCAAACCTGGTTCGCCGACAACTTAAAATGTTGCCGTTTCCTTGGCTACCCTCAGGGATTAGTCCTTGGTCCAATGCATTTCAATATCATTATCAGTGATTTAAGTCAGGGTCTTTTCTGATGATAAACTGCAGGTGGCGCGGCGAGTGATGGACGGTATGTACTGGGGAGGGCAGGTCACTGTCGCAGGCTGATCTGAGTTCCCTGGCTAAGCACAGCCCAGGAAAATGCATGTGAGTAACAACGTGATGCAAACTAATGCATCTGTCTTGGAGGAAAGGCTTCAGATCAGCCCCATGGGAAACCAGAAGCTCAGGGGAAAATATCAAGCTGGCCATGTAATTATCTCAGTGGGCACTTTCCAGGGCAAGAAAGAAGGGGGCAACGCCTTCCTTGGAGACAAAAATCTCTGATGAGTATGGGATCAAGATCTGGCCTTATGCATAAGGTAAGTGAAACTCTCCTGCTGAAGGAAAGGTGGCTAAGCATGTCAGAGGATGGAGAAACTAAAAATACCCAGCAACTGGAAAGTAGACTTTGTGCTATGAGGCTGAAGGAGTCTATCCTGCTTGGTATAGCAAAGGGACAGCAAAGAGGGGACTTGATTGGTGCCAAGGGGACATTTGCTTTGCAGGAGGGTTCAGGAGCTGCAAGAAGTCTGGTGGCTGGAAACTGAAGACTGAGAACACAGCCCTGAAAGAAAACACATGTTGTTGGTGGAGAGAATGGCATCCCCCCAGGAATGGCCAAAGCCAGGTAGAAACCTTAGGGAAATCTCGCACACACTAATATCCACCAGCAGTTGGATGCCTCTCACCTAACATGACACGCATGCAAAGAGGTCTGAACTGGTCCCTGTGGCTCTGTCTGGTGTCAAAGGAAAAAGAGAGGTGCTGTTTATTTCCTCTATCACAGCCACCTATCTCCAGAGGAGGGGAATTCCACCCAGCAATGCTGGACTCTACCTTTTGTTCTGAAAGACCCAATTCACCTGGTTTTGGAGAGCAGAGCCATGCTCAGGCAGTCAACCTGTATGGCAATGGAGGCACTCCCTGCTCCTCCTCCAGTGATTGCCACCCAGTGCTATGCTTCATCTTTCCATTAGGTTGTCCCCAAGGACCAGCAAGAATATTTCCCTCAACACACATCTAGCCATGTTTTCTGAAGTTATTCTTGATCTTTTCCTGAAGCATCAGAATAAGACACCAGTGGGGCTAGACCAGGTGGTATTATGGATCACACCAGGGTTTCCCTGGGTTACTGTGGCAGGATCAGATGCACAGGTTTCTACAGGACATATCGCTAAATCTAATGATATCTTTATTTTTTTAAACATTTTTTGGAGTCCATGATGTAGTTTCCCAGTTTGCTTATCTTTCTGCTAGAATGAGAGCTTCCCTGATGTCTCAGGGATGCTCAGAATCCCTAGCATTACTGCCTGGATCAGCAAAGCCCTGGAGACACTTGCAATCTTGTATCCCATCTACAGATGGGCCATGTACCTTTGAGTGTAAATTTGAGGAGTGGGTGGGCACTTCGGTCAACTCCTTTACCAGGTCCACTTCCCATGTAAGGACCAAGCAGCTGAGGTGAAGAAATTGAACATTTTCACAGAAAAAAAAAAAAAGAAAGCAGTACTTAAACACAAAATATTGTTTTATTTGTCACCGAAGGCTACACATGGTCACTTCTGTCTGCTTTTTTTTTTTTTCTAGAAGGTATCTACATCTGCACCTATTTACAGCCTGGTTGTATTTACACAGTCAAGAATACAGTATTAGAAACACAAAGTGTTGAGAAAAAAAATTTCTCAAAAAATTAGTTCCAGACTTCAGGAAAATTATTACACAGGGTAATGACAAGAGTCTTCAGTGCTGGGCTTACAGATGCAGCTTTGATACAAAGTCCTCTTCTTGGCTGGAGCTGCATTAGAAGTCCTCTCACAAAATAAACATTTTTCTTTTTAATAGAAAAGTGTGATTTTTTGATTGGTTATTTTAATAGCATCTGTGAACTGTCCAAACATTTTAATTTTCTTTTTGGAAAGTTTTATTGTTTGCTTGAACAGTTTCCAGCTCTAAGGAGAAAAAAATAATATATATATGTATATATATTTTTAGTTGATTTTCATTTGTGGTTTTCTATGCTCCCCAGAAAGCACTGACCTTTGGGATCAGAGTTAACAGCTGAACCATGTAATACTTGGTCAGGAACACAAAGTTTTATGGTAATTAAAGGAGAGCAGAAAAGAAACACAAAAGGTTTCCCTTGGGTGGGCCAGATTGTTTTTGGTGGGAGTGGCAGAGGATGGAAAACTGCCACAGGAAACGGCCCCCCGGGACATGCAATGGCCCTTTATCCAGGAGTGAGATGGGGGGTGCTGGACAGGGCCCTGTGTGTTCCCATGGTGTCTGTTTGAAGTTTGCTCTACAGTCGCAAGTAATTTTATTTAAATATACCCTAGAGATGAAAAACAACAACAAAAAGCAAACACAAGCAAGCTGTGGGTTTTTTTTTTTACAAAACTCATGAAAATTCTTTGGTGTAACAGGGGACTATTTAGTGATCATAATAAAATGAGTGATTATAATAAAAAGAGGTGCTGAAAAACTTCTATCCTCTGGAGGACTGTAACAACAGGAGCAAAAATGCCCCAAGCCAGGCTCACTATGGGATGGAGGATGCTGCTGCCCACATGGCAGCCAGATTTTATCCCATCAAACACATCCCTGGCATGGAGGCACCGTGTCCGTATTCCCCACATTTGTCAGTGCCACCAGGGCGAGGAGACAAAGTGAGTGAGATTTAACAAGCAAAGCAATCTCTTTAGCTCCATTATTAATGTTATAGGTGGTTATTTCTCCTCCCCTTTTAAAAAGCGGCCGGAGGACTAACCATGATCCCTGGCCCTGGTTTCAATTACGCAGAGATTGAATCAAAACAGACTGCTGTGCCGTAAATATAAGGGGGGCCCTCTCTGTAAATCGTAAAATTGAATTCTAAAATTTCATGTTAAGAGCCTTGTCTTTGCATAATGGATTGTGGTGCCATCCATCATGGTGACACTTACAAGTCACAGCTGAAAAAGTACTTTATTAGATTTTTTTTTAAACAATTTTGATTTATTCTGGTTACACTGTCTGTATAATAGACTGAGCAGAATCTCATGCCGATCCCTACGCTCAACAAAGCAATCACAGATATATTACAGAAATCCCTCACTGTTTCTAAGTTACAACCAAATGGTGTCTCAGGGACTGCTCCCAGTCATCTGTGCCTTCTAAACCCGAATCAAGCATTGGGGCTCTTAACGACCTTTGGTTTCATCGGCTCTCGCCTGGTGTTGTTTAGAATTGTTGGCACATTTTCATTGTGGCTCTGATCAATAGCTGTGATGACAAAGATATGATGAGCTGCATGATTCCCTCTGGTCACCGCTGCTTAATGATTTTTCCAAGCGCCAATCTTCAGTTGAAAGGGGGAAAAAATAAAATAAAATAAAGATCTCAGTGGAAATAAACATTGTGGCATTTCTCGTGATGCCAAATTAGTCTTGCTTCTCTCCCCTTGGGCTGAGCACACAGGATGTTTTTCAGCTGCTCCTGAAGCAGCTGAAGGAGTCCTCATGGCACTGCTCCTGCCTGGATGCCACATCAAGTAGGCCCCATCACTGTTGTCCCTTCAAATGGAGCATGTTTTGGTACCAGCACCAGCTACTGAAGGCTTGAGCTGTTAGTCCTTGCCATTCTCACTGGGAGATGCAGCCCCTGCTCCAGACCACTGGACTTTCTCCTCTGAGCTGTGAGATTTGGTCACAATCCGTCTCACCACCCTTTGGACTAGAGACAAGTCCAACGTCCAAAGTAATTTAAGCTACACCTTTGTATTTTTGCATTTTGGTGAGGAATCACTCCTCGTTTTGGGAGTCAAGATAAAAACGACTTCTCAAAATCAAGCCTCAAAGCATGTGAGACCGCAGCAACCTTATCCCTTGGAGGTGGCCTGGCATGCAACTGGCCTTTGAAAGAGTATCTAGAGCAATGGTGGACATGCTGGAGGGAAGGGATGCCATCCAGAGGGACCTTGACAAGCCTGTGTGGTTGGCCTGTGCGGACCTCATGAAGTTCAACAAGGCCAACAGCAAGTTCCCGTATCTGGGTCGGGCCAATCCCAAGCACAGATACAGACTGGGTGGAGAATGGATCAAGTGTAGCCTTGGGGGTGTTGGTGGGTGAGAAGCTCAACATGATCCAGCAATGTGCACTGATAGCCCAGAAAGCCAACTATGTCCTGGACTGCATCACCAGCAGCATGAGCAGCAGGTCAAAGGAGTGGATTCTGCCCCTCTGCTCTTGTGAGACCTCACCTGAAGTGCTGTGTCCAGCTCTGGGGTCTCTGACACAAGAAAGACATGAACCTATTGGAGAGAGTCCAGATGAGGTCACAAAGATGCTCAGAAGGCTGCAGCACCTCTACTATAGAGACGGGCTGAGAGAGTTTGGGTGTTCAGCCTGGAAAATGCTCTGGGGAGACCTTAGAGACCCTTGCAGTGCCTAAAGGGGCTCTAAGAGAGCTGGAGAGAGACTTTGGACAAGGGCATGGAGTGACAGAACAAAGAAGAATGGCTTCAAATTGACAGAAAGCAGATTTATATTAGATATTAGGAAGAAATTCTTTACTGTGAGGGTGGTGAGGTACTGGACAGGTTGCCCAGAGAAGTTGTGGCTGCCCCATCCGTGGAAGTGTTCAAGACCAGGTTCGATGGACCTCTGACCAACCCCGATCTCATGGAAGGTATCCCTGATCATGGCAGGAGGATTGGAATGAGATGATCTTTAAGGTACCTTCCATCTCAAACCATTCTACGATTCTATGAGATGGGGATTAGTGCTGTGGGATTTGCAGCCAGGACCTCCCAATCCTACCAAAGCAATGAATTGCTGCACCCCTTCCTATAAGCAAAGTCAGAAGGGTCAGGCACACACAGCATGGCCCATAGCAGAGGCAGAAGGGGCAACACAAGGGCTGGGAAGTGGCTATGGTGCCGTCAGTAGAATGAAAATGCTTGTGGACAGTGGAGTGCAGTCCCTTGATCAGGGCACAACTCTTTGTGTTCTCAACCCATTCCATGGGAATGCACTTGAGATACTGTAGAAAAAGCATTTTTCACTAATGGAGGGGTAAATTTAGGGCTTCAGGACTGAAAATGTTCTTGTTTTGCCATCTAGGTGAAGTTGAAAGCTTTCACAGAGGCTGAGGATTTAGGAATGTAGTAGCTGTCTTTGGTCAGGTTTGTCCCCAACACTAGACAGCCATCCCTTTTAAGTTTTCTGTTTTGATAGAGAGGAGCAACATATACATATATATACTTTTACATATATACTTTTTTCCCCTTTTTGACCTAATGTCCATAGTTCCCACGCCATGTGCAGGCCCGGGAGAAGATCCTCGTGGACCTGGCAGGCAGACAGGCGCAGTTGCATCCCACCGCTGCTTGAGGATGCTGAGAAATGCAACTCGAGGGGTTTGCCTTTGCCATGGTGCAGAGCAGGATGACTCCTGGGTCCAGGCATGCTGAGTGTGCACGGCAGGACTGTAAGACTCTTGAACATGGGTGAACTCCTCAAAGTCATTAGCTCATGTAATAACCTGAAGAGTCTCTGTAAGGCTGTAGAGGTGCCATCTCAGGCTGGCAGGGTTCCAGTAGGAATGTTTCACACTTGAATCCCTTTTCTTGGCTCCATGGAAACATGGTCCATTTACTCTTGCACTACTCTTCTTAGCATTGTAACATATGGATGGGGATGGATACAGAAGCACCAGTTCTCTTCGGAGCCGCTCGGAGTGGGGCAGTGTAAATGGGAGGCACATTGAGTCCTCTCTGCACTGCAGGTATTCACCAGGGATTTATACCTTTCGATCCAGCTTCCTGCAGATGTTTTTTCCTCCATTCATGCTGTTTTAGATATTCACAGCCATCACAAGTTTGAGGTTCTAAGAAGGATTTGTCCCTGATGTGACTTGGGGATGGGGAAGCTGGGTAGCATTGTGAAGAGGGTGCTGCCTCCTTTGAGTAGGTGGCTACTGCTGGTTTGTCTAACATTTCCCCTAATCCCCACCAGCACATCCTCGGGGCAATTGAGGCTTCCCAAGAGCTTGATGCTGGCAATACAGGTGGTAATGCCATGGCCTTTTAACCATTCCTGGCAGGCGGCAGCCTAAAGCAACTGCTCCCTTGCCAAAGCCTAGAGCTGGTCTGGCTAACGCATCTTCTCCGAGTTGACTCTGCTAGAACTGGATACCCTTTCCAACTGCCTGTGGTTGACTCCTGCCAAAGTAATAAAGGTTGTGTGCTGCAAGGGGTGGTTCAGAGTACAGCACTGGGACAAAGTACCAGCATCATCACCTTCACTGCAAGCAGGAGAGACCACCAGAAAATCAAAACCATACCGGTGGTTATGACCACACAGCCAAAGGCATTAGGGATTGGGAACTGGAGGAGGAACAGTCTGTTAGGGGAATTTCCATCCCATCACCTTCCTTCTGGCAAGCACCCTGGAACAGACAGGCAAGGCAGACGGAGCTGGCAGCTGGCATCTACGGGGAAACCGTGATAGCACTGGGGCTGCCAATGTTTCGCTGCTCGAGGACTGCATGCCCAACATAACACCCCCGCTTTGTCTGGGGGGTGAGACCCTGCAAACAAGTATCAGTCTGTGCTGGAGGATGGCAGTGCTGGTGGCATGAGTGCAGAAGAGCTGGCTCCGAGGACACAGGTGCATTGTAGGGCTCCAAGTCAGGAAACAGCCTTGGCATGGATTTGCACATCTTGGGTTATCTCTCTGAAGAACTGGGAAGCAAAAACCAAAGTGGATGGAATAAAAAGCCAGGACTGAGCTGTTCCCAAAGAAACACAGTGAGAGCTCTTAGAATCGGGATACGTGCTGGTGTCAGTGTGATAAGACATCTGTTTGGGACCAGGGTTGGCCACCTCCAGCCAGAGCTCCATTGAGAGGTGGGGTAACATCTCTGCCTGCAGAAACAGCCCTTGCTATCACAGGACTGTTTCAGGCAGGGAAGAGGATGCTGAGCTCATCTCCTTGCTCCCTTGAATTTCAAGGACTCTTGCAAATACCAGAGCACAGAGGTTATGTGAATACAAATTACATTAGCATGCCGAGTGACTTTGTCAGCAGTTTCTCATTAAAGCACTTGGTCCCCTCTGCAGTGGGCATTTCCACTCAATCTCTCCCTTCGTCACTGCTAACAGTCAACTGTGCTCTCCATTTAATTCGAGCTCGTGTAAGAAACAGTGAGAGAGCTGATTCCAATATTCTCCTTCTTGTCCCACCACGCACAAGCTGTTGCTACTTATTAAGCATTTTAAAATCCCTGCTGCCAAAGTCCCCGGGAGACATTTATCTGCCATAGTCATAAACGACTTGCCAGCATGCTACTCAAAACTGCATTTCCCAGCCAATAAATACAAGCTCCAGAATCAGGAAAAGCAGGGTTTGGCTCTAATTTTCAGTGGTATGTCACTGGGATACTATAACTACTTTTAAATTCAAATCAGCTTCTTAAAAATTAACTGGTTTTATCAGATACAGCACAGTGGACTGTTAAACACGTAGCCTCATGTACTGAAACACTATACATTTAATGAAGTTATGCCATTAGCAAATGTACAACATGGGTGCATTAAATCCACCTATAGAACAGCTCTACGTATGAGAGAGAGGATTTATTTTAGCTTTTCTCAATAGAGCAGGAGTCCCTTTTCTTGGCTTTTGCTAGGTTATTTAACTAAAACCAGGATTTGTGCACACACAAAAAAACCCCAAAAGTATCTACTCTCATAATGAAAAAAGACTGTTTTTTTTTCTTTTTTTATTCCAGTTCAGGAAGGAAGAGAATCATCTTGCAAAGTAATATAATCAGCTCCTTTGCCTCTATAATCTACTTCTGCTCAGCAGGAGCCCCCAAGGAAACACTTTATGTCCCAACTGAAACATGAAAACTACTGGTAAGGTCTCTTTTGAGGCACATGATTCGGACGGTCACTTTCAGAGTGTCAGAATCAGCGTTGTCTTCCATCTCCTTTCTTTCCAGGAAGAGCTCTCTGGCATGCCGTGGACTCCCCATGTTTTGGGTGGAAGGCTCTCTGTCCCTGCCCAAACCAGAAAGGGTTAGGATGACACGAGTTAGCATAGACACCCATTTCGCACTTACACCTAAGGACGTACGTACGTTGACGACTCCCCACTTCAAATTCCTCACAAAAGAGGGGGAAAAACGAAAACGAAACAAAACCAAAAAAGGACAAGAGACAGTAAATTTCACTGTGATCACACTACGGCAAAATATACCTTCTGTTCATTGCAAAAAACATGTGAAGGCCAAATTAAAGAGGGAAAAAAGTATGTTGCATGAGTTACAGTGCAACTGTATTATTCCTTTTCTTTCTATTTTCCTCCCCCCCCCCTTGTTCAGTTTAGAAAAAGTATTGAGTACAACACAGTCAGGTAAGTGGCCACAAAAGAGTAGCTGTCTTTGGCAAGAAGTCACCGCATTGACCCTCTCTGTCACCTTCTGCCCATTTCACTCTGTCTCATGAAGTGGATGTTGTTGGCGCTGTCTGAGAGTTCAGGGTACTGCTCCACTGAGATCACAAAATAGCCATCGTAGCCCTGTACCCGGCCCGTGTTTAGCACTTGTTGCCTCTCCCCTTCTGTCCATGATCGAATACCCTCCTCCCCATCCCGCAGTCTCTGCTGTTCCCGGGACCAAGCTTGGGTGACAGCGCGCTGTCGGGCCAGCTCCAGGACACGGGCCTTCTCCTCGTCCAAGGTGGTCCCGTAGCGAGTGTTTAGACACAGTGCACCGTACTGGAGCTGGATGTCTGTGTAACGTCTAGTCCTCCCACTCAGCACTGTGTTGATCTGGGACACTGTCACATTCACGCCGTTCTCCAGGGTTCTCCGCCCGCCGCTGAGGCCCAGGATGGACAGGTCACCCTCCGATGGCCCCTGCTTAATGAAATAGTGTGTGTCCACCCCGTCGATGGTGAAGTGCAAGTTCTCCAGGTAATGGGCGTTGTTCAGGATGGCCGCGATCCTCCGCCCGTCCTCGTTGGCCACGCTGATAATGTCGGTGGCCACTCGCCCATCCTTCATGGCGAACTTGACGCCCTTGCCGAAGATGGAGCCTCCAGAAGCAAAGTTCTTGTTCTTCTTGATATGCTGGCACCCAGCGATGCTGGAGCTGTAGATCCGTTCGAAGCGCTCGAGAGTGACAAAGGCCTTCAGCTGCTTCTGCACTTCACACTGGACCCCCAAAATTGACTGAGCAAGGAGAGAAAGAAGAGAAAGACATATTAGAAAGAGAAGCCTTGTGACCCAAAGGCATCATTAGGATGCTAGAGACCAGCAGAGCATCCTGGAAACATGTAATGAGGAGCTCCATAATTTTTTTTCCCTTATCACATTTTTTCCTAATTTTAATTGTTTTTTGATGGAAGAGATGCATTGTCAAGTTATTGCCCCTAATGTACATTGTTTCTATAAACTGAACTGTATTTAATCTCTGAAGGATGAAGAGGCAGAAAAGGATTTTTTGTCTCAGTGGTGTGAGGGTCGCGTTGGGACACTAATTAGGTTGTATCTCAGTGTTCTTCTTCTGCATATAAGAAACAACTCATCTTGTGCCCGTGATGCTTTACCAAATGATTTCAGATTTTCTGTGAAGTGTGGAAATATTTGTAAAAGTTCTTTCTATTTTAACTTCACTTTGCACCTCCTTGTGCTGCCTCCAAAAGCCCTGTATGATCTGTATGACCCTCCAGGTGGCCATAACAACTCTATATCCCATTTCAGCCTGGCCAAATTAGGTTGTTCAAAACTCAAGGAAGGCACTGAATCCAAGTCCTATTTCCTGCAGACCCCTACAATCTGCCAGGCTCCCTGAGCTAAGGCCAGCCATACCTGATGCTCAAGGTTTGGCTTATACTGAAGCAAAACTGCTGAGAGACAACAGCCTGGATCATTTGCAGTCAGGTACATACAAAGTCACTTTTGCTGTTAGCATATAATGAAGCAAGCACACGAGTCAGCAGCTCATCGTTACTGCAAAATGTCTTTGGAAATGCTCTCATCAATTCATGGCAGCACAGGCTTCTTACAGACTCCTGTTCATGAACAATTATTTGCTCTAATTTCACAAAAGCAAGAGGATGCTATGACAAAACTCCCCTGGCATTGCCAAAGGCTCAATTCAATAATGTAAAGACACCCAGGATTAAAAATAGGATACAAAGAAAAGTTTGCTGCAGTCCAATTATTCTGAGGAAATTTAACATCCATGATGGATATTGCCTTAAACTGTCCACAAGCAAAAGGCTGACATCCTTCCCTGGGTGCAAGAAGACAATTCAGGTGATGCAGGCATTTCAGACTTGTAACATGGTAAGGGAAGTGAAATAAACCCTTATTTCTATGGTGGTCGTTTCCAGAGAAGAGTCTTAAAGTATTAAAAAAATAAAGGATTTACCATTGTAACTCGCTTACAGGTTATGAGCAGTTTTGACTGATAAAAGAGAAAACTATAAGAGAATAGAGGTACACAGCTTCAAGAGCACGTTTTGGGTTGTAAAACATTAAATTACCCTGAACTGACTTTTATTCAAAGTGCTGAGCAGGCTGGTGTATCTTCTCCTTTCTCCCTTTCAGCTGACAGCAAAGCAGCTGGAGCAGGAACCAGCCTCCTATGGAGGAGGAGCTCTTTCTGGTTCTCCCCATCCTGCCTGTAGGGCATCTCACACACCGCCTAGAGAGCAATATAATTAACAGACTGATAGGGAGCCGAGCCCAGCTTTCCTGCCAATTCCACAAGTGCTCTAATTATGCAAAAAATGGACGTAATTAATGTAGATGTCACAGATGATGGACATGGAGCAATTAGGTTTCTAGGCTTCATGAAACACTTACTGTTCTAAATAAGTGCACATTGCACAGCCTTGGTCATTAGCTCTTTCCTCTTCAAGGAGGTTTTAATGGAGGGTTATTCTTCTCGGGTGTATCTCATATGGGTTGACTCTAGGTGGTCCCACTACCACTATATATCACATTGCTCTTCCAAATTGCCTCAGTAACATTTACAAGTGATGGGAAAAGGCACTTCCCAATACTTACACTGAATCACTGTTCACTCAAGGATGTAAATCAGGTCTTCTGTGCTACATTGCTATGTCCTGTGATCATTTATGTATCACCATCTATATATACATCACCTTGTTTACCAGCAGTTGAGTGATAAAGAGTCCCTGGAATTAATTGCACCATCTACTGATTATCACCTTGGAGAAGGGAGCTTGGGGAGGTCAGACAGTACTGGGCATGGGTGAATAATTCCATCAGAAATGTCCTCCTTTCTCATTCTAGTTTGTCTTCATCACCTTATTCTCGATGAGCTGCAGGAACTCCTGCACCTTTTCAAATCTGAGCAAATTATTAGGTATAGATCCTCTGTGAGTGCCTCCAAATTAGATTGCCCCAACAAAGCAGTGGATCTGGACACCACTGGATAGCAAATTCACAGGCAGACACCTACCTTTATGTGTCTTAGTCAGGAACAAAATCACAACTAAAGGGTTTTCTACTGGGCACTGGTTGCTTCTGGGCTTTCCCCATCTTTTTTTCAAGTAGGGAAGTGGGAGATGAGATGTGCAAAGCTGTAATGCTGAACATCACAGTCACTTAGAATCACAGAATAATTCAGGCTGGAAGGGACCTTAAAGATCACCTAGTTCTAAACTCTCTGCCACAGGCAGAGACACCTTCCACTAGACCAGGTTGCTCAAACTTAACTATCAGCTATTCCTATAACTAAACACATCTCTGTTAACTTGAAAACAAGCCCAGGATGACTTTGAAATGACTTTTTGAGTGCACTTCTTTGATAAAGGAGTGTATTTGGGAACAGCACTTTTTTAAAAGGAAAAGCAAACACATCCAACAGAAAAAAAACCCCATCCAACAAATTCAAACAAACCAGAGCACAGTCAGTTTGTATACTCTGCTGTGAATATAAAGGAGGTAGAGGCAAACAGATTATATGTAGTTCAAAGGGGCAGGATCCCTGACTTTGAAATTACCATTTCTGTTTAATCTTATAACTCATTTCAATGAACTGGCAAGGAAAAGAAACAGAAATTTTCCATCCAAAGCTGCAGTGGCATGTGCTATTCTCTAAAAAATGCTGCTGCTGTTAGCAACTGTAAGCCAAGGTATCTATAAAACCAGTTTTGCAGAAGAAAGAAGGGAATTCATTGTTATTTTATTTCAATATTTGTTGCTTGATGTGAGTGACAAACGCTGGGTTTATTTTTTCTCATAGTCTTTTTTAATCAGATGTCCTTAGGTGACATTTCACTTTATCTAGTAACAACCCTTTGGAGAGAAGAGAACGACCTTCATCATTTGTTCTCTGCTGCACAAAGCTCAAGAGAGCAGCACAATACAGAGATCTCTGAATAGCCTCCTGCATTTTACCGGCACCTCTTGAGGATTTGAAATACCATCGCCAGATCCTATCATCTGTTGTTTTTAAATACCGCCTTCCAGTGTGAGACTGAAAGCTTTAATTTCCCATCCAGGATCCAAGATGTGAAATACGTGAACATGTTTCCAAGTTTCTTTCTATCCTTGTGCCATTATACACAGATAGGTGTTTCTCTTACAACCATATGGCTTATAACACAGAAAGTCTCTTCTTCCAAAAGGCTTGGAAGTTATGACTTCCCTGAAATATTATTCATCATTAACTCCTTCCTATTTATCACAGAATCATAGAAATGCTTGTGTTGGAAGAGATCTTAAAGATCATCTAGTTCTAACCCTTGCCACCATGGGCAGGGATGCCACCAACTAGACCAGGTTGCTCATAGCCCCATCCAACCTGCCCTTGAACACTTCCAGGAATGGGGCATCCACAGCTTCTCTGAGCAACCTCTGCCAGTGCCTCACTATTCTCTGGGAATAGATTTTCTTCCTATCATCTAATCTATATGTCTCCTCTTTTTGTTTAAAAATGTTCCCCTCATCCTATCACTATTTGCCTGTGTAAAAGCTCTCTCTCTTTTTTACAACCCCCCCTTTTTATTTACCACCTAGCTCTCTGTTAACAAAGCCATTTTTCAGTAATCAGCCTCCTCCCTGTGTTCCACCTGACCATTACCTGGAGACAAGTCCCCATTTGGATGTACCTCACCAGCTCCCAGATGGTGTAGGTGCAGGAGGAGCCCATCAACCTCAGCAGCCTGGCAGGTATTGACCGCTGGCATGGCTGCACTGCACAAGGGTTGGCTGAGAGGCAACGTGCCTGCTCAGCAACCTGCCAAGCACCAACACCAGTGAGGCAGTGGAGGTGAGCGACTGCCCAGCAAGGCAGTGCTCGAGATGATGGTTGGTTGGCAATGTGTGAAACACAAGTGCCAACTCATGGGCTTAGAGGAGAGGTCCCTTCTCCACCCCACCAGTGTAGACAGCTGCAGGGGGATAATGAGGTTGAGTTCATCAAGCAAATTTCGTTTGTGGAGAAATAAGGGATTTGCCTCCTTTTCTTGCTCATCTGTTTTCATATTGCTCATCTATTTTCTGAAAGCCTCAAGAGCTTAATGTCTTTGAGAGTTCCACTCCCTTCCCTGCATTAGATCCTTTGAAAACTGGCCACTATATCTGCAAAACATAACAAGGGGCTGATGGACAGACGTGCAGACAGAGTGACGGTCCAAGCCCAGGCCAAAGCACTCGCAGTGTGAGGATGCCTTCCCTGAACGATGAACACTGGCAGAGACAGTCCCTCAAACAGATTGTCCTTGAAAGAAGCTCTGCCAGAAAGCACAGCTCTATAGCTCACTCCCTGGCTGAGCACCCCAGAGCAGCCCTTGTCTCCAAAATGTTGCTCCATAAGGAATGCCAAAAACTACTCCTTCCAGCACAGCCTGTAACAGGCATTGCAGAAAACAGGACCCTTCCTGAAGTCAGTGCTCATGGGATGGAGAGAAGGGTTTTTATTAATATGATGTAGATAATGATAAAAGTGCTGACTCCAAAACACTCCCTGGAAATAGAGCTGTTCTGGCTCCAACAATTACCTGACAGTTCAACAAGACAAAAGTGAAAAAAAAAAACAACGAAAAAAAACAACAACAAAAAAACCTAGAAGAGAAACTGGATTCAGGTGCAGCAGTTCCACAATATGCCAGAGGTCACCCAGAGTCCCCTGGTGGCCAATAACACTGAACTTGTTCAACAAGCAATTTAGTGACAGCCTCACGGTCATAGGGAGGAGGGGAGGGGGAAGTGCTGCACAACAGAGTATTGGATTTTAAATGTCACTCGGAGCTGCAGGGGGTTAGTGCAAGGTTTATGACATGTTGGCTGTTTTTGAGGTGGTGGCTGCTCAAAGTCAGAACTATCTCTCCCATCTTCCAAACCTGCAAGGCAAGTACCAAAAATGTTTTGGAAGGAGATGCCAGGGTGCTCTGGTTATGCACTCTGAAGAGAGACGAAGCAGCCATTGATGGGGAGCTAGTTCCTTTGCTGTTGTGCTCTTGTTAGTCATTCCTCTCTGATAAAAGAACTGATTCAATCTGCAGGGCCATAGCTTTGATCAGCAAAGCCGGTAAAGTAGCTCAAATATACTTTGGTCTATCACAAGGAGGTATGTGATCCAGAGAAACAGGGATCAGAAGACATGGCAATGAGAAAGTTGTGGTATATGATTCAATGATCAATGCCTTGTCCAGGCTACTTTTAAATGACAAAAGAGCTGGGGCTTACTCCAGAGGCTCCAGTTTGACCATTTTTATCATCTGAAAATGCTTCCTGTGCTTCCATTTACCTATGTTTAATTCTGTCATTTGTGATGTGAAATTTTCCAAAGTTTGTATTTTCTTCCACATGCTTCATGAAAATATACAAACAGTAGGAAGGAGGGCTGGATTGTGTCTGGAAGCCGGTTTGGCTGGAAAGGGTTGCAAGTGAACAGAACTTTATGGGAAACATCAGTGTTGGATGCATGGATAGGCATAGGAGAAAATGGATCATGTGTTCAGGTATCATATGTGAATGAATTTGTTTTACGCAAATATGTGCCTACAATATGCTGGGTGTGACAGAAAGGAAGGGAATCCTGCTCTATTGCATTTAAGAGCCACTTGCTATCACAGCATGATCCTGCAACTGTAGACAGAAATAAAATGCTCATGTTTTGTTGCTGTCATAACACAGGGGAAGAATATAAAACAGCCTGCAATGGTTAAATTCCACTTTCAACATTTCAGTGTAAAGTGACTCATCTGGAAGCACGATGGCTGCATAAAGCCCTCTTTTAACGAGCAGGACCCTGCACAGTCCTCACTGCAGCTTCTGGCTTTAAAAACCTGGCAGGGACATGGAGATTTTCTTTTCTTCTTATTGCTCATTCAGGCAGATTCCTCTAAAATGGCTGGATGGAAGGGAGGGTCTCCTTGGTTTTATTTCCAGCTCATCTGCCTGTATGAGCAAGGGTTAGTCTTCATCTCAAGCTGTCACTCATTACTTGGCTATTCAATAAGTCAAATCATGATAATGAACTAATGATAAAATAATAATATAATAACACTACTACTACTACTACTACTACTACTACTACTACTACTAATTTCTGTGGTGGTTCTGTGTGGGTTATTACCTACTGCACATAATATTTCTGAGACAATTTTCTGTGCAGTCTCTGAACAAGCCTTCCCTGTTTGCCTTCTCCTGTACAGCTTTGCCTGAGGATACTGTGTCACATCAGAGAGGAGGAAAAATCCTGAGGCTCTCTCTCATTACAGAATAATCTCTATTACCATTTTATTGTTTAATCCAAAGAAATAAGAAACAAAAAAGGAGTCTTTGAGCTCAAAAACACAACTGAGTTGCTGCAGTGTAATAGTTTTCAAGCATCAACTCAGTCATAGTAGCAAAAAGGCAGAGTTCTTTTGGTCCCCCCTCTATTATTAAGTAATACTTAAAATAAATCTCTTGCTGAAGTTCAAGCTGGTACATTTTAACTTGTCTTCAGCACAACTTTCAGGCTGAGTACCAAGGATGGACTGACACATGACTTTTCTCAATCCACAGTATCTTGTTCGCACCTCTGCGTGATACCTTTTGTTGTCAAGGAGGTGTGACCTTCTGGTTTAAGATGTGTACAGGACCTTAAGAATCTGCTGCAGGACACCAAGATTTCAGTGAAGTCACAGATAAAAGAGGCTAGGAGCGCAGATGGAATCAATTCCATTGCCTATCATTTTATTAGCAGAAATGTTAAGAACGTGCCCTGATCTCCCCAAGCACGTTGGGGCCTCATTGCTCTTGCAAAGTTAGAACACACAGCAATATCAAGCAGGAGTTCAGACTAAAGAGGATTCAGACTAAACAGATGAAAGCAAACCCGGAATACAACCAGTCTAGAAGACGAAAGAGTATCCTGAGAGGTAAATGACTTTTTCGAGGTCATACACTGATAAGAAGTAGGGCTGAGAGTTAACCCAGGGCTCTCAAATCCTGACTCAGTGTTCTAACCTTTAACAGTGTTGCCTCCATCTTTCAGCTGAGTAATTCCCAACAGGAAGATGGGGAAATGATTTGGTGCAAAAGCTTTTTTCGTGCCAATTTTAGCATTGAATTTTCTGCCATCATCTACCAAAATGGCTTGGGATGCAGGGCTGTTTTTAAAAGCAGGACATGGTTACTTGGGATAAACGCAGTCAGGTAAAATGAAAGTTCAATATCATCTAAAACTTCTTTCTGGTGAGAGTCCCTGCAATGCAGAATAGTTTCCTAGGGAAGTACTGGGGCTTCTTGTTTAGGACATTTTAAGCCAGACTGAATAAATTTCTAGAAAAAAAGTCTGTGAAAACTGATTCTGCATCAAGATTTGCCCTTTTTTTTATTTTTTTTTTTTTTTAATTTCTAAGAATCTTTGGTGCAAAGGCCTTGATTTTAGCCTGCAATATGTGGTAACATGGCCTCTGTGGGAGAAAGAAACAGTAACTATTTCATTGAGCAACGACCAGAAAATATAGGAAAAAGCACCGTGGCAGTAGTGAACTTAAGATGTGATTATTCAGATAGATTTCAATACTGGAATGGGGTCTGACTTGCTCTTAATCTCCCAGTGTATCTGGGACAACACACTGATAGAGGTTTTTCAATAAAGATTGCAAGTGAATAGTCTGCTGATAAGGGCATGAGATATAGTATGGATTTGCATGGATCACCTTGCTATTGTCCCATTCTTGGGTTTTCATCTGTGTGTGGATTAGCTCATAGGACGGCTCCATTGCATCCACGTCTGGCTTGGGGTAGCCGGGGATGACGTTGTGTAGCTGGAACCCGAAGGTGAGCAGCCAACTGTTGACATCTGGAAGGGAAGAGAAGCATAAATAAGATTATCTGATCTCTCAGGCAGGATTGCCCAGGAGAAGGCCCAGAGGAGAACCCCATGGCGGCTGGCACTGTAGCAGGCTGGCCAAAACGATGAGTGTTTACTTTGTGTGAAGAGCACAAATATTAATGGTCCTTGAAAGAGCTGTGTGCCAAAAGCTGGGCTTTCCACCTCCAACCAGAGCCAAATTCTGCACTTTCCCAGCTCTGAAACAGAAGCGTTGGCAGTGAGCAAATGGCCCAAATCAAAGCCAACTCCACATCTGCCCTTCATGAGCAAGAATCAGGCACTGCTCAAAGGTATGCAGGAGAAGTGCAGGACTAGCAATACCTTTGGAGGCTGAGATGCTCCATCTGAATGGGAAATGTTATCAAGTCCTAAAGTAAGTTCTGAACTCCTCACTCACAATACTTCTCTCGCTGAGGACTCTCAAAGGGCCTGCAGGCTGAAGACTAAATTTAGAGCTGTGTGAGCCAGAATAGCAGGACATCCTGGATGGACAGCACAGGCATTTAGCAGGTGCTCATGCAAGAGGCTCTGGACATGTCTTTTGTTTTTTCCACGGCATTTCCACCTCAGTCCTGAGTTTCCTGGCATTTTTCAAAAGAAAGTGTAGTTTGAGTATTAAACCAGTGTAAAGTCACATGTCATCTCTTACAGTGACATTTACAGTCAGCCTGCAAGGTAAATTATAGTGAAAATAAGTGTACAAATACAAGACTACTTTGCTTGGGTACTTTTTAGAAACCTCTTAAAAGAAGTCCATGGATGGTGAGAAAACTGCTGGCTGCTAGTGGTAAACTATTGTCTTGTGAAAAGAGGGACCACTGGCACTAAAGGGTACATGACGGAAAAGCCATTTGGGACACCATTCCTGCATTTAGTTGCCAGTAGATTACAAAGTCTTCCTTGATTTTTGAGTGCACAGCTATTAGGAATAGCAGCTGAAAGTTAATCCATTGGAAGAAATAATGATGAGGTTGAGTAACTCCCAGATCTGCTTGGGATCAGCATCACTTCCCCCTTAACTTCAGAGTGTTTCATGATCTCACCTTGTTTGCCTTCACTGAACTCCAGAGGACACACCTGCTACAGTCCCTGAGCAATACGATGTACATTTGGCACAGAAATAGCAATTGCAAGAAAAACAAAGGTATGAAGGTAAAGTTTAACTAATATCAGCTCCCAGGAGTCATAGGTGTTTGGATGTAACTGGAATTGTGTTGGTGATTGCTCTGCTTCAAGCTGGCAGTTCAAGGGGCTTGATTTTCATTTTGCAAAACTCAATAAGCATTGTTGAAACAATCTGAAGAAGGAATCAATTTAAATAATCAAATATGCATCTCTGAATATTTTTTTCTCTATTCCCATGAGCCTAAATGAATGTTTTGAAGAACCGGTTGGAAAAGAAATTATGGATGCTAGTGGCAAATAAGGCACTTCCAGATGACTGGAGAATCAGGAGCCAAACAAACACACTATCTGTTGCTTGTTTTCCTACAGGCTAAAATGTTGCGATTGGGCAGATGTCCAAAAAGCCCTTTCGACAATCCATGTGGAAGGGGGAGGATTTCCGTAATAAAAACACTTCTGTTCACTCAATGTACAGATTGTTTTTGGAGTGTCTTTGAAACAGAGAGGTTGGGGGGAGGAAAGAAATGAAAAGGCTCATTTAATTATTTTGTTGCTTAGCACTAAGCCAGCCTGCTTCCAAATTCTTCTCATCTCAAATGAAGACCTTTGATGTACATATTGTGGACCAGGTGGTCAGGAGAACAAAGTAAAACCGTGAAGGTCAGCATTGGAGCAGGAACCATTTCCCAAGCACTTCAAAAATGTGAAAAATAATACAGAGCATGGATGCTGAACTGCTGAAAAATATGTAACATGTCTGGAAATATCCAAGACAGGGTTTCTTTTGATACTTCTCAGAAAGCTGACTTTCAACACATTTGCAAACAGGAGTTTGTTCTTTTTGGGAAGAGGTGTTGGAATACCCAGAACACAAAAAAAAAAAAGCCCCGCCAAAATCATAGGAGGAAGGTGTGGAGCTGAGAAAACAGAGGGGAAAATACTAATTTGCCAAGAGGCAGTGACAACTTTTTTGACAGAAAAGTACATTTCACATCACATAGGTTTTTTTCAGCTACAGTAACCCTGCCAACACATTTCAAAGTAAATTCATTTGAGGGCAAAGAAAAAGGGTGCTTAATGTAGACACATGTAATAGAAATGTCAGTTCAATCCATCAAGATTGCTGAAGCTGGCAGCAAAGCTCTGCACCATGAAGTGTACAATCACTAAAATATTCATGTTTAACAATGGGCCTCTCAAAACACAAATACCTGCTTCTCCTGCTCTCCCCTCCTGCATGCCTCCAATTTGTATCCACAAGCTCAGAGACCTCATCAGTGCAAACAAAAGCACGTGTTAGTCACCCACATCCTGGGCACTGATCTTCCCTAAGGACAGCAGATCCCAGGGTGGGAATGTGGAGGGACAGAAAGTGCCAAAATCTGGGCAGATTTGGTTGCGATGACAAGGGCACTCTCATCATGGGTCCTGCCCACAAGGTGACTGAAAGCTTGAGCAGAAAGAAATGCTGGGGCAGAAGCTTTGTGTCACAGCACTCAGCCCATAGCATGGCCTGCTTCTTCCATGCACTGGGAGAGGAGAAACTTAAAATATGTATTTGGGCTCTATATTCTTGAAAAAGTAAAAACCAGAACTTATAAGACCATGGAAAAAGTTATTTGGTGCATATAAAATATTAGTGTATCAGATTTGGACATCATGATTTTATTGTCAGAGCTATGTGGGAAGCTATGCACTTGTTCTAAGACAGGGCTAAAAAAAAAAAAATTTGAGCAGGAAAACAAAATTCTGTTATTATGCCACAAAGCAACACTTCAAAAACTGTATCAATTCAACAATTTCAAATTAACTTCCATTTTAGTTTTGACTCCTTAATTTTTCTTTTCCAGTTTTCAGTCATTAGTTTACACTTAACTTGAAAAGGTTGAAAACCCAAAAGGAATTCTTCTTTTAGGCTGTTTTGGAATTTGTCATTTAGACAATCTTGAGAGCTGTTTACAACATTTTTGCTGAGAAATTTCTCAACTCAACCTTCTCCCATAAACAAATTCAGTTTTGACAAATGAGCATTTTCTGATAGGAAAAGTTATCTTGAGGTATTCGCTGCCAGCCTTAATTATCAGAGTGAGGCCAACACACAGGTTCTTAGCCTGTATCTTTTGACATATTTTACTTCCCTTGTGGCATCATCTTCTCAGCTCTGGAGAAAACAGTTTTTCATTAAAAAACCCACAATATAATCCTTATGTTTATTGCAGAAGAACCTGAAAAAATGAATCCTAATGGCTAGAAAAACAAGCAGAAGAGAACCCAGGATTTTTACTTTGTAATATTTATTTTCCATTAAGCCAATTTCATAACTCAGGGGAATGCAGTTGTTGTTGAATATGGAAAAGTTGTGATAGATGCAGCAGGAGCATTTAAAAATTAATTCTATCTCAAGAAGTATGTACATTTGGTTTGTGATAGTGGCACTGGGTTTTTCAAAGGGAAGTATCTAGAAAAGAGTCCCACCAAAACAGTTCTCTTAAAAATTGCTACCAGTGTTGCACACAGTATGAAACTAGTATGAAACTGGATTTGAAGGGGGAAAGGACTAGAGATAATCCTGGGGGCAGCACACCAATGCTAGAGGGATGGAAGGCTAGTGAGGTCATTCAGCTTGCTATCAGTACAGGTAGGCGATGGCAGATGAGATGAAAGTCTGTCCAGGTGTCCAAGAAGGCCAATGACATCCTGGCTGTATCAGAAATAATGTGTCCAGCAGGACGAGGGCAGTGACTGTCCCCATGAACTTAAGTAACTGGTAAGGCCACACTTCTGATCCTGTGTTCACTTTTGGGTCCTTCATGACAAGAAAGACATTGAGGTGCTGGAGCATGTCCCGAGAAGGGCAACGGAGCTGGGGAAGGGTCTGGAGCCCAAGTCTGATGAAGGAAGGTTGCAGTGAGGTGGGGATCGGTCTCTTCTCCCAGGTAACAAGAACAGGACAAGAGAAAATGGCCTCAAGTTGTGCCAGGGGAGGTTTAGATTGGATGTTGGGGAAAATTTCTTCACATAAAGGATTGTGAAGCACTGGAAGAGGCTGCCTAGGGCAGTGGTGGAGCCACCATGCCAAGACGGATTTAAAAGATGTGTAGAT